>NC_142142.1:37601834-37909959 GCF_024610735.1 Ursus americanus | reverse complement strand
CTATTCCTGCAACATTGCAAAATTGTGTATTAGTCCTAATAGTTTCTTTGTGAACTCTTCAGAATCTTCTACGTCCAGGATTATAACCTGAGAATAAAGACAGTTTTCTATCTTCCTCTTTAATCAGATTTGTTTATTCCTCCTTCCCACTCCTTCCTTCCTTCCTTCCTTCCTTCCTTCCTTCCTTCCTTCCTTCCTTCCTCCCTCCCTCCCTCCCTCCCTCCCTCCTTCCTTCCTTCTTTCTTTCTTTCTCTTTCTTTCTTTCTTTCTTTCTTTCTTTCTTTCTTTCTTTCTTTCTTTCTTTCTTTCTTTTTTCTTTTCTTTTCTTTTTTCTTTTCTTTTCTTTCTCTCCTTCCTTCCTTCCTTCCTTCCTCCTTCCTTCCTTCCTTCCTTCCTTCCTTCCTCCTCTTTCTTTCTTTCTTTCTTTCTTTCTTTCTTTCTTTCTTTCTTTCTTTCTTTCTTCTTTCTTTCTTTCTCCTTCCTTCCTTCCTTCCTTCCTTCCTTCCTTCCTTCCTTCCTTCCTTCCTTCCTTCCTCCCTCCCTCCCTCCCTCCCTCTTTCTTTCTTTCTTTCTTTCTTTCTTTCTTTCTTTCTTTCTTTCTTTCTTTCTTCCTTCCTTCCTTCCTTCCTTCCTTCCTTCCTTCCTTCCTTCCTTCCTTCCTTCCTTCCTTCCCTCCCTCCCTTCTTCCTGTTTGTACTGAGTCGACCCTCTGGTACAGTGTTGAATAGAAGTGTCTAAATTGGATCTACTTTGCCTTTTCATTGATCTTCGGAGGAACAATCCAAGTCTTTCATCATTATTGTATGATGTTATCTGAGGATTTTTCATAGGTAACTTTATCAGATTGAGGATGTTTCTTTCTAATCATCTTGGTTGTGAGTTTTTATTGTGAATGGATATTGAATTTTATCGAGTGTTTTTTATTCATGTATTGAGATGACCATGTGACTTTTTCTTTTATTCTTTTACATGATGTATTTCACTAGTTGATTTTCAGATACTAGGTCAAGTTACTATTCCTGTAATAAGTCCCAGTTGGTCTTGGCATATAATTCTCTTTATATGTTGCTAGATTCAGCTTACTAATATTTTGTTAAAGGGTTTTGCATTTGTGTTATTGAGAGATATTTGTCTGTAGTTTTGGGATTTTTTACTTGTGATTTCATTGTCTGGATTTGCTATCAGGTAATACTAGCCTTATAAAATGAGTTGGAAGTGCTCCATCCTTCTCTATATTTTGGAAAAGTTTGTGATGGATTAGTTTTTCTTTTTAAAATATTTGATAGAATTCACTGTGAAGCCACAAGGACCAGGCTTTCCTTTGTGGGGAGATTTTTAATTACCAATATAATCATTTGATTCATTTCTATTCAGCTATTTTACTTCTCTTGAGTCAGTTTGGCAACTTCTGTCTTTCTAGGAATTTATCTAAAACGTATAATTTATTGGTATAAAATTGTTAATATTTCCTTCTGTTTATAGTTGTATCATCTTAGGGTCTGTAGGATCATGTCCTTTCATTTGATTTTGGTGATTTTTTTTCTTCTTTTTTCTTGGTTTCTCTAAAGATTTGCCAATTCTGTTAATTTTTCCAAGAACTGATTTCTGTTTCATTGGTTCTATTGTTTCCTCATTTTATTTCATTGATTTTTCTCCCTAAATCATTATTACTTTTCTTCTTCTGTTTGATTTCAATTTAGTTTTCTCTTCTAGTTTCTAAGGTGAAAGCTTAAGTTATTCACTTGAGGCTTTTCTTCTTTTCTAACCTTAAGTATTTATAGTTATAAATTCCCCTCTAAATGCTGCTTTTGTTACATCCCGTAAATGTTGATATGTTATATTTTGTTTTCATTCAGCTCAAAATATTTTTTCTTATTTTTCTTGTGACTTCTTTTTTGATCAATGATTATTTATAAGTAAATTGTTTAATTTACAAAATTTAGGGATTTCCCAGATGTTTTTCTTTTATTGATTTATAATTAGGTATGCAAATATTGGGAAGATACTTTCCATGATTCAATCCTTTTAAATGTTATTTTAAATGTTATTATATGCTCAGTTCTGGTGAATGTTCCATGTGCATTGGAAGTACACACTTATGCTACAGACACTGATTAGAGTCTTGTAGAAAATAAACAGGTTACATTGGTATTCTTTAAAACTTCTGATTTTTCTATCAATTATTGAGACTGAGGTATTGAAATATTCGAATTTAACTGTTGATTAGTCTATTTTTTCTTGCAATTTTGTCCATTTTTCTTTGCTGTATTTTGAGGTTGAGTTTTTGGGTTCATATACGTCTGTACATTTTTTATCCTCCTGATACATGGACCTTCCATGAAACACATCCTGTGTGGATTTCATTATGCAATGTGCCTCTTTGTCATTAATAATGTTTCTAGTCTTAAAATCTAATTTTCTGATATTAAATTTCTTCCTTTCTAATCTGGATGCCTTCTTTCTTATGGTTACTGTTTGCATAGTATCTTTTTATTTTCAACGTATTTGTAGCGTTGAATGCAAGGCGTATCTCTTTTAGACAGCTTGTAACGTGATCTTACATTTTTATCTGATCGGACCATCTCTGTCTTTCGATGGGGATATTTATACTATTTATATTTAATGATCATTATTTTTATGGCTGGATTTACATTTGACATTTTACTACTTGTTTTCTGTATGTTGCCTATCTTCTAAGTTCCTTTGTTTCTTTTAAATTGACTATTTTTGTGTTAAACATTTTTTTAGTGTATCATTATCATTCTTCTATTGACATTTTATCTCTATATTTGAATTGTGGCTTTGTCAGTTACTTTAATGATTTTATTCTTCAGTTTATTTTATCACAGTCGACTTCAGATTAATGCTAACTAAATTCTGGCAAACTGTAGAAAATTTACTTTTTTTTTTTTTTGAGAGAGAGAGAAAGAGCATGTGAGCCTGGGGGAGGGGCAGAGGAGAGGAAGAGAGAATATCTCAAGCAGGGTTCATGCCCAGCATGGAGCCCAACACAGGGCTCAATCTCACGACTCTGAGATCATGACCTGAAGGGAAATCAAGAGTCAGATGCTTAACCAACTGAGCCACACAGGTGACCTTAAAACTTACTTTATTTTAGCTCTATTTCCTCCCCCCTTCTTTGTGCTATGACTGTTAGATATGCTGTATCCATATATGTTATCAACATAGCAATACATATTATAATTTTTGCTTTATTCAATTTTATATTTTAAAGACTTTAGAGAAGAAATGAGAAAAAATAAAGACTTTTTATGGTTTGTATTTATAAAGATTTTTATATTATTCTATGTGCTTGCCATTTGTTCTGTTCTTCATTTCTTGCTGTGAATTCAAGTTACCACCTGGTCATTTCTTTTCATCCTAAAAGACTTTCTTTGGTGTTACTTGAAAGGTAGGTCACTAGCAACAGATTGTTTATTTGAGAATGCCTGTGTTTCACCTTCATAGTTGGCAGAGAGCTCTGCTGGATGTAGAATTCTTGATTGCAGTGTTTTTTCCTGTCAGTACTTTGAATATGTCATTCCACTGCCCTGGCCTCCATTGTTTCAGATGAGAAGTCAGTCTAACCATATGACTGCTCTCCTGTCGGTTTTACTTTGCTGCTGTCAAGATTTTCTCTTCCGGGGCGCCTGGGTGGCACAGCGGTTAAGCGTCTGCCTTCGGCTCAGGGCGTGATCCCAGCATTATGGGATCGAGCCCCACATCAGGCTTCCGCTATGAGCCTGCTTCTTCCTCTCCCACTCCCCCTGCTTGTGTTCCTCTTTCGCTGGCTGTCTGTATCTCTGTCAAATAAATTAAAAAAAAAAAAAAGATTTTCTCTTCCCTTTTGTTTGCAGTTGTTTGATTTTTGTTTCTAGATGTGGATCTCTTTGCAGTTATCCTGCTTTGGATTTAGAGAACTTCTTAGTTATGTAGATTAATGTTTTTCACCAACTTTGGGAAATCTTCCCAACAATTTCTTTGAATATATTTTCTGCCCCTTTCTTTGTCTTATACTGAGACTCCCGTTATGTATATGTTGATACTCTTAGCCTCTGTTTATTTTTCTGCTATTTTTTTCCCTCTGTTTTTCAGTTTGGATAATTTCTATTGACCTGTTTCCAAATTCACTGATTCTTTCTTCTATCGTCTCAAATCTGCTATTGAGTCCTCCAATTACATTTTCCTTTTCTCATTGTATACTTTTCTACTCCATAATTTGCATTTGGTTCTTTATAATTTTGTTTCTGTGTTGTAAAATCTCAATTTACTGGTTTATTGTTGTCCTACTTCAATTGCTAAGAACATGGTTTCTTTTAGTTTTTAATATATATATATATTATATATATTAAAAAATATATATAATATATATATCAAATATAATATATATCTTTTAGTTTTTAATATATATTATATATATTAAAATATATATATTATATATATATATATATATATATATATATATATATATATATATATATATCAAAACTGCTTTGAAGTTTTAACTGCTAAACTGAATATCTCAGAACACTCAGAGAATTTCTATTGCCTACATTTTTGGGGGTATAGATCACAGTTTCCTGTTTCTCTGTGCATCTCTCTCTCTTTTTTTTAAGTTGATATTTCAGATGATATATTGTAGCAAATCTGGATCCTGGATTCTAGTCCTCCCCCTGTAAAGGTTGTTGTTTTTCCTATATTTTTGTGGGTTTTTTTCTTTGTTTAGTAAATTGGCTAGAATAATCGGTGAAATCTGTCTTCTCTGCTATACAGTGTGCAGTCACTAATTTTCCTCCTCAGATTAAAAAAAAAAACAACAACAACAAAAAACTTTGTTTTAATTTTAACGCTTAACCTCCTACTTGTTGCCCCTTGGTCTTTGCAGCTGAGTTGTCAGCCAGTGATTGAACAAAGGCTGTGCTTGAATACCTCAAGCCATTAAATCTTCTGCTGATAGATTAGGGTGTGGATAGGGAAACATATTCAGACTTCAGGCCATTTTCCAATGTGTTTTGGTTTTTACCTTCTATCAGGGCCCTTCGTGTCCTTTAGACTCATGTTCACAGCCTCAGAGTCAATGAAGAGTATATGGCTGACATGAGT
The DNA here is from genome assembly GCF_024610735.1 of Ursus americanus. NCBI lineage: Eukaryota > Metazoa > Chordata > Mammalia > Carnivora > Ursidae > Ursus > Ursus americanus. The sequence continues at coordinate 37,904,856 of NC_142142.1, read as the reverse complement.
GATTTCTAGGCTGTACAAGCTTGTGGCTATATGCTTGCCCAACCCTGCCCAAACCTCATGTTAGTAGAACCATTGGCTTCCCTCTGTAGCCCTTTGGAGTGTCATTTCTGCCAACAATACCAGCATCACTCACTGCTCTAGCTTAGGTGAGCCCCTTAAATCATGGCAGTGGAGCTGCTGGTCCTCGCAACGTGCCCTACCATGAAAGAACCTCCATATTGACTGAGTTGGTGGTGGGGTCAGAACCCAGAGATCCCCAGAATTCTTCACTAAAGTTCAGCACTTTCACAAGAATATATGCTGCTCCGGTTATTGTTTGCCTTTGCTCAGTTTTCACATAACTTATATGGTTGTGTTTTGTTTTTTTCAATTTTGTTCAATGTTATAGTCTATTTTTTGGTGGACGGAGCATGTCCAAGTTCCTTTCTTTGCTCTAGTGGAAGTTGCTGGGTTTTATTTAGTACTGTTCTCAGACTTTTATATTTGTAACTTTGGGTGAGGTTTCTTCAGCGTCCACATGATATTTGTTATCACAGCTCTCTAAATTTGTAAGTGAACTTTTAGTCCCTGTGGCCCCGCAAAAAGCACTGCCACCAGTTTCTGACAGTTGCCGTGATCTCACCTCAGAGCCTTACAACACTTTGTTTCCAAGATGCTAGCTCTAACGGTGAGGTAAAATCAGAGGCTCATATTTGCTGAGTAGAATAAAGTTAATGGAAATCCCCAATCTAAGTTTCTCTTAAATTCACTGCTTGAACTCAGGACAAACATTCCATAGGCAGCTTTAGCTCTGAAACTGCCACGTGGACTGGATGCCTGGAACTGTACTGACAAATGTACGGTTCAAAGAATCTAAGAAAATGTGCATCGTGGTCCTTTAAGATTTGAAAGCTGCAATTCAAGGGCTGTTAAGACCTTCAGCTGGTGATAATTGGATTTGTAAGACAGTGCAACATGTGATAAAAACGCTCCTGTTGGATGGGATCCCAGTTTTCTTCTATCCTTCCTATTAATGTGATAAATGTTGCTGTCTCAGCTGATAGGACCATGTTGGATAATCAGATTGGAATCAAGTTTGAGTTCCTCAGGCTGGCTCCATGTGAAGCTTGTGGGAAGACTTGAAAAAAAAATACTGTAGAGAATAAAAAAGGGGCCTGGGTTTGCAGAGGGAACATTTTACTTTCATTACAAGGCTCCGTGGTGCAGGGAAGACTCATGAGCCATAGACTCTAGCCATGTGCTATAACCTCTGCGCGCCATGTCTCATGGGAAGCTGTGGGAAAGGATCCCTAGTGGTACTGGGCACGTGCCATAGTGGAGGCTGGGGAGAAAACATAGCATCTCTTGACGTGGGTGTTGGGCCAGGGAGGAGCCAAAATAATGTTGGAAAATTAAACCTCTTTTAATTAAAGCTGATGGCAAACAAACCCGAGTAATATGGCACTACAGCTGGGGAACATAAGTATGATTTGAAACTGAACAGCTGTGAAATTAGGCCCTCTGGTTACAGCTGGGCGTGCGAGAGGGACAGAAGCCCTGGCAAAGGTGTTGCCCCCGCCTGGAGGACTGACTAAGCTAGGGACAGACAACCCTATGTGGCTTGCTGTCCTAATTGTTTTTGAAACAGTACACCCCACCCAGAAATCCAGTCTCTGGGTTTCTGGATTCCCAGGGTCCACTCACAGGAGCACCCCTCTGCCCCATAGGTTTGTTTAGGATGTTTCCTGTTGAGAACAACATCAGTGTGGGTGCTGGAATTAAAGAGGAAAGACTCTAGGCAGGGAGGAGAATAGAATTTGTTTTGTGATCTAAAAAAGTTTTTATCTGTTCATATTCCCAAAGACCTCCAGGCTGCGCCCTTCCCTACCAGTATGTGCATAGGTCAGTTCCTGCCATTCCGTTTCTTACCACTGAGTCTTGAGAGCCCTGTGTAGTTCAAGCCCAGAGCTGTGCTTGTCCTTTTTACATTTATGCCTCACCAGTAGCTGACTATGCATCTGGAGTCTGTCTGTACTCACACTGGGATAGGTATATTCTGAGCATTCTGTGAAGTTGTCAACTTCTGACTCAGTCACGTGCTTAAACTCTGAGGCATGTGGCTATCACTTCCTTTTAAATATTTTCCTTAGGCCTCTTTCTCACTTGTTGGTTGAATTTAATTGATGTTTTAGGAAGGTTAGGAGCAACCCCCAACCATGTACAGGGACCATGATGTGGGCAGGTTTCAGGAAGGGCTAGACTGTGCTGCAGAAATAAATAAGCCCTGAGATCTTCCAGGCCAAATACAATCCTGTTAGTTCTTCTGCCCTTTACTGCCTGGAGTGTGTTGCAGCTAACCAAGGACTCCCGGATCTGACTTCTTCCCCTTGTGAGGTGCTGCCATCTTGGAAATCGCATGGCCTGCACACCTCAGGTGAAAGAATGGGAGGCTGGACTGAGCAGTGGGAGAGCATGGGAGATGGACCAGGACGTTGAATGTCCAGGCTCAGAGTGACAGTTCTCTTCCTGCTCCATTGTATAGTGGTCATTCACGTGCTCTCAGGTTCCATATAACAGAAACTGGAAAATGGAGCCTTCCTGTGTGGCCAGAATTTGGTCTGTCCATATTAACTATAACTGCTAATATGTCTGCCTAGTTATCAAAGTCTTAGTGCCTGAGTTTGAAGGCATCTTTGAAGCAATTTAATTTCTGTCTGCATTGAAAATACCTTAGATCAGTGCTTCTGAAAGTGTGGTCCTGGGACAAGGGTGGTGGTCAGCATCACGTGGGAGGGTGTTAGAAATGCAAATTCTTGGACCCCCTGTATCAGGAGTTGGGGAGTGGAGCCATGCAATCTGTGCTTTAATAAGCCCTCCAGGGAATTTTAATGCTTCTTGAACTTTAAGACTGCCTCAGACCCACAGTTCTCAACTCAACCATGGTCATTCATTGGGATCGCCTGGGGTGCTTGAAAAAGTACTGATCTCTGGGGCCACACCCAGGAGACTCTGATTGAACTGCCCTGGGGTGTGGCCTGAGGCAATTATGGGAACCAGTGCCCTAGAAGGATTTTTGAGAAATACTTTTCCTCCCTGAAGTTTTCCATGAAAATAGATTCCATGTGGCTTCAGTGGCATTTCCTAACAACTCCTGGGCTATAGGAGTGAGGAAATTTCATGACTGTCCCACTTCGCTTTCCCCTTAAACTGGAAGCAACTAGCCGGCTTTGTAGAGAGTGTAGACAAAATAGAGATTTGGGAACTTAAAAATGGAGTCCTGATTCTGTTATAGACTCATCACGCGGCCTTGGGCAAGTCGACTAATTTCTCTTTGTCTTGCGTCTATAAAACGGGAGTAGTAACACTTGCCCACAGATGTTGCCAGCATTATCTAATTAATGAGCGGAGAATGTTTGGGAAATACAAAGTACTGTACAAATGCTAATCATTATGATGAATGCAGTGCATTTCGCAGATACAAAAGTGCTGTGTATATGCTCATAATTATTATAATTATTGCTAATACCAATAATATTGCTGCTAGTAATACATTTCCCCTGCCGTGGGAGCTCAGGATGTCCTTTGGGTTAACATTTTGCCCCGCATTGTCAGGAAGTCTTGAGAAGCAGCTGTTTAATGACCATCGCTCTGTACCTCCCCGCAAAGTGTCACTCATCAGGAGTGCAAATAGTCAAGTATGCAAACCGTCCTGGGGTCCAGTTATGAAATGTCCCTGACTGTTGGGTCATCGCCAGATCATGTTGCAGAAGCTCTTCTTTAGGTTACGGAAGTGCCCAGAATATAGAGTTCAGCCATTCATTTTTGGTATTTTCATGAGAGGCATTTTTTTCCCCCTTCTGCTGGTCTTTTATCTACAGTGCTTTTGCCATCTGCTTTCATACGGCTGTAAATGTGCTGCTGAGAATCCTAGTGTGTGTTGGTGAGTATAACTAGCTTCCAGTGCTGGCAATTCACAGATATTACCAGCAGCAGTTGGTGTTGAGAACAGGGCAAATATTTTTGCTGTGGTTTCATTTTGTTCAGTTTTAGCTTGGATTTTTTTTTATTTTTATTTTTTTTATTTTAATGTTTTTTTATGATGTTAGTCACCATACAGTTGATTTGGAGGAGGGGACATAAGAAAAGAGAATTGTGTCTCTTCATTTCTCAAGAAATAAATTGTACTAAGGATTACATGATTGCTTTGGGACAAGCAGATTGGAAAAAAAAAAAGCGCAAATCAATAGATGATGTTTAGTTAGCAATTAAAAAACCATTGAATAAGTTTTTTCTGACTCCTAATTCCTGATCATAAAGACACGGAAGTCTAAATTGCTTCAACTTTATCCACACTATAGATTCCTGATTTATTAGTAGCAAATGGGAAAGAAGCTGACAAAATAAACTCATCCTATCCCAATTTAGAAAAAATACAGAGTTCCCAGATTGTGCCTACCATAGACCTCTATAGGCCTTCCGGTGATCACCATTTCAAAACCCTGATGGCGCTCTCCCTTCTTCCCTTGGTGAGGCCATCCATGAGAACTGAAATGTATTTGCTGAAAGGCTGGAACTGCATCAACTTGCTGGGTTTGTGCTGATCGCCTTATGCTGATCAGAAGCTCTGAGTGACAGAGATGTCTTAAATAAGTAAGAATGGGAAAACAAAATAATTAACACTTTATGTGGTTCCATGTCTCTGACCTACATCATTGCCCTTCTTTCTGAAGAACTTTCTAAAATTTCTTGTGAGACAAGCCTACTGACAACCAGTTCCCTCAGTTTTTGATTATTTGGGGAAGTATTTCTTTTTCACCGTCGAAGGAGAATTTTGCCGTATACAGTATTCTAGGTTAGTGGTTCTTTTCTCTCAACACATGACATTTTTTAACCTCCTCTCTTCTTGATGGCATGTTTTCTGAAGTCAGATGGGATTTTTTTTTCTTTTTTTATTTAAACCGGGCTATTTTAATGTTTTTCATGATAGAATAAATAGTTCTCTTGATGACTGCAAATACGTCAGGCTGTTTGGTGGTATTCAGAACTACCACAGTAATGGCGGTTTTCCTGACTGGTGTGTAGTCTCCAATAATTATAAGGAGTTCCTTGTCTAAAACTGCTGTCAGATCAGCAGAACTGCATCTAGGCCCCATCGCTTTTAGGATTATGGGAAACTGGGCATATTTTCCCCAAATAAGTTTACTTCCTCATGTCCCAAGTCTCAACTCACATTCACTTCAAGGACAGTACCTTTGGTAATAACACCCAAAGTTGTTAACTTTTTAAGGGACCTCCACACTGTTTTCCACAGCGGTGTACCAACTTGCATTCCCACCAACAATGTAAGAGGGATCCCCTTTCTCCACATCCTCTCCACATTTGTTGTTTCCTGCCTTGTCAATTTTTGCCATTCTAACTAGCATAAGGTGGTCTCTCAGTGTGGTTTTGATTTGAATTTCCCTGATGGCTAATGATTTTGAACATTTTTTTCATGTGTCTGTTAGCCATTTGTATGTCTTCATTGGAAAAGTGTCTGTTCATATCTTCTGCCCATTTTTTGATTTGATGTTTTGTTTCCCATGTATTGAGTTTGAGAAGTTCTTTGTAGATCTTGGATACTAATTTTTTATCTGTAATGTCATTTGCAAATATCTTCTCCCATTCCGTGGGCTGCCCCTTATAAAGTTAAAAATTGAGTTACCCTATGATCCAGCAATTGCACTACTGGGTATTTATCCCAGAGATACAGATGTAGTGAAGAGAAGGGCCATATGCACCCCAATGTTCATAGCAGCATTGTCCACAATAGCTAAATTGTGGAAGGAGCTGAGATGCCCTTCAACAGATGACTGGATTAAGAAGATGTGGTCCATATATACAATGGAATATTACTCAGCCATCAGAAAGAATGATTTCACAACATTTGCAGCAACATGGACGGGACTGGAGGAGATAATGCTAAGCAAAATAAGTCAAGCAGAGAAAGACAATTATCATATGGTTTCACTCATTTATGGAACATAAGAAGTAGGAAGATAGGAGAAGGAAGGGGGGGTAAACAGAAGGGGGAATGAAGCATGAAAGACTATGGACTCTAGGAAACTAACTGAGGGCTTTAGAGGGGAGGGGGGTAGGGGATTGGGATAGGCCGGTGATGGGTATTAAGGAGGGCACTTATTGCATGGTGCACTGATGTTATATGCAAGTAATGAATCATGGAACTTTACATCAAAAACTAGGGATGTATTGTATGGTGACTAACATAACATAATAAAAAATTATAAAAAATAAAATAAATAAATAAATAAATAAATAAATAAATAAATAAATAAATAAATAAAACACATATCTTAAAAAAAAATCCAAACCCCAAAATAAATGATAACAACTGTAAAAAAAATAAAAAATAAAAAATAAAATAAAATAGCCTTAATAATGGAAAAAAAACCCAAAAAACAAAAAACAAAAAAACCCCAAAATACCCAAAGTTGTATATAGTGGGGATGAGGGATTCTTTTTTTACACCAAGTATTGGCAGGCAAAAGGTGGCTTTCAGTTCAGGCTGTGTTACATGGGTCTTTTTGAAACATAAGCCCATTGGCTTAATGAATCTTTCATCTTTAGGTGGTTTTTGAGTAAATCCATCTCCAACAAAGCAGGCTTTAGTAACCATCCTCTTCCATGCTTTCTTCTGTCTCTTTCCTGTTTGAATAACCTTTAATACTTCTGTTTCTCCCTTGGCACAAACTTTGGGTAAAGGGACTTCCCATTTTCCCGCTTTCTCTTTTCATTTTCGTTTAATCATACTGGAAAGTTCTTTAGCTCGGGACAGTCCCTTCCTGGCCCGTAGACACGCAGGCATTGCTCCTTGTGGATTCTTTCCATCAGTCTTTTGTTTGGTGCTTCTCTTTTCATACATCTTGATTGTCTTTTTTGTTTGTATTTTCTCAGCATGGCGCTGTTTATGGTAGAGCTTAGCTTTCAGACCTGTCAGCTTTTTTGTCTTCTTTGAACATTCGTGAGCCTTTTGACCTTCTTTCTTTCTCTTTTCCTCATGGTAATTCAAACCGTAGCCATACCGCTTCCGGTGTAACTCAATATATTCGTTTTGTGGCATGGTGACGGCCATGGAGCCACCAGCTACAGCTCTCGGGGCACAAAGAAGCTCTCAATTTTCTAGAAGGCAGATCTGATTCTTTCTCTTGCTCCTCTATATGTAAGATGATACCCCACCCCTACCCCCACTAACTTCTTTCCAGATTTTCTCTTCGTCGTTGATTTTCTGCAGTTTCAATATGATGTGCTGAGGTGTAGTTTTTGGTCTTCTCTGGGCTCCCGTCTTGGTGTTCTCTGAACTTCTAGATCTGTGGTTTGGTGTCTGTCGTTAATTTTGGGAAAATCTCCATCATATATTCAAATATTCATATATTCAAATATTTCTCATGGTCTTTTTTCTTTCTTTTCCTTCTGGTATGCCCATTACGCGTATACCGCGCCTTTCATAGCCGCTCACAGTTCTTGGATATTATGTTCCTGTGGGGTTGATTTTTTCCTGTCACTTTCTTTTTCCATTTCAGTTTTGGAAATTTCTGTTGACATTTCTTTCAACTCACTGATTTTTCCTCAGCCATGTCCAGCCTAGTGATGAGCCCATCAATGGCATTCTTCTTTTCTGTTGTGGTGGTTTTGGGCTCTAGAATTTCCTTTTGATTCTTTCTTAGAGTTTCCGCCTTTCTGCTTACATTGCCCATCTGTTCTTATGAGAACATTGTCCCCTTTGCCTTCAGAGCCCTTAGAATTTTGGCCGTCTGAAGTTCACAGTCTGATTATTCCAACATCTCTGCCATATCTGAGTCTGGTTCTGATGCTCACCGTTTCTTCAACCCGTGTTTTATGTCTTTTTGTATGTGTTGTAATTTTTTGTTGAAAGCCATGCAGGATGTACAGGGTGAAAGGAACTGAGGTAAATTGGTATTTTTGTGTAAGGTTTTATATTTATCTGGCTACGGGTTCAACAGTGTTTATAGTTTGCTGTAGCTGCAGGTGTCAGAGGCTACGACTTCTGCTCTCGTTTTTTTTCTACCCGATTGTCTTTGGGTTTCCCTAGAGACTTCTTAAATATCATCTGAGATGAGTAATTCTTTCAGTATACAAAACCCTTTTGATATGGAGGTAATTAACATGTGGGAGGAAGAGAAGCATTCTCTAGTCCTATGATTAAATCTCAGTGTTTCAGCGAGCCTGTGTGCCTGGATTGGGGGCTTTACAGTTGCACCTGTTTTATTTTGCTTTCCCCCCTTAAGTTGAGGTAGGAAGGCTGTCACAGACTACAGTTGGGTATTTCCTATTCCCCAGACTCTGTTAAAATAATTTCTCTTGGGATCAGAAGAACAGAATGCTCTGGGTGTGTTTTAAAAAGGCTACCTTTACTTCCCCGCTACTGAACACAAGAGGATTTTTCTCCGATCATCACTGAGAGAATCTGGTAGGGCTCCTGGAGGGGATATTTACAACTGTGTGTGTGGGCCTGTGGAAGACTGGAGCCCCTTGGAGTTTGTAACTCTCTACAGTGTCCACCCTGCTCCTGTGGTCATTCCTGGATCACGGTGCAAGTGCTCCTTTCTCACTACTCATTTCCACAAAGCTGTTTGCTGCGGGCTTCTGCTCCTGTAAGTTGCGACTGTCTGTCTGTATGTGATTCACCCGTCTGTCTCTTCAGTGTTGGGGACAGCACTTTGCTCTGTGGCCTCAGTTCTCTGCTGGATCTAAGAAGAGTTGTTGATTTTCAGTTTGCTCAGCATTTTTCTTGTGGGATGGGAGTAATGACTTCCCTCTCATGCCAGACTGGAAACTAGAAGTTCTGTTTAATCCAATAATTATCACTTAACAAATTCAGTCTGTGTAGTCCATCAGGCAGAAAAATAATCGTGTGGGCACTTAGTGTTGAAACGATGTGAAATGGAGTATACATTAACTTATAGCTACAACTATTGGTTACAAACTGCCTTTTTTAAGACAAAAAGAAGAAAATCCTATCAGGGTGGGAGGAGGTGGGTCAGAGAAGAGGAGTGGGTATACAATCAATTCTGCCTATTATTCATGGGGAAAGAATAATCAGCAAATGCATTATAAATCCTTATGTTTATATAGGAAAGTCTTATTTATGAAGTACCAGCAGTGTTCCACATGAATGAATTTGTCATATAACTGAGCTATCATCCTTTAAATTGAACTTAAAACATTACAATCCTTTTTGATAGAGTTCTTTTTCTAAAATATATTGTTCTGTCTTATTGAGCAAAGCACAGAGAATATCATTTATCTTATTTTGTTACTTGGGTCATTATTGTAAACATCAGTCACAGAGCAACTCTGTTGTCATTCAGAGCAGCTCTCAAGGGCTCTGGAGGTGACTGGGGTCATTTGCACCTGACCACACTACCTGTCCTGCTTCCCGATGCTTCTCTTTACCTCCCCTTTTCACCAATTACTTTTAAAGCCCCCAGCTCATCTACTCGATCTAGAATAAAATTAAATATATTTTATTGATATAAAATCTGTCTATTTTTCTACTAAAATCATCTCACTCATTGCTTCCTGGTGCACACACAACAGTTGGAAAAACACTGCTCTATAGGACAGGGAGAATTGAAAATCAGCAGGGGAACTTGAATTTATGTTTGTTTAATTACTAAGCAGATTATATGTACAAAAGTAAGTTAGAGGCTCTGGCCTATAGGCTAAAAAATAAATAAATGGATGAAATGTCAGCTATATTACGGAGTATTATGGAGAAATATAAACCATAGCATGGGGTAGGAGGGCTGGAGGGAGTCATAGAAAACGTTTTTGTTAAGATATTTTGAGTAGAGACCTGAAGGAAGTAAAAAAAAAAAAAAAGAGTGAGAGAGAGAGAGATGAAACCGCTGGGCTAGTGTGGAGTAGGGAGGTAGAACTTCATGTACAAAGGCCCTGAGGCTGGAGTTCACGTTTGGGATCAGAAAAATAAGAGGCAAATATGACTTGGGCAAAGTGAGGGAGGGAGGGATAAGGAGATGAGAACTGAGAGGTTGTGGGAGGCTAGATAATTGAATTAGTCAGCTATTACCATGGAAGTGCCGCAGATATAACTCAGAGCACACGACAATAGCATTTCTCCCCTCACTTTTGAATTTGTGGTTTGGCTGTGTTGGCTGTAGACTGTAAGTTGGGCCAGGCCTCTTCAACAGAGGTTCATCTGGGACCCAGGGTGAAGAATCAGAACCTATCTCCTACCCCCAAATCTGTTCTCCAGAGTACAAGAAGAAAAACTAATCACCCGTGCACTTTGCAAGACTCAAGCCTGCTCGCATCCTGTCTGCTAACATCCCCGAAGTCAAAGCAAGTAATAGGGCCAAGTCCAAAGTTGACAGGCGGGAAGATCCACCCTGCCCACAGTGGGAGAGGAAAAGAGTAAAGAACTATGCCCAGTAACTGAATCTAACACAATTAGGGAGGGTCCGTAGACCACTAAAAGTCTTTAACCTTTAGTCTTTATGTGAAGGGAAGTCACTAAAGAACACTGAGCCAGGGATTGACTTGTTTTTTCAATGAGTAACTCTGATAACATGGGGAGAATAGATGTAAGGGTCCAGCGGTTATCAGAATAGTGGAGAGACTGTTACCATGTTGCAGATGAGAGATGATGGCAGCTTTGGCCGTCAGGTGGAAGTGGGCATGGTTGGAATAGTCATTTTCTGAGTCTGTTTCACAGGTGAAGCCATCAGGACGGGCTGGTGGATTGAGTTTTGGGTGAGAGAGAGGGCTAGTGGTCAAGGACTCCAGGTCTTTTAGTTAGAGGACCTGGAACCATGTGCAGGAAGACTGGCCAGAGAACAAGTTTGAGAGTTGGGAGTGGAGAATCAGGTGATCTGTTTTGAACATGAAGATTTGAGATGTCCAGTAGGCTTTCAAGTAGAGATGCCAAGCTGGCAATTGCCTATATGAACCTAGGGCTTGGGAAAAAGGTCCAGGCTGGCGATGGGGTTAAATAAAAGTTTGGAATAGACTTAGACCTGTATTTATCTTGGATGTTGAAAATAATATTTCACGCAGAGTCAGACTCTTATCTAATCTCTTGTGGGCGGGAGTCTAAATCCTCTCCTTATCTACTGGCTTTTCTCCCAAAACATAACACGCCCAAGCCCTCTGCTCCCTCTCCTGCTTTTTCTCTGTCCCTTTCTTTCATTCTTAATTGACATTTTTGAATAGTAATTTACTCCCTCATTTCTATTCATTCCTTAATCAGCTGGAATCTGTATTCTGTACTGCTACAGCTATTAAAAAACGGCTCTGACCTAAGCCTCCAAACTCTGCGCAAATCCAGAGTGCACTCTAGAGTGCTTCTTTCATTGCTGCATTCAAATTGTTGCACCCCACCTCTCCCCTTCCTGAAACCCCACGCTCTGGCTTCTGCAGCGCTTCCTCCTCACCTGGTTTTCCTTGTGCTGCTCTGGCTGCCACGGCTTTGTCTCCTGTGCTCTCTTTCCCTCCTGTGCTTGCCCCTGTAACACGGGTTCTGCCCATGACCCAAGCTGTTAGCTTTCTCCATGGGAAACCTCATCTCTTTCCCGAATTTTCACTGTTGTTAATGTGTCGGGGCTACCCAAGTGGTCATCTCTGACTCTGATGCCTTATTTGAATGTAATCAAATTATTTCCCTCTACATATAGCTTCCATCCAAGTCAATGTCCAGTAGGGACCTCAATCTCAGCATATCCAAAAGGAAACATCCTCTGGTGATTGGAGAGGTAGAAACCATCACTCTTCCTGTAAGCTCTAGTGACTCAGAGCTTCCTATAGATATCATACTCCCTTGTCCCCATGCCAACACCCATTCACCTCTGAACTGCCATGTGATGTTCCCACAGGAGTATGTCTTCTAAACCATCCTTTCCTCTGTTTTTATTTTTTATTTTTTTTAAAGATTTTATTTATTTATTTGACAGAGATAGAGACAGCCAGCGAGAGAGGGAACACAAGCAGGGGGAGTGGGAGAGGAAGAAGCAGGCTCATAGCGGAGGAGCCTGATGTGGGGCTCGATCCCAGAACACTGGGATCACGCCCTGAGCTGAAGGTAGACGCTTAAGCGCTGTGCCACCCAGGCGCCCCTCCTCTGTTTTTAGTGACTCTGCTTTAAGACATCAGATTCAGGGGTGCCTGGGTGGCGCAGTCATTAAGCATCTGCCTTTGGCTCAGGGCGTGATCCCAGTGTTCTGGGATCGAGCCCCACATCAGGCTCCTCCACTAGGAGCCTGCTTCTTCCTCTCCCACTCCCCCTGCTTGTGTTCCCTCTCTGCTGGCTGTCCCTGTCAAATAAATAAATAAAATCTTAAAAAAAAAAAAGACATCTGATTCAAATAGCAAGTCCTCTGAAAAGGCTCCTCTGAGTTCATAACCAGGATACGGTGGTCCTTCTCGGGACCCCGCCAACACCCTGTTCACATGCCTCATTAGATGTCATCATTACGTGCACATCTTTTTGTTCAGCTTTCAAAATCGGACTTCTCCAGGGAAGGAGGCTGTATTCATCAGTGTGCTTCAAGTACCGACATCAGTACTCAGCACTTGGTAGGATCTCAATAAACGTTTTTCAATTTAACAGAAATGACATTTGGATCAATGAATCCAACTAAAAATGAGCAAGGCCCGGGTATAGCCACGGACCCATAGTCTTCTAGACCTCATAGCTTCACCTGTGGGATTCGTAGTAACTTTGGTCTATTCACAAGCTTTTTCTTCGTGCCCACTATACACACATAATGAGAGTGTGCTTGTGACTGTAGGCAAAAGCACTAGGTGATTTACATGGATTCTGACATCTCCTCAGAAAGAGAAAGTAGCCCAATCATCCCCAGCTAGATGATGAGTGTGCCTCATGTTATTTCCAGGCAATGCAAGGTTTTATTTTTGTCGTGCGCCAAATGGACTTGGTGTCAGGCAGTCAAACGTCTGGCAATCTGCCTAGCTGAAGAGATAACGTGAGTCGTGAATAGAACATTATTGTGTGATAATGATTTCCAGCAGCTATTGAAGATAAATTCCAATGCAAAGTAGAAAGCTTTCTTTCCAGGGGAGAAGATATCAATCCTGTGGCCACTGTAAATAAAGTGAGAATCACAGGTGTAGAGAGAAGTCCCATCCGGTCATTGCCATCGAGTTCTGACTAAGAGAAGGACCTGCCTTCTGAAGCCAAATGAAAGACCAACTTGCCTATGAGCAGTTTGATGTTCCCCTGATGCTGTTACTTTCGTCTAGGGGTGTGTCATGGGAATGAGATGCAGCATGGGAGCACAGGTTCCGTCATCCTGTTGGGAATACAGTTCCTACATGTGAAATCAAACAAAGGCCTCTGTGGACCCGCCATGGTTTAGCCCAGTATAGTCCCTAGGATCTTGCTTGGTTCTTGGAGAGAAGCTGTTTCATGAGTCAGACATAGGTTAGGAGCCAAGATTACTGAATTGTTTTATAGACTTAATGGTTGGTTAAAACAGCGGTCTCTTTTTCTTTATCTACAGCTTGAGATTGAGGATGTGATTATTCTTCATTAGCTTTTGAAGAACTGATCATTAGAGCCTTTCTAGGTCATAGACTATTCAATCTAGGAAGGACCTTAAGGATCATCTCATTTAATCCTTTTATTTCTTCAACCAGGAAATGATGACCCAGAGATGAGTAACATTACAAAGGACATAGTTAACTTGGCTATTTTATTTTATTTTATTTTATTTTATTTTATTTTATTTTATTATTTTTTTCTGGTGAAGCATTATCGGAACATATGACTCTTTTTAACCTTACTAGAATTCTGGTGATTGTAGAGGATGTTTTCTTTGGGATCGCACTAATTCACTCAAGAATGAGAAAATTTTCATGGAAACCTTTCAAATACTTAAGGGTCAGGAGGAGTGCTGACTCCCTCTGGCTTCGGAGGCTAGATGGTATATTGTTATATTTCTTCCCTGGATAAATGCACACTGTCTACCTGGTGCCTTAATCTCGCCCCGAGATCAGCTACCAGTAGGTGCTACATTTTGCATCTCCAAGATCTCTGGAGGGTCCCGAACCTGAAGGTCACTAACTTGAAGATCTATACCAGGTGGGTTTGTGCACCTCACACATCAGTGAAGAACATTTGTAGGGTAAATGTGGCTGGAGATCTGTGGCTGGAAGGTCAGCCAGTGAAAAGCTTGCTCAAGTGGTGATGGGACAATGGCAAGTGGGTTTACAATAAATCCAGATAAAACGCAGGAGGCCATTTTGATTACCCCTCAGCAATAGCTGTATAAGAACTCCCATCCTGTTGTTAATCTCTTGACACCAGTTGGGAATAGCAGTTAGAAGGTTGGGAGTTTAGGGGCAGGGGAACCAGGAGAGACTCACAGGCTCTTTGTCTCTCCTCATGATCTCAGAGATGTACCCCTACTGATCCTCAGTGGATTGTGCCCCATGTTTATTGCCAACGGATGGGGGCCTTGATGAAGCCTTTTGTACATTCAGGTTTTAGCCTAGTTGCTAAGTCCCTGTGTTCACCAGAAGACGTTCCTACTACTGTGGACAGAGTATCTATCTTAATCTATCTCTCTATCTCTCTACCTATTTATCCCCAAGTTATAAACACTTATATAAAAACATTTCTGTTTTTCATTAAAGAAAAATATCTATTGTTGTTGTTAGTTTTGTGTTAATTTGCTTTTGGAGAACGGAGAGCACTGTGGATAGAGAGAAATTGGAAATGTCTCTTTCTAACAGACCTCAACGAACGTGATATTGCAGCTTTCTTATGTGTGCGTTTGAACCGGTTAGGAAGCCATATTTATGATTACACCATCCCAAAGTGAGTTCCTCTTTTCTGTATTTCCGCAGCTCTTACTGTCTGTACCAGTCATTTGGCAGTTAATTATATACTGCCTTGTGGCATTATAATTTAACTTCTTACATATTTATATTATTGTGTAAGTGGACTCAGATCCTTGAGGGAGAGAATTGAGTATTATGCTTCTTTGTTTCCTCTCTTACACCTAACAGAATGCTATGTGCACAGTCTGCTGTCAAACAATATTTCCTGAATAATCCACCACACGCAATTTCTTAATGCCTCTGCATAATGGTCCCAGAGAGAATGTTGCATAAAAAGAGACAATATTCTTCCTAGTATTAAAATATTTGGTGAAATGCTACAATAGCGATGTTTCAAAGGTCTGCAGATTAAATGGCTGGGGGAGTGCACATTAGCTGTCGGTGTGTGTGAGGCCACGCACATGTGGAACAATTTTGTGTGCATGTGTTGGGGAGTCTGTTCCTTTCATCTCTGATTTGGGGAACTTTAATCAATCCCTTTGATTAAGGATGGAGAACACTGGCCGCGTAATAGATGCCTTGCTATGGATGGCAAGGCAGTGATGCCTCAACTGGAAAATCATTAACTCCCAGATTTCAGCGTGTCTCTCTATCACCTATCAGCAGCGGCAAATCTGCTTTATCAGCCAAGAATTCCCTTATCTCTCAGTGACTGTGGGCCATGTGCTGCTGCTTTCTGTAGATGGGAGATAGAACTGCATCATTACCCGGAGGTGACAAGGATATAATTTACAGGCTCAATCAGTTCTAGTTACCATGTAATTACAGAGTTATTACATGGTCATTTGTTCCTGATGGACACCAGTGATCTCTTATCCTGTTCTACTGTGGTCTGTTTCTTGTCTT
Source organism: Ursus americanus (assembly GCF_024610735.1). Classification (NCBI taxonomy): domain Eukaryota; kingdom Metazoa; phylum Chordata; class Mammalia; order Carnivora; family Ursidae; genus Ursus; species Ursus americanus. Next base: position 37,889,133 of record NC_142142.1, on the reverse strand, counting down.
ATGCAACCAACTATGTTTAGTCTCGTCTGCATGGAGTGTTAAATGGTGTAGTGGGGAGGAAGGACAGAAGCGATTTGGGATAAGATGTTGATTATGCTGAGATGCTATTTGTTCTTCTCAATTGGCCTGGTGATAATAACAGCATCCTGTGGCTTTCCTCCCCTAGGCTCCAAGTTCACATTTTCTCCACAAGGGAGGATGGGGACAATATTGTACTTGGCAGCATGGGGGAAATTGGGTGTAAGGAATATTCTGACCCATATCACCCAGCAATGAGATGGGAATATCAACCTTAAGACTATGGCCCTGCCTCTTGTAATTTGAAGCTCATGGTAATGCCGTGCCTATTGGATGAAGTGTTCCTTCTCATGATATAAAGCAGAGGAAGCATTTAAGTGTGTAATTCAGTATCATAGAGAAATCATGAGAAGTTTCAGTAACCTGCCCAGTGTCACCTGGTATGTCTGGAACTCAACTGACAAAGCTTGGTTCCTTCCATTCTAATACATTTAAATGGATTTCTCCCATTTGAAGGCAACATTCTTTTATTTTTTATTTTATTTTTTTTAAAGATTTTATTTATTTATTCGACAGAGATAGAGACAGCCAGCGAGAGAGGGAACACAAGCAGGGGGAGTGGGAGAGGAAGAAGCAGGCTCATAGCGGAGGAGCCCGATGTGGGGCTCGATCCCACAACACCGGGATCACACCCTGAGCCGAAGGCAGACACTTAACCGCTGTGCCACCCAGGTGCCCCTGAAAGCAACATTCTTTTAAAACTGCAAGTACTAGATGGGGTGTGAAGAAATTTGAATATTACCACATTTTGCTTGAGTGGCTTATGATAAATTCTTTAACCCTGTATTTTTATTATTTATTAACCGATGTGTGTGATACCACTTCATTTTCTGAGTGTGTATAACATGTGTGGATTCCTAATTTGGGGGAAATTGGGCTGAAGGGGGTATTTCTGTCACCTTTCAAAAGTGTGATGGCTGTGCCATGATGTGGGCGGTATACTAGAGTCAGCCTCGTAATGCAGGCCATCTGGGTTCTGGTATCTGTTTTTCCACTAAACCGTGTGATTCTGAGTCTGCTACCCTGCCTGCCAAGGCCTCAGCTGGCTTTTCTGGATGATGGTCAGGTGGACCAGACAACCATGGAGGTCTTTTCCAGCTCTGACATTTGCCTGTGACTCCATGATCGGAGGTCGGCCCGAGGTGAGTCTGAGAGCAGTTGGCCTTGTTTGGGCGCAAGGTCACAGGAAGATAATATTCAGTGTCGTTACCAGAAAAGCTTCTCCCCACATGGGAGCCAGAAAGGTTCTGACGTGCACGTCACATTTCAGTTGATGGAATGCTGGGCATCGTAAACGCTCTCTCTCACTTCTCTCCACTTAAAACACCTTGCTGATTTAATTAAAATACTTTTTTTTTCTTTTGAATGGCTTAAAAGCAGCCCTAATTATAATGTAACTGTTATGTAACTAATATGTGCAGGTAATATTGTGATTATATATAGACAGCCATATGCTACCATGCAGCCATTTCCATGCTGTTAAACTGCTCATGCGGATAACTCTATGTCCGTGCACAAAGTAATTGCACCAAACTAATTTGTGTTTGCAAACAGATCCCAAATTAACTATGTAAATAGGCAGATCTGCAAACAAAATATTATAATGTGCATGTGTGCACACGCACGGGGCGGAGCAGAAGCGATTTTCTACCTGCGTGAATGATGGTGTCAGGGAAGAACTGGAGCTAGCTTGCGGCATGTGTGGTCTGCTTGGATTCCAGGTTCCCTTGATTTCCTGTCCTGCAGTAGTAATTCTGAGTCACTCCCCTCAAATGTGGATGACTGAAGGCAATGTGAAATTGTTTTCATTACGTGTGAAGGGTTATTTTGATCCCTCTACCTTTCTTGACCTCGCCTACTATCCTCGTGCGTTCCCTTGGCCTACGACACTTCCAAGATGGCTGTCTCTAGCTCGGTGTTCAATATGGAGTGAAGATTTTCTCCCTGTGAGGAGAGGAGAGTTGGCTGTGTGTGTTGGCGACTGTTATTGCCCCGAGGACTGTGTGGTATTTTGAGTGAAACAGGGCTATTTGAATTCTGGCTCCACCTTGGGTCACCTCACTTTCCTGAGTCTTGGTTTTCTTAACTGTCAAAGGAAGGTGTGATATTAGGACTTGCCCCGTAGGGCTGTTTAAACGAGTGAGTGAGTGTATGTGTGTAGTGTTTAGCACAGGGCTGGCTTGTGATCAGGGTTCAGTCAGTGCTTGCTGCTGCTGTGGCCATGCTTGGTGCCACCATGGCCATCCCTGGCCACTCCAGCGCAACTTCCTGTGGGCCCTGTGAGCACAGTTGAGACTAATTTCAGGCAGGTTGCCAGCATGGGATATCGGCTCCAAAGGAAGCTCACCAAGTTAGTGAGGGTTCTCTAAGGAAACAGAACCAATAGGATATACAGAGATATGTAAGATACAGTTTAGTCTAGGAAATGGCTCATGAGATTACAGAGGCTGGAGTATGCCAAGATATGCTAGCCACCAGCTGGAGAGCCAGGGAAGCTGGTGGTATAATTGAGACCAAGTCTGAAGGCCCGAGAACCAGGAGCTCCATGTCTGAGGGAAGGAGAAGAGGTTCAAGAAGAGAGAAAGGGATTTCAGCCCTTCTTCTGCCTTGGAATGGACGGTACCTGGCTGAGTGATGAGGAGGGATGCTCTTTCCTCAGCCTACCCATTCAAGTGCTGCTCTCTTCCAGAACCATCCTCACTGACACACCCAACAATGATACTTTGCCAGCTCTCTGGGCCCCCTTTAGCCCGGTCTAGGTGACACGTAAAATTCACCATCACACCCACTTTGACCAGGCAAGGTGGGCCCTAAAAGGAGGTCAAATGTGTATATCTTTTCTGTGTTCTCTGCACCCCCCTCCCCTCACTGCTCAGCGTCTCCTCCTCCGTGCAGCATGAGGGAGCTCCTCCATAGCCGCGCTCCACCCAGGCAGACCCTCCTGCCCTTCGCTTCTCTGACATGCTTCTTGTTTTCAAAACCTTACCCTCTTGAGGCCCATTGTCAAGACTTGCCCTGTCCCTGGGTGGTTATTTTGAGCAAGGGCCTTCGGAGGGACGGTACTGTCGCGATGCTGGTCTCCTTGCTCCCCGCGCTGGCTGCTGCCTCTGCCTGGGACACTCTTCCCACGGAGACCCCCCCTCCCCCAGGCTTCTGGCCCTCAGCTCTTTCAGGTCTTCACTCAAACCTCGCCTTCCCCAGCAGGCCCACCCCTGCCTATGGCAGAGCAGCCTGCCCTGACCCTCTCCACCCTGCTCCCTCACCCCGCCTCCTGGATCTCCCTTTTTGTTACCTGCCCTCGTCTTTCCTTTTTCATAGCTATCATCACCTTCTACTATTTTACGCCATTTTACCTATTTATTTTGTTTGCTGTCTGTTTCTCCCTGCTTGCTTATAAGCTCCTTGAAAGTGGGGTCTTTGTTTTGTTCATAAACGTTGGTCAAATTCTCAGTCTGTGCATGACTCTAGGAAGGTCCCTCCTAAGCTGTAATCACAGATTCCTGTCTATATTCCTCTATTTGTCATCCTTGAATCCAGGTGGACTGAAGTGAGAAGGACCTGAGGTCAGGGGATGTGGAGCAGAGAAGCCTTACCAGAGGCTGTCAGAGGAAATAAAACTGAGGGAGCACATAGAGCTATCAGCCATGTGGGCAGGGAGCCCCAAAGGGGGCCTGAACCAAAGGGAGCAGAGGCACACATCAGCTGCAGGGGCGTGGGGAGCAGAGCACAAGTCCGTGGCAGGAGTTGGGGGTGCAGAGGCATGCGTCAAGGTGGGAGTGGGGAGAGCAGAGGCACACATCAAGGCAGGGGTGAGGGGGGGCGGAGGCACACATCAGCAGTCAAAGAGGGGAGAAGCACCAGCCGTACAAATCAGTCATGCCCCCATGCTGTGCATGTGACCGAGTGAATCACTTGATCGGTCTGCAGCTTAGTTTTCTCATCTGGAAATGACAAACATATCTGCCATATTTACCTTATAGGGTTTTTTTTGGTGAGGATCCGTTAAGGCAGCCACGAGACTGTAATCTCATAGATATGTCACGATTCCAATGTGAGGGGTTTCTTATTATTTCTGCATCTCAGTTTACCAGTCTGAGAAATGGGCGATTAAGGAGAATGGAGACTGAAGGACTGTCTGTCCCTATTATTACTTATGTATTACTTTCATGAGCTAGCCTATATAGGGCACAGAGGTGAGACGGACTAGTGTCACAGACCCGGGGCACACTAGACACTTCCAAAGACTCGACTCACAGGAAGGACTAACGGGAGTTACATGTACCAGGGAGCGGACCAGTTTGCGAGACGCTTTTTGGTAGAAGAGCTTTTGCCTTCCTTAGCACCCCTGGGGTCATTTCTTGTTTCATATTAACCTAAGATTAGCAATGCCCCCATGGCACAAAACATTGGGGATACTGATCAAAAATGAATAATTGGTCCTGGGGTCCTGGACATCACCCCTTTCTCTCTGAAACCTTTTTATATTGAGGTGGCTTGTCTATCCCCTCTCTCTCCAACCTGCAGTGCAGGGAGTAAGGAGTGGTTGGCAGTCCATTATAAATCTCTTTAGCCATTAAAATATGAGAACGAAGTGTCCTATATTCTCATCTTCCTCAGCCTGTTGCGGAATCTTTTCTTCTGCCAACAGGTGATCTCATTAACCTGTTCAGGTCTTGAGAGAAGGAAACAGATTTAACTTCAGATTTTGATTCAGAAATCAGCTCACTATTTGCCAGCTATATGCCCATAAGCATGTCACTGGAGCACCCAGTTTCCTTACTGGTATAGAAAGAGGTAATGGCTAGTCTTCTGGTTGTGGCCAAGACTAAGTTCATGTAAGTGGAAGTATGTGACACAATTCTTGGCATATAGTAGGCATCCCACAGTGTTAGTCTTGTCCTGCTGTTCATAAAATAAAGAAGCTGGAAGCTTCCATATCCAATATTGAAGAAGAAAAGGGGTTCATTTATTTAGATTGGAGGGGATTCATTTATTTAGTTACATGTATCTGGATTGGAGCCTTTCTTTGTTTAAAATGTACATTTCGGGGGACCTGGGTGGCTCAGTTGGTTAAGCATCGGCCTTTGGCTCAGGTCACGATCCCAGGACCTTGGGATCGAACCCCTTCTTGTGGGGCTCCCTGCTCAGCAGGGAGTCTGCTTCTCTCTCTCCCTCTGCCCCTCCCCCATGGTATTTCTCAAAAAAATAAATAAAATCTTGAAAAATAAAATGTACATTTCAGCCTACATCTTGTTTTTGCTCTTGTTTTTGTATGTGTGTGTTACGGTGTTTTTTTTTTTTATTTGAGGAAATCATTTTTTGTTTTGTTGCTGTTTAATTTGCAAGGCAGGCAATGGGAGAGAAAGACATACAGAGTATCCAGGTATAGCTGAAGACGAGAATGTGGAAATGCAGGAGAGTCACAAGACTCAGTCTAAAGTGCTGAAAGAAAAGGGCTTTAGTTCTTCAAATCTTCTCAAATGTATTCAGAATAACCTTAAGCATATTTAGACAGTCATACATTTTATTTTTGTCTCTGGGCATTAATGTGCTGACTTGTGGGATTATTAAACTATAATTCCCCAAGATATATTTCTGTCACTCAGTGGGTATGAATGTGCAATCATTAGCAAACCCAAGATTTAGGATTCTTGCTTCTCCGTGTTAAATGGGAGTAGAAAAAAAGGAACATGACTGATATCGGAAGCTGGGCAAATACCCACCACTGTTCCTGAATCATTGGAAAATTCTGAGTGATAGTGGAAAGACTGGAATTTAGAGCCAGAAGACACGAGGACCCATTCTGACACTGCCATTTATCAGCAGTGTGACTTTAGGCAAGTCAGCAAACCACTTTGAGGCTTAGTTTCCTCATCTGTAAAATGAGGAGAATATGTGTCTTGTTGTCATGATCAGGTAAGTTGCATGTATTAGCAGATTGTTAAATTGTAAAACACTAACTACATTTATAATATTTGTTATTGGTTGCCCTGAGCTATTACTCCGTTTTCCAATTTGGGGAATGAGTACCAGGATCATAACCTAATTATTAGGTGTCTGCCTGTATCTACCATGTTTATTGTCATACACTGTTTTAAATGCTGGTGAGTGTCAGGTCACTCTCAATACCATCTCTCTCTTACACTTCAAATCGCAAGTTAGGTAAGCATCTACATGTTTGACTCTAGAACCAAAATGAAGAAATCATTTGGTGTCAGAATTTAGACGGGCTTCTTTCCTATATACCAGCAATGAACAAGTGGATACTATTTACATTAGTATCCCCCCAAATGAAATACTTGGGTATAAATCTGACAAAATATGTATAAGATCTTTATGAGGCAAACTACAAAACTCTGATGACCAACCGCCCCCCCCCCACAAAAAAACTTAAATAAATGGAGATACATTCCATGTTCATGGATAGGAAGACACTATTGACAAGATGTCAGTCCTTCCCAACTTGATCTATAGATTCAGTACATTCCCAGTCAAAATCCCAGCAAGTTATTTTGTAGATATCAATGAAAAGATTCTAGAATTTATATGGAGAAGTAAAAGAATAGTGGATGCAATATCAAAAAAAAAAAAAAAAGAACAAAGTTGAGGATTGACGCTACCTGACTTCAATACTTATTATAAAGCTACAGTCATCAAGACAGTGTGGTATTGACAAAAGACTGGAAAAATAGATCAATGGAAAGAGTAGGATTGGGGCGCCTGGGTGGCTCAGTCTTTAAGCATCTGCCTTTGGCTCAGGGCGTGATCCCGGCGTTCTGGGATCAAGCCCCACATCAGGCTCCTCCACTGGAAGCCTGCTTCTCCCTCTCCCACTCCCCCTGCTTGTGTTCCCTCTCTTGCTGGCTGTCTCTATCTCTGTCAAATAAATAAATACAATCTTTAAAAAAAAAAAAAAGAGGATTTAGAGGTTATGTTTTACTTTGATCCTAGATGTTAAATAGCATGCCCCCTTTCCTTGTTTTGTTGGAAGGAGCCATGGCCTCTGCATTAGCTGAGGGGAACAGCTACATTTCTAACACAAATATGACCGCTGTAGCTGGAAATGCCCAAGAGAGATTTATACTTCCTACTGGTCAATCACTTCGCTACAGGGGCTCCAGATGTGTTTCTTCCTGCTGAAGAAGAACTCTTTAAACAAATAAAAACTGCATTGGATCTCCAGAGGGACAGGGTCCACATGTTTACCTTATATTCCCAGCACTAGGACTTTGTCAGGCATATAGGACTTTGCCTGGCATACAGTTGATGCTCAAAATATTTCTAAGCATTATTCCATTCACTGAGCTTATTCCTACAGGGGGCTTAGGTACTTGATTTATGCCTCTGTTATGTAAGTGAAAGTGTGATGAGGCCAAGATTAAAGTGGAGGAGTTCTAGAGGTAGGGACTGCTCCTAGGATGCTAGAACATAAAAGTCGAATTTAGAAATCCTTTTATAGTACTCTATGGGCCAAGGGATAGTTGAAAGGCATTTGTTTTTTGCAGTGCACTCTGGACTCCTGTCTTTATTGTCATGTTCTTGTTACTGCTTGTTTTTGGTGTGGGTTTGTATCTTTCCAAATCCCTGCATGGCCACCAAAGGCACTGGACTCAGTTATAAGATTTTACCTAATTCTTCTACTCCAAAATGTGTGGATTCTAGTAAATGGGTTTGCCAAAAGCAAAAAGAACAATTCTAATCATATGTCACTTAACCGAGGGCACTTTTTAGAGATAAGAACCACATGCATATCAAAAAAGGTGGGGGGAGGATGCTTTTGGCTGGCTGTCTAGACTTCACCAAGCTCTCTTCTTGCATCACCCAGTGCTGTAATATTATTGAAGTCCAGTGTGCAGGGAAGTAAGCATATGTCCCCCTACATGAAACCATAGACCCTGACTCAGGCAATTTTCACAGTTTGTTGATTTGGGTTCATGTAAGTTTCTATAAGATTGGAAAGTGGTCACCCATTATGGCCCTTGGCTCTTACTTCTGGGTCAGTTCAAGCACATGATTCAATTACTCTCCCCATAGATGGCTGGCAGAGAAAACCAGTCACAGCATGAGATTTTCAGGGAAGGTCTGGACTTACTGTTGTCCTAGCAGTATCAGTTGGTGTCTGTTGGGGGAGAGGTGAGTGTTAAGATTTAAGAGTCACAGAGAGAATAAATAGTTCTGGTTTAGGGAAATATATATCCCTTGGCCAATGTCACTTTGTCCTAGAACCATTCTCCTGGTTAAAGAAAACCCAGTCTTACTGAGATAAGTGACAGTGCTGCCACCCCAGCATTTACAAAGACAGATGCTGACTCCGTGGTGTGTGTGTGTGTATGTGTGTGTAATATTTGGAACTGGCCTAAGGCAGTACCTAGTATGAGGCTGTGCTACGGCTTATGGCCACTCAGTCTCTCATAATCTCAGCCCAACAGCAGGGCTCCAGTGATGATTTTGCCTGTGTGATTCTCTCTTTCAAGAACACGTAGGGCCTTTGCATGGTAAGATTTATATTCCTGCTGCAGTATGTGGAAATCGGGGCAGATGGGACACTTTGTCTTTCTGATGTGGGAAATCTGAGGCCAAAAGAAATAGGAATTGTAGATATCAGTAAGTGTGTCAGCTTAAGGGAGAGGATGCACCTCCCGACTATTGTCCTTCCATAGTATCTCTTTTATGAATCTTCTCGTGGATCAAAATATTTTCTCATTTCCATGTCCTTGAGGTAGCCCACAGCTATGAGAGAAAATGAATAATACAGGAGAGAAGGGCTGGGAAACAAGAGAGAACCAAGCTGCCCCATGTTATCATGGGTGTTTCCTTGGGTACAGGGAAAAACAGCCTCCATGACAGGATTCTAGATGGTACACATCCTCTAATGAAATTGTATTCCAGAGCAACCTGTGCTTTCCCAACTGTACCTCCATGAAGCAATCCTAGAGAGACAGGTCTGCAATAAGATGAAGGGAAAAGGCAGTTTTCATTTTATGGTAACAGCTTTAGAGTTTCTTATCAGGTTGTCAGTTGCATTCGGTTTTTTTGGTGGATAGAGCATTCCTGTGATGAAAAATTACACATCTCTTTGTACTCATCAAAGGGTTAAGCGGCAGCAGCTCTGTAAGGCAGTTGCTATGTAAAGGAAGTGGAATAAAAGGTGATACTGATGGCATTGCTGGGAGGGGAGAGAAATGTGAAGGAGGCAGTCAAAGAGAGAAAGGGGAGGTTAGGGGTGGGTATAATGGAACTTGCCCTCACAAATGTATCTATGATTTGACTACGCTCTTTAGAGATTGCTAACAGTTCATTTTTCAGTTTATAGTTCTATATCAAGAGATATCTGAAGTTATTATTTTGGTGTATTTCCTTACATTTAGCTTTTTTACAAATACAATATTATGATTTCCCTTTTGAGTATTTTTCAGACACATGATTTCAACGACTAATATTCCCTTCTAATATTCTCTTCCACTGTTTTCCTTAAATATAATTCAACAAGAAACCAATGGAATGTACTTAACTCCCAAGTTGGAGTACAGCTAGATCGGAGACAGGGGCTTCCTTAAACACATTTCTTAACATAGATCAATAGTAATGGGTTGAGATTTTCTTTCCTGTTCTCTTCTCTTTTCCCATGATGCAGTGTGGTAGCCCTATATTTTAATGTCCCTGGGAGGGAAAGTCTCCCTGTAATCAGTGACTCCCCACCCCTGCCCTTATCTCTTTCTGAAGTTCCACTGTCTCTGGAACTCCCATCAGAAGGTCCATAGAAGTGTTGTGGATGAAAAAAATTAAATGACAAGAATACTGCTGTCCTGGTCCGGTATAGGTTATGTATAGAGATATGGTTGCTTGTATAAAGTTAAGAAACTGAAATGAAATTTTATCTGTGTGGCTATCTCTCTCCCCCACTGGACTATAACCATGAACTTGGACGAGCTACTCAACGTACTCAAGCCTCCATTTCCACAAAATGGGGATAATAACAGTGTCTACTTCGTAGAATGGCTTGAGTATTAAATGGGATAAATAAAATAATGTGCATGAAGTGCTTCTCAAAGAGATAGGCGCCTAGTGACTGCTCAAGAAATGGTGACAATTCTCACTGTTTTGTCATTATTGTCATCATCCTGAGCTTTTCCACAGCAGAGACCAGATCATATTGCTCTTTGTCAGAGACATTCAATAAATGTTTGTTAAATTGAACTAACAGTTCTAAGTAAACCTAAATAAATAAATAGGAAAAAAGAAGAAAAAAATCTATTCTGTTATATAATAACACAGCACTTCTACTGGCCAATGGAGGAAACATGCAAACTTACTGCTGTGAGTTATTATAGTCTCTGAATAAACATAAGCCTTTCATATGACCTAATGATTAATGACTTATGCAAAGAAATTTAATACCATTAATAAAAAATTAAGCAGCAAGCTCTCCCTACTTTTCGACAGTGTCAGGCTTTCACCTGTTCTCTTGGGGACAACAGGTTTCCGGGAACGTGCTGAGTACAGAAAATAGATCATTCCCAGACGGCGCTCCCTTGTGTTCTCCGTGTCTTCCTGACCAGCATGTAGGATGGACACAAGGTACTCTTTAGAGAGAGGAGAAGGACCTTGCAGCATGAAGCAGAAAGGATAGCTGATAGCTGAGTGCTTGCTCTCTCTCTTTCTCTCTCTCTCTCCTCATCCATCCATCCATCTATCCATCCATCCATCTCCAGTTTATACTTACTCCCTCAGATTGAGAATTTACTCTGTGTCAGAAATAACATTAAGATCTATTTCATTTAATCCTTACCGTAGCCTAGGAGGTTCATATGATTGTTCCAATTTTACATTTGGAATCTTGGCTCAGAGATTGTTTTGTGTCCATGGTCATCTGATGAAGAAGTAATAGATCAGGAATTAGAACACAGATCTGCCTATTTCCCAAGTTCCTGCTTGACTTTCTTGCCTAAGTCCAGACTTCTGTGCTCTTAAGGACTACGGTCTGACGTAGACATCAGGCATTCTAGGCAAGAGGGCAAGATTCTGGCACCAAATGCTCAAGAAGGGAGTCTTATCCAGTTAACTAACTAATCTTTCAGTGTTGAGGCTAAGTTTCAAGCAAAGTGTCCAGGCCAGCCTGATGCTGAATCCTGAATGTCCCTTATGAATACTTCATCTCTAAATACTTGGATATCAGTGTTTCCACCTTGGATGTCATTTCCCTCTTTCTTTAAAAGCTTGGTCTCAATCCCCATTATTCATTTGGAAGCCAGAATTCCAAATTTCCAAAACAGAATTTTCAGAACTCCAAATTAGGGAGTCTGGTAGAACCCAGTCATCATTAAAGTTCTTGGGGGAAATACTAGTTACATAGCCAAACCTCTATTCTTGACCCTAGTGATCTGGGCTGGACAATACAAGTTTAGCTGCAGATTCATGGCTTTGGCAAACTTCCTTCTCTTGGATCCCCATTTCTTCGCAGACTCCTCTGTTGCCAAGAGAAGAGAACACTCTTTCCCATGAACTACTCCTCAGGATGGTCTTGAGGACCCCATTCTATCCTTGACCAGTACGCGAGCTCCCCTTGACGTCAGAGTTGGATGGACTGATTGTATGAGGTCTCAAGTGTACGGTTGAATTAAGGATACAAATTAGTTTGTATTAGTTCTGTTTTGTGACGTGTGAACTTGTGTGTGTGCATCTAGGTATATGTGTGCATGCCACTCCTTAGCCACATTTCAACTTTTAGGAGGAAGAGGCCTTACCTTCTTGATCTGCCTTTTGGATGAGTTCAGAGCCTAGGGGTGCTCGTGAGGGTCTCAAAACACACTGCTGCTTGACCGACACAAAGGCTTGCTCTCCTCTGCTGAATCTGAAAACATGCTTGTGGAGTAGCAATACATCCCCCACAGGCATACATTTATCCCTGTCCCCTCCCCCCCAGCTCCCAAGCAGAGCCCAAGAGCCTCCCTCAAAGACCAGATTATCTTTTGTGCTCTGTAAATATCTCTGGATTCACACCACACACAAATTTAATCCCCGTGTGGGGAATGCGTGTGTCATTCTGCAGCGCTGAGAACTATGGGGCCAGTACTGCATCCTGGTGGTGAATAGAAGGTCCATTGAAGCCCTTGAATCTTTGTGTTCACCTCCGGAAGCAGAAAAACAACAGAGTCTTCCCCACCATCAGAGTGGAGGATTCTGCATTTTCTTGTCATGACTCTAGAGTCCCTCTGAAGCCGCATGTGAGAAAGCAGTGTGGACATGGTTGACGTTTGTGGATGGTTGGGTCCAGATGGCAGTGACAATGGCTCAGGGACCCAGGAGCTGAGAAATTCCAGAAGTCATTTTGGTCTTAGCATTAGCGTCCAACATCCTCAAAACAGATAAAACACACAGACCAAATGACACAAAAGCAGCAATAGCAACAATAACAGATAAAACTAACAAAAACTCTGGTCGCCAGAACTAAAGAGATGTTTCTATTTGAACAGCTGCTAAAACACAAAACAGCCAGAGGTTCTTTCCTTCAGCCCCCAGTTGCGCCCAGTGCAAGGTGGAGAGACATCTGAAGCCTATACCCTGTAGGACTCTCAGTCTAACTTACTCAGCGGAGAAGGACTTCTGTCTTGTGGCTCAGGACTTTTGTGTTTATTTTATTGTTAATTGGGAGCCCCAAAGAAAGGAAATCCATTTTTTTTTTCAGATATGACCAGGTAAGAGGAAATGTAATTGAAGAAAAATGTAATGGAAAGGTGAGATAGCCACTTGACTTTAAGGCTGTGAACCTCAGATACCTACTGACAGGAAAAAGAAAGAACAACTTCGACCCATCTGACAGAAAGGAGAAACATCAGAACATTAAGTATGTCTGTCTGGGAAAAAAAAAATCCCAAGTGACCCCTGGAGGAAGATGTCACCAGATGGCTCAGGAATGGAGGCCATCTGGGATCCCGTGGGCATGGGACACTTCTGAGGAGAAAGGGGAGTTGACGTCTTTTCCTTCATTCCTTCAGTGCCATCAGGGCTGCTTATCCATGAGGAGGTTCTCGGATCCTTTTATCCACATCAGGCTCTGCTCTGGAAGCAGGGCTGGGTGGAGGCAGGGCTGGAGATTAGAGAGACGAGGAGACAGGCTGCAGCGCTTCGGGTGAGCAAAGCATCAACTCCCTGCTGAAAACATTGTTTTCGAAGTCAATCAAGTCTCTCTTGCAGCTGCAGTCAGTGGGAGGCGGGTGCCCTTCACTGTGACCTCGCTGGTGGTCAGCACTGCTAGACGTGTTTGTTGCTCCCATCACACTCACCTGGGACCAGGTTTTACTTATGCTGGTGGTGGCATGACAGGTGGGGCTGTGACTCCTCTGGGGAAGCTAGTGTGGTGCTGTGTCAGGAAGAGGTGCAGTGTGGGAAAGTTGGAGGGGAGGAAAAGCCAAACCGAGGAGGGGCATACATTGATGCTTAGCTCAGTCAGGAGGGGAGCCATTAATGCTCCTGTCCCTTTGACGCACCTACCTGATGGAGGAGGAGCTGCCTATTTTGGAGGTCTGCCCTCAGGGGGTCTGCCCTCAGGGGAGAACTGCCATCCCATTTCTGAGCCCTTTTCTGTGGGACTTTTCCAGTAGTGTTCATGGGATTGCCAGCTTACTTTGAAAGATGCAGTGTCTCCCTCCCAGCTTCCCCACTGACCTTTTCTGGATTTCTAGGTTGGGCTATCCCAGAGGCAATCGGAAATTTGCTCAGTGGCATTTACCTAACCAAGGCTGCTGATGGTGTGACATAGTTGGGTGACTTTAGGGTTTAGAGAGAAAATGCTGGTAGGTGAATGAGGAGGGCAGGGAGGTGGGAGGAGGAGACACAGGCTTCTCTTTTCTGTAATGATATGCGAGCTTGAAGGCAAGCTGGTTGGCTAATAATATCCAGCCAGGGGCAAACAGCTGGAGACCCCAAGTCAGGGCTATTTGAGAGAAATGCAGAACCTGGGTCTGAAGCTGGCAAGACTGAAAGAGCTACCTGTTTTCACAGCCCCTGCCTTCCCAGAACAGCAGAACATGCCACAGTTGGTCCTCACAGTCCTGGTGAACAAGCCCACCTCTTCAAGAGTTTTCCCGTTCCGGAAATTCTGGAAGTAGATTCCTAGGAGACAGAGAAAGGAGAGGGGCTGGGCTGTTCTATCCCTTGAGGAGATGCATTTTGCACTGTTTATTTTGTGTGCCGGGCACTGTGATCCCAAGGAGCAAGGAAGAAGCTGCCCCTGCCTTTATGGGTGTTACTATCAAGTGAGGAGACATACATAAGCACAGACTGACACAGATCATTGCTTACACATGAGAAGCGCATGCCGAGCAGGACATATGAGGGACAAAGTCTAGACTGAGGAGTCTAGAAGCTCCGTGAAGAGGTACCATTTCATTTTTTTTCTTTTTTTTTTTTTTGAATTTTTTAGGGAGGGGCAGAGAGAGAAGGACAGAATTTTTTTTTTTAAGTATTTATTTGCGAGAGAGAGACAGTGACAGAGATAGTGAGAGAGAGCACATGGGTGGGGAGGAGAGGGAGAAGCAGACTCCCCACTGAGCAGGGAGCCGGACGTGGGGCTCCATCCCAGGACCCTGGGATCATGACCTGAGCCGAGGGCTGACACTTAACTGACTGAGCCACCCAGGCGCCTCAAGAGGTACCATTTCCTCTGAGACTTAAGGATGAAGAGCAGGTGGCTAGGTAAAGGGAGGGTATAGGACACCTATGAGCAAAAGGTCCGGCAGCCAGCAGCTGCTGAGAACACAGACACCCGAAGGCCCCAGCAGTGACTGCAGCAGAGGGAACCTCCCATGGCTGTTGGGTGACTACTCTTTTCTGGCTTCATTTATCTGCTTTTATTGTTTTTCTTTTTCCTATTTATGTGTATTGCTTCCCCGCAGACACTATAAGCAATTTACATCGTTGTCCCTCTTATGCATAACTTCTCCTGAATGGTAGCAGGAATTCCATCGGTAGGACCTGGTGAATTGAGAGTCAGGCCACGTGTCCGAGGATGGGAAGGATGTCTTGGTGGCAGGTGGTTGGCTAACACTGTGCAGGAGTGGTGTCTCATTTTACGGTCAAGCGTTTGCCCGCTGGAGTCAGATATGTGTCAGTTTGAAACCTCACCCTGTGACTTTGGCCAAGGTGCAGAATGTGAGTTTCTGTCATATTGGTAGAAAAATATGGATAATACTTACCTTTATTCACCTGTAAATAATGATAATGATTATAATAATAATAGTAGTAGTGACATTTCCACGCCAGGCACAGTGCTGAGTGTTTCACAGTTATTAACTCATTCCGTTCTGAGGACGGCTCTGTAAGACAGATGCTATTTTTTTTTTTAAAGATTTTATTTATTTATTTGACAGAGAGAGAGAGACAGCCAGCAAGAGATGGAACACAGGCAGGGGGAGTGGGAGAGGAAGAGGCAGGCTACCAGTGGATGATCCTGATGTGGGGCTCGATCCCAGGACTCTGGGATCACCCCCTGAGCCGAAGGCAAACGCTTAACGACTGAGCCACCCAGATGCCCCAAGACAGATGCTATTTTTATTCCCATTTCACAGATGAGGAACCTGAGGCACGGAGAGGTTATTACACCGTTAATATGGGTTAGAGCCCGGGTTTGGAATGCATGGACTCCCTTACTACTACCGTATTTTCTTACAGTTTTAGTCTGTGTGGAGTCCAGAGTTGCCGGTGATACTGAGTTCCTGGTGACCGCATGGGAAGGAAGTGGGGTGGCCACGATGAGCTGACCCTCCTTTCTCTGGGTATCACTATTTTGTCTAGGGTCATTACTTGCCTGTGATGTGGTCACCTGGGTCCCGGGGCTGGGGCTAGCAGAACCGAAGGGTGGGCTCTGGCAGCCTGGACGAGCAGCCCCCGCTGGTCGACGGGCTGCTAAGCTGCCAGCAGGCCTGGCTCAGGGGGCTGCCTGCTCCTCTCTTGCTCCTGGGAAGGGCTTCTGCTAAGCCCTGGCCACTTCTCATGGCTCACCCAGCTACCTCCAGCCACAGCTGAGATCCGGGCTGTGGGGAGCAAAGCCGTGCACGCGCTGTCTCAAGTGCTGAGTCCATTTCGGAAATGATTGTCAGGAACCCATGGATGCCGGTTGCTTATCGCACTGCGATCCCCGAGGACTGGATTCAGTGCCGTGGAAGCTGGCCGAGTACTGTGCCCGACCTTGCTCATGGGGTCACTGACTGATTGCCCCAGCTGGCCGGGTGCTCGTCTCCCAGGCTGTGTAGAGGTTGGAGGCAAGAGGATTGATTACATTGGTGGCAGAAGTTTCACCTTTCAAATGTGGAAAACAACAACAAAGCGGGCCTTTTGTATAGAAGTTAATATAATTATTAAAGGGAAAGAAACGATATTGGCGTGTAAAGAAAATATCCAACTGATTTAGAGAAGTGTTTTCTAAATCCTCAACAGACATTTATCCGGAGGAGGAATAGTCACTAAGCCAAATTTGCTCTTAATCCTTAATCCACAAAGCTACGATCCCACAGTTTTACCAAGTAAGAGCAGGCATGAATACTAATTGGAACTCACCCTCTCTTCCACCCTTCCCTGCTTTTTTGGGTACCAGTCTTCTAAGTTTGGGAGTCCGGAGGTATTTCCCCCCTCAAAGAGTAGTGTTTGAGTCTACACCCCACCCCTCTCTTTGGCATTCACAGTGTAAATGGCACTTTATCAGGTGAGAATGTGAATCTTGTCAACAACCCCCAGTTCTGCCAGCTTATCAGAGAAAGAGAGAGGGAGAGTGAGATTCAGAGAGATGTACCTGGTCTCGTTCATTCCAGAAGAGTGATAGATAATAACATTTCCAGCCAAGAAATGGCAGGAAACCTGACGGACAGGAATTAAGGCACCAAATGGAAAAGTCAATCGCTTATTCACTCCATGCTTTATAGTTGAAGGAAATGTTATTT
Organism: Ursus americanus; assembly: GCF_024610735.1. Taxonomy (NCBI): domain Eukaryota; kingdom Metazoa; phylum Chordata; class Mammalia; order Carnivora; family Ursidae; genus Ursus; species Ursus americanus. Next base: position 37,872,121 of record NC_142142.1, on the reverse strand, counting down.
GATGTGGACGCTTCCTCCTCCCCCACCCACCCCGTCTTCTTCCTTCTATGAGGCAGGCAGAAGAGCAGAATTAATTCTCTGTCTTCATAATCATATTTTCCAGGCTCGATGAGTCTCTCTGTGTGTAAATTCTCATTTAAACATGTACTAATGTTTTGCAAATGTATATTTCTCAACCACATTGGGTATTTTAAATCTCTTCTTAGTAAAAGGAGGAATCGCTGTAATTCCTTTCTTATGATGTCTCTTGTCACCTCTAAAATAGACCTAAATTCAGAGCTCACATAATAAAAATAAACATAGTAACAGTACAGCCTTTGTAGTTCTCCTCATCTTTCTTGTGCAGTGTTGGATAGCTTCGCGTTGCATTGGATCGAAATCGCTAATTGTAACGGTGTATCGGTCACAACAAAAATAATTATCAACTAAACCCTGGCCATGCATACTTTAAGTTAACGTTTAACATTCACCCTACAGGGATGTAGCTGTCGTTGTCCTCACTCGCCAATGGAGAAACTCAGGCTAGAGATTAAATAACACATCCAAGGTCACTCACCCAGTAAGTGATAGAGATGAGATTTGATCCAAGGCGTAGTTGACTCCAGAGCCTGACCTCTGAAAAAGTTCACTCTCTAGGTCATGAAAGCGAGGCAAGGAATTGCCAGATTGCAAATAAATGAAGAACAGCTCCATGCACTGGATTCAGGTCTTGTCAACTCTCGCAGCTATGCTTCTTACCCTGCCAAGGCTGAGGATGAAGAAAATCTAATCACCAAAACAAATTACTGTAGCATAGGGACCTTGTCTCACTAGAACAGAAAAGCATTGCGGAATTCTGGACCAAGCCTATTGGTGTTTATTTGGGACAGGGGAGGTAGAGGGGGGTTCATGAGGGTGGGGGGGCTGACCTTCTAAGGATGAAATAACATGAGACAAAGAAGACATACTCTCTCTTCCCTTGCCACCCAACCTTCCAAATAGAATTCTTGCAAACTATGCAAACACTTGCTTCAAAACTTCATATGGTGGATTCATTGTCTCTAAAGTTGTCCAGGTGTTTCCTATAACAGAAGGCAGTTAATATGTGTTCTTTCTTTTCCTTGGACTGCTTACCCTGATTGGTGGGTTCTTTTCCAGTAGAAGCTGCCAGTTCCCCACCAGAGCAGTTTCACTGAATCTTGGGGTCTATTTACAATAGCAAATGAGGTGGTTACTTAACAAAAATAAACCAAAAATGAAAGTCAAAGTAAAATTGTGTGCCTCTGCGTCCCACTGCACACAGGATCTAGGATTTGGTATATGGGCACATGATCTCTGTAGAAGACTTGGAATTAGCTATTTGCTATTTTGACTTTCTTTCTTTTTCTTTTTTTTTTTAAGCAAAGTTGTAGATTTAGCTACAAAGCCATTTGTCTACACCGTCTAGGCATGAACACAGGTGATTCCAATCTGCAGCCATACTCACTGAAAATAGCCAAATAATTTCAAATATACTTCGATGTGAAATCCTTCCTCTGAAGAGCTCAAAGCAACTTTGTGTTTATTATGTCGTTTCTACTTAAAATATTCTTTTAAGATGGGAGGGCAACGGTGATCATTTTCACATTAGGGAGAAGGAAATGGATGGAGGCACGGTTCGTTTGCAGTTAAGTTAGAGGATTGTCAGCATCCCCTTGATTGTGCTGGTGGCCAGTAAACAGACTAAATACAGAAAATCTGATCTGGATCTAAGAGCAGCACAGAGAAGGGGGCAGAAGGGGCAGGAGTGGGCAAACCAAATTACGTATGTGAAATTTAGGAGCATTATCAAATCTACCTTGAAAGGAAAAAAAAATATATCTCTCTTGGTAACCGTGTAAAAGCTAACCTAGGTAATTTATGTTGTTTATAATGCAGCCAGATGGTCCTATTAGATGATGGAGTTGAGACAGAGGAAGTGGAAATTGATCAGATGCCCTTCCTGCTGGGGCTGGAGCTCACATGTCGGTGGATCTGGGGGAGTTTGCGGAACAAAGGCAGGAGATCCTGATGAGGTGTCCCCAGGGCTTGGTGCAGGGGTGCACTAGAAGTGTGGGACATGGGTAAGAAGCAGAGTGTGAAGAGATCTCAGAGGCTCTGGAATATAGACACAAGGGTCTTCTTTTAAGATGTTCTGCCCACAGGGAGATTCTTCTTCAGAGAACCTTACTGCTGTGAACGTTTGGATATCCTGCTTTCTGCTAGCATTGCAGATGTAACAGCGGTTGTCAAGAGCTGATAGTCACCCCGAAAGAATGTGTTCAGTGTGTTGCCTTTTGTTTTGGCTGATTTGGCTTCTCCCCAGCCTTCTAAAAATCTCATCTGGGTTTTGCATATTCAGTGCTGGACATCATCAATGACAAGTGGGGATGCCACTTATTACACATTACAGGCCACTAGTCATTGTGTCAATGGCCTTAACTGAATTACCTCATTCTACCTTCACAGTGTGTTATTGTCACCCCTATTTGGGATGTGAGCAGTTAAAGGTTCTGAGAGGTTCAGGAACTAATCCAAGGTCACACGGCAAAAAGTGACCAGAAAACTTGGGTACTCAGCCACTACACTAGGGCTTTTTAATTTATTTAGATAGGGATTTGAAATTCCCATCAATTGGCTTCTAGGTCTCAGGACATGTCTGCAGCAAAGTATTTTTGATCAGTAACCAGCATGGCATTGTGGTTGACTCCCTGGGTTCAGATCCTGGATCTGTCATTCACCAGCTGTGTGACCTTGATTGAGTCATGTAACCTCTCTGTGCTTCATAAGACTGGTGTGAAGAGTAAATGAGTGAGTATTTGTAAATCACATAGGACAGTGGCATTTGATATCACAAGCGTTTGAGAAAAGCCAGCAGGGCCAGTGAGTACCATCAGAGAGGGTGTGAGTTCCCTGCTCAGCTTGAGTATGGAGACAGCCAGGCTGCAAAGGATGACACTGGCTTGGAGGTGGGATCAAGTGTGGCTGTAATTTTGACTGTCAGTTTCCATCCTCAGATCTTCTCACTCGAACACTTTTTATTGGCACTAAATTTGTTTTAGGATAATGAAAGCAGATGTTCCATTTATGCCCTCACCCCACTCACCTGCATGTCTCCTCGCAAAGACACTTTCTCTCCCTCAGGACTACCTCTGAGCACAGTGGAGCCCATGTGTCTGAAGCGAAGGCTGGCACGGGGAGAGCGCGTTTCTGGAAAGCCATAGCCTTGGAGGGGTTAACACATTATCTGGGCATATTTGAATAGTAGGAACCCATCAGATAAAGAAACATACCAACTCGCAAATGACTAGAAACATGTTTATTAGAGTGGAAGAAAAACAGCTTTTTGGCACCGCTAGCATGACAGCATCAGGAGTGGCAGCTGCAGCCTGGGACAACGGGCAGGGAGGAGAAGAGAGTAAACATGTATTTTCAAAGTGCTTAACGTCACGAGTGGGCATTTCCAAGCGAGGAGGTGGTCATGCATGTACGTGTGTGTGTGTGAGAAAGAGAGAGGCTGGAGAGATGCAGAGGGACAGGCACAGAGCCACAATGGAGGTCACTAGGCAGGAACAGGTGGATGTGAGGCCCAGGTGGACCTGGGGTTGAATCCCATCTCTTTCCCCCAGGAATTGGGTGGCCGTGGTCCCTTTAGTAGCACTCTTAGAAACTCTTAGAAACTGCTGCTTTATCTACACAGTCCCAATCATAAACCATCCTTGGTAGTCTTACGTCTCAGAATCGCACAAGATGATGATATTGTAAGCATCTCGCACACAACCTGGCACCCAGGCGTTGCTCAATAAACACTAGTCCTCGCTGCAGTTCTGTGGTAGAATATTCCAGAAGGCCACAGGGAGTTTTCCATGGTTCCACAGGCACAATTCAGGTGTGCTTTCAAGAAGGGAGAAGGGAGGGTGAGGTGCAAGGTGGAGAGAAGGCATGAAGACCTCGTTTGATTTATGATTTCATTTATGCAGTGGGTGAAGAAATGTGGAAGGACAAACTCCTCATCTTTTAAAATTAAGGATTAGAAACGTTCATTATTATTCAATAAATACAAAATGTGACTAATCTGTACCCTTGTTCCAAACTTTGGTAATTTAAATGGGAGTGAGAAAAGAGAGAGGGAGGGAGGGGGAGGAGAGAGAGAAAGAGAAGGAGGCAGAGAGAGAGGGGGGAGTAAGGAGGGAGAGAGAGAGAGAGAGGGAGAGAGAGAGAATGAGGACACAAATGGCTGAGAATGATCCTGGATTACAGGCCTGGGTTCCGGGCGCCTCCACACCCTTCCATCTCCCCCTCCCCGAGGAAGCAGCACCGATTTTATAACTGGACAAATTTTCAATATAGGATTTCATTGGCAGAGAGGTTTCTAGTGTCTGGAAACTGGTTTGACAGCCACTGATGCACATCACCTGATGCCTGTTCTCCTGTACTAATCTCTCCCTGAGGGCAGAGAGCACATAGTAGGCGTTCTACTCCGTAGGATGAGTTAATGCATCTTGGAGTAAGTGAATGGAAAGATGAGAAGAGGTCAGGAGGGGAGGGGAAAGGAGAGGTGGGGAAAATTCGACTTTCTTGGACATGGGAAGCGCTCTTTCCTTGAACACTGGAACTATTCTACAGCCCAGTCTTGCTCTTCTCAAACTCCCTGGCCTGTACTCTATAACCCAAGGTGTTCTTTTTTTTTTTTTTTTTTAAGATTTTGTTTATTTGACAGAGACAGCCAGCGAGAGAGGGAACACAAGCAGGGGGAGTGGGAGAGGAAGAAGCAGGCTCCCAGCGGAGGAGCCTGATGTGGGGCTCGATCCCAGAACACTGGGATCACGCCCTGAGCTGAAGGCAGACACTTAAGGACTGCACCCCCCAGGTGCCCCCCAAGGTGTTATTTCCTCATTTGATGGGCCCCTAATCTCATTGTTAGCCAAGGTCTGACACCTCCAGGCTGATCCTCAACCTTTGTGCCTTCCACTCTTGCACAATCCACGGTCTGCAGTAACTCCAGTGAAACCATGCAAACCCAAACGTGTTTCTGTGTGGGCCCCCCATGAGTGAGCCATCGCCCAGCAGTGCTGCTGGCCAGCCAACAGCTTTGTTTCGGGAGTTCGCCTGCTTGGTAGTATAGTAGGATTTGTACGACTGTTTGAATATTTTATGGCCTTCTGCCCTGGCACAAAAATGAAAATGCTGATACCAGTGATAAGAAGCATAGGTTTCATAAACTTCACACAGTTGAGGCCAAGATGGAAATCATGAGGCGTGCACAAAAGAGCAAATGTTTAGCCTCCGTGGGGTGCTTATCACACTTGAGCTGTCTGACTGTGTGTTCATCTGTGAAGGAAATGAAAAAGGGAATGGAAAAAGAAAAAAGAAACAAAAACAGGCACAATGCAGTAAATATTGTCAAAGATTAAGTCAAAAATACGTGGTACATTTTGGAACTGAATTGTCTTCTTTAAGTTTCTAGGAATGCACATATAACTCTGGGTTCTTTTTACTTGTGTGCATGTTTTTAAGCCAGGTCCTGTGGCAACGCAAGAATCTCTTACTGGTCTCCCAGCCCACCCTCTCCCTGCCCCATTTCATGGCAGATTTGTACCCATACTGCGATGCATCTTTTATCCTCTCACTCCTTTTCCAGAATGTTCCATGAGGTTTCCTAATTCATGAGATAGACACGACTATGTGTTTCATTTTCAAGAATTGGAGTTGTATCTTCAAAATTGTCCAGTTTGTAGGAAAACATCTCTGAAAAAAATACTTGTCATTTCCCCTGCACCCCCGCCCCCCGCAACATGTAGTGTCCGTTGTATGCTGCCTTTTCTCCAAATTCTGCATCACCCTCATTCTTCTCCTCTCTACTTCTAGATCCTGCTAGGACTGCATGTTTCCCCTTCCATTTGGTCTTATTAGTCTGGGCCAACTCCATCAGGGAACTCCCGACACTTATTTTGTATGGGCAATCATGCCCGTGTAGTAAATTCTAAATAAACAGTTTAATTGAATCTTAAAGTAGGCCTGGAATCCCTATGTCCGTTCTCAGCTAGTTTATTTTATTTTTCCCTCTTACTAAGAATGTTGATCCACGGACTACTCTTTCACTGTTTGGGTGTTTTGTATTTTTTTCTTTCCTCTGCCTCTACCTCATCTCATGGTCACTTGGTAACTTACCTAAGACCATTGCCCTGAGTGTGTTTGTTTCTCATTTCCAAGATTTGTAAGTGGATATTTTTTCCCCATAACCCTCTGTGCTTATCTCATAATTCCTTTCCTTGTTTATAAGCACAGTGCCTTTCTGTATCTTTCTGTATATATGAAAATAACGTAGAGAGTCCGGTTCTCATTGCTCTTTTAGCCCTGATTCTTCTCAAGTTTTTCTCTCTGTTGAGCTTCTTTGTTTTCATTTGAATTTCATGATATTGGTCTTTGTGAATCATGCGGTGATTCTTGAACACATATCTGTAAGCGCGAATGCCCATTAAACTGCCTGGGGCAAGTCTATGTGCATTTGGATGGAGGAGGTGGGCAGGGGGTGCTGCTTGTGGGATGTGTGTTGTATTCAGTTAAAACGGGGAAGGAGTGGAAGCTGCTGTGGGGCAATGCGCTTGGCACTGGCCGTGGATGGCCTCTTATCCTCCCCTAATCACCAGCCTTGAGAGCTCCTCCCTGTATGTTAGACCTAATCCCCTATTACTCACTGTTCCAGCCTTAAGTCAGACACTCCATGTCTTGCTACTTGGCATAGACTTTGTCTGTCTGACTGTTCCCACTGCAGTGGAGTAACTAATGCCATGTGGGTTCTGACCACTTCATCCACCTCTTGGCATGGGCACTTTCCGTGATACTCTCCATTCCTTGGTCAGTAAGCTTCCCCCTGGTGGTTGCTTTGCTTTTGATCATTCAAGGATTATTCAAGTTCTTATTTTTAGTATGTTTCTTTTCTCTCCTTTTCTGTGTGTTTGTCTGGGGCTGGGGGATTTGGGCAGAAGGTGGAGACTCTAGGAAGCCACGTAAATCTAGAACATGTCTTCTCTGTGTCTGAGATGTGCTGACTCTCAAAACATCCCCAAACCAGGGGTTCATGGCACAAGATCTCAATGGTGTTGTTTGAACCCTTTCACCTGTCATAGATACGTGATCTGTGCATTTCAGATGCGTATTTCATATATCCCCAGCGTGGTGCTTTCCAACTCTTTTCTTGCCTTGACCATACCTATGCCTTTTTATAGTCCATATGCTTCAGAGTCAGGCCCTTGACTTCCAACTTCCCTTTTAGTTGCCCGCTTGATTCCTCTCCAGTTCTTGCCTCTCTGGAGGAGTGGGGAGAAGTGGGCTGGTCTGATCTGCTGGGAACATGGGTTCCGTGGTACATCTCCTGACAGCACAGAGCCTCCTGACTTCCTCATGGCCAGCCTGGCCCCGTGACTGCCCCAAGATTGAGCGTGTGACCTCTCGAGTGTCTGGCCCCAACAAAGGAGGGGTGAACCACTGAATCAATGCCTGCTGCCTCTCAGGGGACCAATAGACAGAATTACGCCCCCCCCATATGTGGAAGCCCTAACTCCCGATGTGACTGTATTTGGGGATAGGACTTTGAGGAGGTAATCGTGGTTATATGAGGTCATAAGAGTGGGGATCTAATCAATTACGACTAGAGGCCTTATAAGGAGAGAAACAGAGAGAGCTCTCACCTCACACACAGGGATTGACGAGAGGCTGTTTATCTATAGACACAGTGGGAAGGCAGCTGTTCGCAGGTCAGAAGTGGGCTCTCACCGGAACCTGACCACGCTAGTGCCCTGATTTTGGGTTTCTTGCCTCCAGAGGTGTGAGAACATGGATTTCTATTATTCCAGCTGCCCAGTCTGTGCTCCTTTGTTATGCACCTTGAGCTGCCTACGATAAGATGCCTCCCTCAAGTGATAGAATAGGGAACGCAGGGAAGGGCCTTAGGGAATGTGTGATGATCACGTCACACATTTATTTTAAAAAATGAAGAACCAGAGACTAGACCTATCAGATGACTTTCCCAGAAAGTCGAGGGCATTTACCAGAACGGAACTCTGATCTCAAAAATACCAGTCCCATGAACTGGTCGGCCAGACCTCACTTCCTAAGCCTGGCCGATGTGTACAAAAAGTAAGCATCCAGATGTGCCCCAGGGTAGATGCCAGGTGACTGGTTCCCATGGGAATCCATTTATGTGTCCTTTGAACCTCTTCATGAATTTGCCTTCGCCTTAGAGTCTGGTTTCGTTCTTCAGGATGTTCACGTCAAGGATTCCCCCCTTTTTATTTCCTTCTCTCTCGGTGGATCCCCGGCTCCATTCCCCAGTCAGACCCAAGACCGCATACTGTCTCATGGGATCTCTCTCTCTACAGTGGGTTCTCCAGAGCACGTCCAGCAGTGCTAGGAGCTGGATGCATATTTTATCCAGGTCCGAGTCTCCTCTAGACACCTGTAGTCTTCCAAGATCCCCAGACCAATGCCTCGCAGCTTCTGCAAGAGTCCTGGAAAAGGCCCAGAGCTCTAGCAATATGGCCCCTGCAGGGACGTCTCCTTCCTCATGAGGCTCAGGCTTCCGGTTTGGTGGTAGAGCTGTTGCCTCCATAGCCCAACACTCAGTCACCCCATTTCTCATGACGACCACACCTTGACTTTGGACTTCTTCCTGAAGACACAACAAACCCGGCAGCTTGGGCTGATGGTTAGTTCTGGTGTTCTTTTACAATTTAAGTGTCTGATTACAAGCCCCCTCCTGATTAGGGGACAGGTAAAGGGAGGACTCATTGTACCCAGTGCACTCAGGGCTGATGGCCTAAGAAAGCACAGAGAAGGGAGACCTTGTCTGCAGAATTTTCGTTTTCTTATTTGAGACTAGCCTAGAATGAGGACTTCCTACATTTTAAATGCTAGTGTGCTGTGAATGGAAGGGGGTGTCCAGGTTTAATGGGACACAGGCAATAGGAGAAAGTGAAATATTTGAACTGCTACTCTCTACTGATGTAAGGTGGATGGAGATAGCTTTTGCTACTGATAAACTGGTAAAGCAGATAGAGAGTGGGGAGTGATGCAGAAAACATTTCACCCTGTCACATGTTATTGGTGGAAACTGTTCGTGGAAACCAAAGGCGGACTTTGACTCCAGTTACAGAAGTAATATACTACATTGGATTTCCTTGAAAATACAATCTCTTGTGCAATGGCAGGCTTCTAGGATTTTCCTTCCAGAAGGGTCTAGACCTGAGGTTGCGGAATAATTTAGAAATCAGTGTATTGCCTGCTTCATATGGTGTGATTAATCTTTTTTTGATTTTACATGTCTACAAATGGTGTTAGCGGTCATAACTGCAAACTATTGCTATTTTTATTGGTCTGGAATGCGAGTGTTTGTGTTAAAGCATCTGCAAAAGCAAACACGTTTGCTATGTTGAAAAAATAATGAAGATCTAAGAGATTTTAAGATGGCATTTTCTGAATGAACACTAAAATGCCGCTAGATTTTTATTTGTTTTACTGTTAATGCTGCATTGGAGATGGAGTCGGGCTACAGCACGATTTTTTGCCTGTTTCTTCTTTTCCTTTGTCTTTAGAAACATATCCATTCTAGTTGCAGTTTTTATTCAAGAAATCAAGATTGTCGTGCATTAAGATAAGTTCATAATCTCAGAAACAAATAGATGTAAAAAGAAAGCCTCTCCGAGCAGTATCAGCTATTCTGTGTCATACATAAGTAATATCTTGCTTAGCCTTAGCATATTTTCGGCGTACATTTTAATGGAATGGCCAATACATCACAGTCATCTGGATGTCCTTAGCCTCTTAGGTGTTACACTCACTGACGTCTAGCGTGCTTCGTGTGGCAATCATAAGATCCCTCAAACCCCGACTGATAAATTGTTTTCTGTTCTTTGCAGGGAGGAGTTGTGTTTCACTAATTTTCATACTAGCCTGCACCTAATAGAGTATGTGGCTAATGAATGTGTTGAATTAAATTGAATTAGATTGAATCGAATTGAATTGAACAGAAATAAATTGAATTGTGTTGAATTACAAACCAGAGAGTGCAAATACATGGTGATCTAATAGCATCCAATAATAACAGAATATGGAATTCATAGGCCCAACTTCGGAGACATTTGATAACTCATAAGTGAGAAAATTGCCCTCCTCCTATGTTATTGGGTATTCTTGCCAAGCGGAGATGAAAGTCACATGAGGCCCAAGGCGATTACACAGTTCAAGCATCTTCTGTATTTGTGCAGCAGTAGAGACCATGCCAGGAGGGTGACATACTTGCTTTATTATTCTATATGTCACGAAGTAGGAGTTCCATTTTTTAAATAATTAAATTTTTTTTCCTTTTGTTCGGCAGCAGCTGGCTCTGTGCAAGCACTTAGAATAAAGTGATGTGTGTGTGTGCGTGCATGCATATGTGTGTGTGTGTGTGTGTGTGTGTATCGGATAGGGGGTATCATTTGCTAGTTTTAATTGGTAGATTCGACATCTTCCACTAACAGTGCAGAAGCCGCTGGCTGAGACGTTACCATGGTAAATCAAACCACGGTGTTTGATTAGTAGAGTTCTGAAGCAGGTACAATCATTTTAATCAACTCCAGGAAAGTTGAGGCCATCTGGTTTTGCCTCACCTGGAAGTAATTTACCACCCCAGGTGCAAAAAAATTACCCTGAGGTCAGTAACAGTAAAGCTGCCTCAAGATGTTCCAGCAGAGCATGAAAGAGGAACAGTGTCACATAGTAATTTTTATCTGTTTGTTTTTATATTTTCGAGCTTGGAAAAGTGACGGGCTAATCAGGCAAACCAGAGCCAAGAATAGACTTGGCAGGTGCTCACCCAGCTAGTTCCAAGCAGCAAAGTGAAAATCCCTCGAACTCACTCTAGAGCAACTATTTTAATGGTCCAGTTCTGAATGTCTGACAAATTTGGATGTTATTAAAAGAACTTTTCCTAAGAATCAAGTTTCTCAAAAAATGTGGCTGGAGAGAGCGGTGTGCTTTGGAGAGCTAAGGAGTGAAATGGGATGCACCTTGCAGTGAGGGAAATCTTTCTAAAAGGGCTTTTCCCTCCAAAAACATATTTTGAACATGTCCAGTTTACATAGTAGCAGTATTTTAGATATTCTTGTGGTCACAGAGGATGTAACCAGTCTCAAATAGAGATAGTGAGAAGACTTCAGAATCATTAGCTCTTTGGAGTAGTTAGAAGGATTTATTTGGCTCATGTGACATTGATTTGTTTTGGCTGCACGTGAAATGTGTGGTCTTTGCGAGTCAATAGAAATGAAGTCCTTTATTGAATAGGAAAAACTCCACGGAGTGAATTAGACAGAGAAACCGAAATCCAAGGCTCTCAGTGTCTTATGGATGTGTGGGAGTGGATGCCCGGCAGGATGGGTTGAGCATTGGAAAGGGAAGCACAGGGAGGGCCCTACCTAGCGGGGGCAGGTACAAGTTGCAAAATCGCCTTACAGGGAAGCCATGGAAAAGCTGGAGTTGGAAGTTGGCCAGAATGAAATGTATGGTCTCCGGAAGCCTGGGAGAAAGGTGGACAGAACACCGCCATAAGTCACGGAAAGGCAGTGATTCTTCCAGAAGTGTCATAATCCCGGAGGGTTGGGGATGAAAAGGCCCTACAAAATCATTTAGTGAGAGGCCTTGTTTTATTAATGAGGGGGTGGAGGGCCAGAGAGTGGCCGACGGCAAAGCTGATACAGAGTGGTTACAGCGAAGGTGAACCCCAGTTGTATAGCACCCTCTTTGGGGAGCCCCTGATCCAGTGGGGACTGATAAACGCACGGAACCGAGTCTCTCCCCACCCCCTCTATGCCCTAATTATTCAGTTATTTCAGAGTTGGACTTCGGTCATTTGACACGATTTTCATATCGCAATGATGGAGGATGGAGGGGGAATGGCTCATCGTCCAAATTTCCTTGGATCATTGGCTCAGTTTCACAGCGGTCAGAGCAGGCGAGGAACTGAAGTGACATTTTCTCCTGCCTCCCAGGCATTGTCTGGAGAGGACGCACAATTCGAAACCCTCTTAGGTGAGTCTCCCACTTCACAGCCTTTGAAAGAAAGGGGTCAAGCATAGTGCTTGTGATAAAGCAGCCCCGCTCTCCATCTCTACCTGCTCTAAACTTCCGGTCCTCTCTGCAGAGTCACACCCAGGTGGAAATCACTGAAGGTCCCAAAGAAGCAGCGTGCGTTTAGGGAGCAGAATGTTCTGTCGCAGGCGCTGTGGGGCAGCTCGGTTAGCTCAACTGCAATGTGAAGGACATGGAAGAGGGTGGAGGAGGGAGGTCAGGTTGGACAAGCGTATGACGAAGAGAGCATGAGAGGCACGAGGAAGGGAAATATGGGAGAAAGAAAGGGGGAGGAGAAGAAAAGCTTATTTCTAAGAGCTTATTAGTCTTCTGTGAGTTACACACTATTTTTTTAAAAGATTTTATTTATTTGACAGAGATAGAGACAGCCAGCGAGAGAGGGAACACAAGCAGGGGGAGTGGGAGAGGAAGAAGCAGGCCCATAGCGGAGGAGCCTGATGTGGGGCTCGATCCCATAACGCCGGGATCACGCCCTGAGCCGAAGGCAGATGCTTAACCGCTGTGCCACCCAGGTGCCCCATACACACTATTTTTAAGAACCTGTACAGGCCGCTGCTAAAACGCTATTTTTCTCCAGAAACAAATCCCATCTATGGGATCTATACCCATACCCTATCAGTCTGTAGCTATCTGTATTTCTATCATCTGTAACTATCTAAACATGTGCCTGACTTGTACCTATGTATACATATGTGTGTGTATGAAGGTATATGTGTACACACACACACATACACACTAAATTGCAGTTAGGTTAGCCATGAGTTACCCAGATGGAAACAGGACGTAGACATCAAATACCATCTCTCATTTTCTAAAAGGTACAAGCGTGAATAACGAGAGGGAACAGAGCAAAGACAAGCTCAAGGTGACTGTCAGGAATGAAGAGTTAATGGTGAGGCCTCCCACAATGTAGCGACTTCTTCAAGGGAAAGGATTTGAAGACACAGGTTTTGGATGATTTAAAATGAGCTTCACTAAAGCCCTGGATAACACAGTGCAGGAAATAAACCTGAAAATAGCTAAAGGAGCAGGCAGAGGAGAACAGATCTTTACTCTTTGAGCCACATGGTACCCTCCCATTTCGTCTTTCTTCAGGCTAATGACTTTACTTTCCACGGGGAAGGCAGCATAAGTGACCACCACCCTGGGTCAGGGGTCAGAACATCATACCTCCCTATTTCACATGGATGAACATTTCAAGAAACCACGGCATTTCATTCACATTCTGGAACATGATCCAGGGTGTGTGTTTCTGCATTTCTGCTTAGTTATGAAATGCAGGGCATTATGGATTCATTGTCATACCTGCAAGGATGTGCACACATGCTAGATTCTAAGAACACATTTGTCTCTGCTCTTGAAGGAAGCAGTTAGGGAGTTGCGCGCACCCCCTGGCCTAGCTGCATGAGAGCACAGGGTGTAGGACTCTTGGAAAAACATTTGCAGCTGGCCGTCAGGATCCTTAGGAATCCTGAAAGGCAGGCTCTGTAAACATTATATACATCCCCAGCCATTGAACATTGTGGCATTTCTTAACCAGCTCCTTCGGAAGAGATGCCAAGCTCAGATGTCCTTTCTGGAGTAGCCTTGCATAATTAGGCTGCCCCCCACACTTCACCAGCACAGACACACAACATCTTCCTGCCGTTGAGTCATCCTACATGCCTGGCCACTGTTCTGCCTCCAAGTTAGAAAGACACAGTATTTGAAAATGCGCTTTCCTGTACTATCTCCATCGTTCTTCGGGGCCTCATTATCTTCTTCCTGGGATCTCTTGCAGCAGGTTCCAGACTGGCTTCTTCCTCGCTGATGTTTGACTCTGTGTCTTTCTGCCACCAGACAACTGTCTGTCTAGAACACGGAAGAGGTTGCATTAGTTCATATTTTAAAATCTCTCGATGGATTCCACCTCATGTCATGAAGGCCAAAGCCCTCGGTCTGTCATTCGGGAACTTCACAATTCTGAAGCGAGCCTAACTTTTCCAGCCTCTCAGGGAAAGAGTGTAGGCTCGGGAGCCTAGGTAATTGTCCTGAGTTCCCCGCTTGCTTCCTTACTATTAGTGAGCACTGAATTAAGTTCATGGAACTATGGAGGTGTGTGACAAACAGTAGTTCATTATTCTACCAACCGGGTGAGGCAGATGCTCTTACCACCATTGGGTATGCTGAACTCAGAAAGGTTCCGTGACTTTCCTGTGCTATGTTCACCATCTTACCATAATGCCTTTCTTCACCTCTGCCCGTGCATTCATGGAAAGTCTGTGTCTCTCTTCTCCAATATAAAGTAGAGGTGGGGGTGTAGGCTACACCAGTTGTTCTCAATATTTGTGTAATTTTCCTTGTTTCACATGAAGCACCATTTCAAAATCAATAGAATGCCTCTAAGAGGATACCTGCTGTGACACCCGAATTTTTAGAAATTCATCTTTTCAATTTTTTTATATTTATTTACTTTGTTTTATTTGAGTATAGTTGACACACACGTTAGATTAGTTTCAGGCGTACACCGTAGAGACTCGACATGTCTGTATGTTAGGCTATGCACACCACAAGCGTATCGCGCACCTGTCACCGTAGAACACTGTTAAATACCACGGACTCTATCCCCTGTGCTGTGCCTTTCATCTCCATACTTACCATCCCATAACTGGAAGTCTGTATCTCCCACTCCCCTTCACCCATTTTGCCCATCCCCCACCCACATTCCCTCTGGCCACCATCAGTTTGTTCTCTGCATTTATAGGTCTGATTCTGTTTTTTGTTTATTCGTTTGTTTTCTTTTAGATTCCACATGTGAGTGAAATCATAATGTATTTGTCTTTCTCAGCCTGCCTTATTTTGCATAATAAGTATACTATCCTCTAGTTCCATCCATGTTATCACAAATGCAAGATCTCATCCTTTTTATGGCTAAGTAATATTCCATGGTATTTACATATAGCATAACTTCTTTATCCATTTATCTATCGATGGACGCTTAGGTTACTTCCGTATCTTCACTATTGTAAATAATGCTACGGTAAACATAGGGGTGCATATATATTTTCAAATTAGTGTTTTCATTTTATTTGGGTGTATGTCTAGTAGTGGAATTATTGGATCGCATGGTAGTTCTATTTTTAATTTTTTGAGGAAGTTCCATACTGTTTTTCAGAGTGTCTGTACCAATTTATCTCCCCCCCCCCAGAGTTCTTTTCTCTTACCAGTGTTTGTTACTTCTTGTCTTTGATTCTAGCCATTCTGACAGTTGTGAGGTAATATCTCATTGTGGTTTTGATTTGCATTTTCCTAATAATTAGTGATACTGAGCATCTTTTCATGTGCCTGTTGGCCATCTGGATGTCTTCTCTGGAGAAATGTCTATTCAGGTCCTTGGCCCATTTTCCAATCAGATTGTTTTTTTTCTTTTTTCTTGATATTGAGTTGTATAAGTTATTTGTATATTTTGAATATTAATCCCTTATTGGATATATCACTTGCAAATATCTTGTCCCACTGAGTAGGTTGCCTTTTGGTTTTCTTGATGGTGTCCTTCACTATGCAAAAGTTTTTATTTTGATGTAGTCCCAGTACTTTATTTTTGCTTTTGTTTTTCTTGCCTTAGGAAACAGATGTAGAAAAATGCTGCTACAGCTGGTGTCAAAAAAATTATTGCCTATACTTTCTTCTAGGATTCTATGGTTTTAGGTCTCATATCTAGGTCTTTAATCCATTTTGAGTTTCTTTTTGTGTATGGTGTTAGAAGGTGGTCCAGTTCCATTGTTTTGCATGTTGCTGTCCAGTTTTCCCAGCCCCATTTGTTGAAGAGACTGTCTTTTCCACAGTGTACATTTTTGTGTCCTTTGTTATAGTTAAATTGACCATGAAAGTGTGGGTTTATTTCCGGACTCTCTGTTCTGTTCTGTTGATCTCTGTTGCCTATTTTTGTGCCAGTACCATACTGTTTTCATTTCTACAGCTTTGTAGTATATCTTGAAATCTGGAATTATGATACTTCTAGATTTGTTCTTCTTTCTCAGTATTGCTTTGTCTATTTGGGGTCTTCTGTGGTTCCAGACACATTTTACTATTATTTGTTCTAGTTCTGTGAAAAATGCTGTGGCATTCTAATTGTATCTTGTAGTCAGTACTGTTCCCGCTCAGAACCATGAATTTAATGGTTCTTCCATGTTCAACAGAGTCTTCTTAGAACACACCAGTCATTTCTATGCTTTTACTTCTCCTTCTCATATCATACACTCTGCTTTCTGTGAACCCTTTCTCAATCCTCTGCACCCAAAGAACAGTTCCAGGTCCTTCACACTTCATTTGACTCTGTTGTTGTCAGCCCTGTGTTACAGTGATCAAATATTCAGCCTCTGTGGGTTCTGAGCTCTTGGAAGGAGGTTATCACTTTTTCATCTTAGTTTTGTATGGAGTCCGTGTTGGTTTCCTGTGGCCACTATAACAAATAACCACATACTTGGTTACTTAAAATGCCATAAATGTATTCTCTCATAGCTCAGGAGCTCAGAAGTCCAGAATCAGTTTTACGGCCCTGAAACTAATGTATTGTTGGCAGGGCGAGGCTCCCTTCAAGGTCTCTAGGAGAAATCCTTTCATTGCCTCTTTTGACCTCTGGGGGCTACCACTGTTCTTTGGCTTGCAGCTGTATTGCTTGAGTCTTCAAGACCAGAGTCTTTTAATGTCTCTGCTCCATCTTCACATTCCCTTCTCTTCTCTGTATGTTCAGATCTTCCTCTGCCTTCCTCTCATGGGGATGCATATCGTTGCATTTAGTGCCCACCTGGATAATTCAGGATAATGTCCCCATCAAGATCCTTAACTTACTTACATCTGCAGAGATCTTTCTTCCCGCCCCCCCCCCCAAATAATCTTACATCTACAGGTTCCAGGGATTGGGATGCAGATATCTTTCAGGAGCATATTTTCCATCCTACCAGAATCTGCACCCAGGCCCCCAAAGATTCACATCAATTCCAAATGCAAAATACACCCACCACCCTATTCTGGCACCCCCACATTTCTCAAACCATTATGTGTCAACTCAGCTCAGAAATCACATGTAAATATTGTCGGCCTCCAAAGTCCCAAATTTCATCATCTATATCTAATCATTCATCCTCTGATGGGCAACGCTCTGGGTATGATCTATCCTGAGACAAAATTCCTCACTATCTGTGTACCTGTGAAAGTAGAAAAGGTCTGTTTCCAAAATGCAGTGGTAGCACAAGCATGGGATAGACATTCTATAATATTCTTATTCCAAATGGGAGAAAACTCAAGGAAGGAAAGTGTCACCAGTTCAGAGCACTTTCAAAAATCCAGCAGGGTACATTCCATTAGGATGCAAGGACTGGGAATAATTCTCTGTAGCTTGTCTTCACACTGTGGGCCCAAAGCTTAGCTCTCAGAGTCAACCTTCCCTTTTCTTGAAGGATTGTTCATGTTTGCAATGCAGTAGTTTTATTAGCCTATATCCTATCTGTAGAATTTTGGGAGCCCAGAAGCTTTCTTTTATTTTTTCAGGTCATTCCCTCCTTTTCCATCTAAGCTGGCAATATTTCTTCTTTATACTTTTCTCAAAACTTCATGGGTCTCCTATGTATATCATGGGTATTCATTCTAGTAGGCAAAAACATCTTCCACAGAACGTTCCTAGAGAATCCCGCCCTTAATCCTGGTTTCCGCAGATACTGCTGAGTGGATCTATGAGTCGTACACTTGATACCTTTAGTGCTTACCAAAGGTTGCCCAGCTGCGTGCTTGGTCTTCTTTTCAGAGCACATTTTCCGGTGAATCTCCTAAATTAAGCATCTTTTGCAATTTAAATAGGCTAAGAATTTTTCAAATCATCATAATTTTTTAACACTTCTTCCCCTCAATCTGTCTTTTTCCTATTGTATTTTGCTACAGGCAGGAGTTAAAAACCAGGTCATGTCTCCCACACCTTGCTTGGGAATCTCCTCAGCTAAATATCCAAGTTCAAAACTTACAAATTCTGCTTTCCACTAAGTGCAGGACAAAATTCAACCACATTTTCTGCCGCTATCTAGTGAGTACCGTCTTTTCTCCAGTTTCCAATACATATTATTCATTTCCTTCTGAGATGTCACCAAAAGTTCCTGTACGGTCTGTATTTCTACTAATAATCTGTTTAAGTAAATAAAGGCTTTTTCTGTCTTGTGCCTAAGAATTCTTCCAGACTCTACTCATTATCCAAGTCCAAGGCCAGCTTCACATATTTGGGTAACTGTTCTAACAGCGCCTAACCTTTTGGTACCCAATCTGTGTTAGTCAAAGTTTATACAGAGAAATGGAGCCAGTACTAGACTCACGTGATTGTAGGGGTTGGCTGGGGACATCCAAGGTCCATACAGCAGAACATCAGGAAGAGCAGGCTAGAAGTTCCTGGCATGAGTTGAAGCTGCTGTCTGTAGTGGGATTCTTTTTCTTCCCCAAAGTCTCAGCCCTGCTCTTGGGGCCTTCCAACTGATTAGGTGAGGCTCATTCAGATTATCTAGGATGATCTACTCAAAGTCAGATGATTTTTAAACATGAATCACATCGATAACAACAGCATGTCTGTTGGCATGAATAACTAGGCCATATCCCTAGTTAAGTTGACACATAAAAGTGACCATCACAGGGGTGCCAGAATGCTTACTTATAACGGGTGCTTGATGCATGTGTGCAGATTACAATGAAATACTGTGGTAGTAGACTGCTATCCTCAAACCAGGGAGGAAATCATCTGATTGAAGTACAAGACAATTAAAGAGACATTAAAATCCATTAGACATGGTTATAATGGGACTGTGGGGGAAAGAACATGCTGGAAGTGAAACTTCTAATAAAATGAAGTTTATTCACTGGGCCTGTTGGAACCAGATGAGCTTCAGGAGGTCCACAAGCTTCCCAGATTTATATGCTTGGTGTGCATGTATGTTTGTGTGTGTGTGTGTGTGTGTGTGTGTGAGAGCGAGAGAGAGAGAGAGAGAGGGAAGAAGGGAGGGAGAGAGATTGGGAGAGAGCACCTGCATTTTTTTCTGAAATTAGAGTCCATAGTGTTCATCAGAATCAAAAGAATGTTCACAGTGATTCACAAATACCACCTCATTTATATGGTAGCCAGCTCGTCTATCAGTAGAAATAGTCTTGTAGTAGGAGTCTAGAATGTGGATCTAATAAAATCTTCCGTGTTTGTAAACTCACACCCACCTGGATAATCTAGAGTCAACTCTTGGAGACCTCATGGGGGAAAATATACTGCCCTTCAGTGTTCTCATAACTGGACTAAGAATTAAGTTGACATGAGACAGATTAACAGGAGAAAATCAAATTTAATTCTGTACATACTGGGAATCCATTCAGAGGTGAAATTCCGGGCAAAATGAGGTATATATGTCATCCCGAGCTATGGAAAAAGGGTAAGGGTCTGAGACTTCAGAGGGAAGGAATACAATTCACAGGAAGGTGAAAAAGAGTAGAGGTTTGGTACATACATGTTGGCTGGGCCATTTAGAAGCAGTGGCACGTGGAGGCCGCTGATAGGCTGTGCTAGGCTGTCTACCACAGCTACTTCATGACATACTGTAGTCATCTGTGGTGACAGCTCCCTTCCTGGAGCACGTCCTCTAGCTGAATTCTTTTAGGTATTTCACGGGTGGGGAAAGTTCAATTTTTTTTTCTTTCCTGAGTCTTTTGGGACTTGATTGCTGATTTCAGCTAGAAATAATCTGCATGCCAAAGTGGCCCATCTTGGGGTAGCTTGCCCTCGGCCCCTCCATATGGTTCCCTCTAATAACGGATGCCTGCTGGCCCCACATCAATGATGAGGGAGAGTAAGAGAGAGTGATAAGACTGAGTAACTCCGTGAGTGAGCCGATCCCAGCCCCTCCCCTGACTTAGAAAAAGGGTTAAGGCACACAGATGGCTGCGAACCCCCCAAGCAGTCGGCATACTGTAAAACAATATTAACATCACTGCCTTTTGACTACCATGTATGTAAACCCCAGGATATGACAAGCCTCTTTAGAATCTTCTTCGATTGTGTTACTCAGTCTCCCGTAGGGAAGTAGGGAGGGGTAGGGGGGAGATACCAGAGGAAACATATAATTAGGAGTCTCTTAGAACAATAAGGGTTCTCAAACACATATGCACAAAGCTGCTTTGTTGCTTTTGGTATTTCTGTTGATGAGTAATTAACCAAGTTTTGAGAAAGTATGTGCTAGCTCGGGCAATCCGACTGTTGTGAACCACGGGGCAAGAATAGTTCCCTTTAGCTATGTTTTCAGAGAAGTACGAAATGGAGATGTGAACGGAGAGATGCCATTACGGTAATGTCAGAACTTCCTTTCAAACCCCGATAAATCTTTCTTGTTATCATCCTTATTTTCAGTTTTACAGAAGACAGGAGGCCCATTTCCGTGAAAGAATGCTGTGGATACACATCTCCTTGCCACCTCCCCAGGAGAGACCCGTGGCGGTCTCTATGGGTCTCTGGTTTTTTTCTTTTACATGATCATTTTCTCGGCACTGCAGGGCATGTGTGTGGATCGTGGGGAGGGGGTGCTTTTCTTTTACTGCTGAGAGGACTAGAAGCTCTCTCCTGGGAACTCTTCTGGGAGAAGAACAAGTTTCTGATGAACACTTTCTGAAAGTTACTCTCTAGCCAGATCCGAACAGATCAGAAGATGGTGTCATTTCTGAAAAATGAGGCCAGTGTGAGTCCGGCCCTCTGGCACACTGCCTGCAGCCGCTGAACCTCCCAGCTGAGCAGTGTGCTGGGTCCACTTGTTTGGGGGACCCCTGGGGCTGAGTGTCACTGGCGAGAGAAAAGAGAGTTTGGCACTTCTCTAGGCCCAGGGTTTCTGACTTAAGTGGCCTTCTGAATTATTAATAGGAAGCCACAATGGGAAGTTTTGTATTTGTGAAGAGAATCTAAAGAAAGTAAATTACTTTTATTTATTTTGGAGACCCTGGGCATGTACACGTCTTCCCTGGGTCTCAGTTTATCCAACTAGAGAAATGGGAGCAGAGGTACGTCATTCTCTATGGGAATGTTACGTGACTTAAGGAAGCAATGCTCTGTGATGATTTGCTGATATCAGCGGCATCAGTGGTGCATTGTATTAGTCGTAACAAGTTTGCAAAGTATCCAGCTCCTCTGATAACAATGAGCCTTGGAAATTGCAGGCTATGAATATTGAAAAAGGGAGAGATGGCTTCACCCGCTCTCCAGAAAAGGTACACGAGGAATATAGGGCCACTTAAATAGGGAGGGAAGAGATTCAAAATGCCCTGACCTGGAGCAGTCCTTAAAAACTGCAGGTCAAAACCCTATGAAGAAATTCACCAAGCTAACCATTAAGGCCAATTCAGTTTGGAAATAAAGCACCATTAATTCATCTGTCCAGTAGTCCAGGCTCCTGTGGGGCCCAGGGCTGCATTCAGAGGCCAAAGTAAGTGCTGGGGCTAAGGAGCCATTCCTCCCGTAAAAGCTTTTTACTGTCCACGGTCTCAGGATTCCATTCTCTGTTTCTTCAGGAAGCTCATCTCTGGCCACGAGCCTGTTCTGAGTTTGATAGGCCTGCCTTTGATACGCGCACCTGCTCCCCCATCAAGTCAGGACTGCGGAGAACCCTGCAGGTCTGCCAAGAGGTTTCTTGAAGGACTTTGGGGGAGATTGACATGATTTGAATGTGTGCTATCAGGCCAGTGTCCCAGTGGCCCTTCTAATTGGCTGTAGATGAGTCTTGAAATGTCACTGAAAGATTTATCTCTCCACACAGATTCTCCCTCAACTAATTTTGCAATAGGCCACGGGATAATGGGTTGTTTGGAAAACAATGTGCAGACTCAGTGGCTTTTGTTATAGAACGAACTTGGTAGGTCTTTAGAAGCAAAAGGGCACAAGGGAATGAAACCCATGACTGGCTTGGAGACTCTTTGGCACTGGTGGCCACAGGCTTGGTTTGTGAGAGATTTGGCTGTGGTTTTTTTCAGGGTGCCATCCCTGCCCATGAGGGGACATCAGACAGGTGGGTGGAGAAGCCTGTCTCAGCAGTTAGGGCTTGTGAAGAAATAGGGGGCTCGACATCTTAGAGCTGTTATATCAGCAGCAGGGGTTCATTTCAGAGAAGCTATTTTGTGAAACGTGGCTATCCACCACTCACTTTTGGTTCCCAGGAAAAGATATTTTGTTGATTTGAAGGGGCCATAGCTGTAAGGTGTTGTCAATTTAAGAACAGCTGCTGGGGGTCGGGAGAAGTGGGAAGATGGGTATACCATGTTACATGCACATACAGATTATAAGATACATTTCTAATTCATAAACATGAAAATGTGAGCATGTATTTTGTAAAACTGAGGTAAAACAGGATTTTTGGTGAAAGCACAGCAAAAGCTCCACACTCGGTGTCGCATCGCCTTCCAATGGCATTCCCTGCTTAATATTGCATTTCTTAGGATAGTGAAGGATTTTCTCTTTTATTGGTTGTTTGATACACATGTACATCTAAGGAAGAAGAGAATTTCTGATGCTCTGGGTTTCAAACAAAGACCTGTCATCTCCAAACAGCTCTGGATTTTCCAAGCTATTCTTAGCCAGGAGAGTATAGATAATTGCAGTCTACACAGAAATCTAAAAATAAAGTTTTATTCATTATTTCTAAATATATTTTGTTCTAAGCACACAGTCTTTTTCCAGAAATGTTTATGAATGCTTAAAGGATGACTCTTTCCAACCCCTTCCCTCCCCCTGAAAGTCTGAAGAAAAAGTGAAACACCTAAAGTTGGGAATCCGGAGATAAAAGAAAGCACAGCAAAGGTCTCAGTCTGCCTTGAAATGACTGAGAATTGGCTGAAAATCTAATTCTTCTTATGCAATAGGTAACCTTTATCTTTGTGGCATTTACCTGAACGAAGGTAAATGTTGGTAGCATCGGTGAGTATGGAATCAATGACATGCTCTCATCACTTCTTTTTTTAAAACAACAGACACAATAGTATTGATTACCCCATACATTACATGCTAAGTAGCTGCATTAATCTGCTTAATGAGTATGCATTGTAGAAACTTCTGTCCTACAAGTTAAGTGTGTTGCAAGCAACAGTCCTGCTTGCTAAATATTTCTTTTCTTCTTCTATAACTTCTGCTTGACTATTGTTGCACCAAGGGTCAACAGACTTTTCGATCAAGGGCCAGATAAGTAGGAAATACTTTAGGCTTTGTGGCTACATGGTCTCTGCTGTAACTAGTGAGCTCTGCCATTGAGCACAGAAGCAGCTATGGATAATGTGCAATCAAACAGGCATGACGGTGTTCCAATAAAACTTCATTTGCTTACACTTAGTCCGCAAGCTCTAGTTGCTCCCCATGGAGGTCCAAGGTTGGAGAAAGAAACCATAAATCACCACCATGACTCGTGGAGGGCCAGCTACGTAGAAGGCATGGGCCAACGCCAGGGTGGCAAGCTGCTCGGTAGGGGGTAGGGAAACAGAAAAGTGAGAAAGAAAATGAGTTGACGAAATAATTTTGGTTGGCAGTAAGCTCTATGTGGAAGCAAGATAATTTGTGAAAGAATAATTTACAGTTAGTCGGGTATGATTTGTTGCGAGGGATGACAGGGTTTGGGATATGAACTCATGTTTTGGGACCCATCTTTCTTCTCTTCTTCTTCTTTGTTCATATTCCTTATGATTGTAATATCCCTATGAAAGCATTGTTAGGCCCTTTCCCTTTTCTAATAATGTTTACATATATACCTCTATACTTTTAAATATAAATCTTTACAGAATTTTAGATATTTTGTTAAAATATTTTCAGTTATTTTTTTTGTCAATCATGTCCAAACCCACGATTCAGCACCTACCATCTTTCATGTCTTTTTAATTTTTTTTTTAATTTTTCAAAGTTTTTCATTTTAATTCCAGTATGTTAATAGTGTCACATTAGCTTCAGGTGTACAAGATAGTGATTCAACAGTTTTGAGGCACATTTTCCAAGGAGTCTGGCATTATCTGCTCAACCTCTGTGTCCTCATTTGTAAGTTCATTAATAGCAATCCTTATCCAATAGGATTACCTGGATGAGTAAACACGATTTTGTGAACCAGTAGAACTTGCCAC
The DNA here is from genome assembly GCF_024610735.1 of Ursus americanus. Taxonomy (NCBI): domain Eukaryota; kingdom Metazoa; phylum Chordata; class Mammalia; order Carnivora; family Ursidae; genus Ursus; species Ursus americanus. The sequence continues at coordinate 37,847,866 of NC_142142.1, read as the reverse complement.
CATGTTCATCACATCCTATTGTCAGTTGTTTTTTTTTTTTTTTAAATAAGATTTATTTATTTATTTATTTATTTATTTATTTATTATTTTTTAGAGAGAGTGTACATGAGTGGGGGGGAGGGGAAAAAAGAGAGGGAGAGAGAGAATCCCAAGCAGACTCTGAGCTCAGCACAGAGCCCGACTCGGGGCTCGATCCCACGGCCCTGAGATCACAACCTGAACCTATATTAAGAGTTGGGAGATGAACCAACTGAACCACCCAGGCACCCAAGGGTTCTTTTTGATGTTGTTCTTATCACCCATATCTTTGTTATCCCTCACATTTGCTTGGCAGTTTTGTTCTAAAACATGATAGAGGTTCTTGAACGATTCTGGGTGGACTGCAGTTCTCTGCCTTTCATATCTCCTCGAGAGAGGATTTCTGTAAGCCATTGGCAAGCTGAAGCTGCTCTCTTTATTTCAACGGACACGAGAAACCAGTGTTGATGATCTACCCTGAACCCCTACCTGAGTATCTGTCATAGTCAGTTGCCAGTCCCATGGACTTGTTGATAACACATGAAAAAACCCAGCATGAACTGGTCTAGACCCTCAGAGAAAGTGGGAAAAAGCTGAGAAATTGTCCTTGCTTATCAGAAGCTTTATAAACATCGATTGATGAAGCTGATGACAAACTGAGATAATTAAACTCTATCACGTTCAATCCTCTCTGATTCGGAACGACCACGCATAATGTATATTGTTTCCATTTACTGGATGATTTCAGTAAAAGTCCGGAGTTCTCAGAGAATGCATGTGTGCGAAATTGAAACAGCAAGAAGAAAACACCGTAGCAGCTGACCTTTGCTGAGCCCTTATAAGCCAGGAACTGTGCCAGTACATCGGATTCAACTGTTTTCCAAACCACGCTCTACACTACCACAACCTTCAGAGATGGTCAAGTTCTCATTGTACTGAGGAGGAAATAAAGACCTGGAGAAGCTTCCTCAAGGTCAGATCTGGCTGGTAAGTGGCAGAGGCAGAATTGAAGCCAAGATCTGCCCTTTTGAAAGCTAACACTCTGTTGACCAGAAAGTGGTCTCTAAAAGTTTTTTGATTGCTTACGTCAACCAATAGAAAAACAAACCATACAAAAGAACAACAATTTTAAAAAACCACCCATACATATACATATAATTTGTGTATTATCCATTTTATATACATATATATATATACATACATATATATATACATACATATATATATTCATTAACAAGTCAAGTATCTGTTATGCTAATATATATTGAGCAAATGATCAAAAACGAAATTCACCAAAAAAGAAATGTAAAAAGGATACACTAGAAATAAATACAAATGGAAGGACACCTATCTCCTTCCCCCATGTGACGGGATCGCCCCCTGCTTGGAATAATGTGTAAACTTTTGAAGACCACTACACAGGACCACCCAGGCAGGCCAAATAGACACATTAAGTCTAACACTATTTTGTCTCCCTGGTAAATCCAGTTTAATCTCTGCGTGTGGCTCTTCGACATAGGCTTTATCTCTCAAGAATTCCAAATGAGGGCTGCATGGTCTGGTGAGGCTGGCTCATGGTATAGGGAGCTGGCACTCATTGGCGCGGGGCCTTATCCCTCAGCAAATCAATAGCCGGGGACTTAGCATGCCCCCCAAAGGGGACCAGAGCCTCCCTCCAAGCTGCTGAGGGCCGCTGCTGTGAGGCACTCGCCCACCCGAGTGGGGAGCTGAGTGAGTGCTGCTGAATGACGGTAGGCTCTGGCCATTTCAAAAATGAACTGCTTCTTCCAGCACAAATATCTTACTAATTAGCAATTAGCCGTCAAGGGAGAAGAGACGGAGGGGAACTGGGGATCTGAGATGGTCTCCTAAGAGACATGGGGGGGAAAAAAGTAGCACTTAACAGAAGCCAGATAGAAACTGGGAGCTGCCTCATTTGGGCGAGATGTCTCGCGCTGTTTTTCTAAATGTTTTAGATTCAGCAAAGGGCCCCAATGCATTCTGCCAAGTGCTTTTCCCTTTAATTTTTAAATGCATTCAAATTTCAAGGGGAATTTAATCCGTATGTTTCTGGTTCTTTTACACTTAACTCATCAAAATGTTGTTCTTTAAGAGCTGTTTGATCTGTAAGGCTTATGAGCCTTTGTTATAAGCCTTTTCAAAACCTCTTTCCCCCTTTTGAATCAGCAAATGGAATTGTGCCAGTTGTGAATGGGATTTGAGTCAAGAGAAGTCCAACTTTAGGATTAAATGCAGAACCTGAAGGGTGTCTGAGCTGACTCTGTAGAGACACGCACTTGATCCTTTCGTGGTCGTGGGACCCACAGCATCCTGGGTACGCTCGGCAAGGGGAGCAGTGCTCGGTGAGGGCCCAGGGCAGAGTGGCAGTGCACCTCAGAGGGCAAGCACTCCTGCTCGAGAGCCAGCAAAGGGTAGGGTCAGCCTTAGAAGTCCCCAGCCCTTGCTTCCACTCGGTGACATGCGTGACACGTAATGACGACTTTATGGAATGCCACCAACTGCCAGCTGCCTTTTAGTGCTTCATGTCCCCCATCTTCCTTAATCCTCATCACAGCTCTATGAGGTAGGTGGGGGTGTAGTAAAAGTGCAGATGAGTTTAGGCTTTAGAATTGGTTGACCTGTGTTTGAATCCTAACATCAGCATTTATAAGCTCTAGTGCATTAGGAGAGCTCTCGAATGCCCCCCCCCATTTGTGGCTCCATGTGCTCTTGTCCCTGTCACTCCTGTTGTGGATGGCGTGGCTGCAGATGCTGTCATCGCTCTATTATCTTACGGGGAAGCCATTTCTATTGTTAGCTACTACTGTTAGAAAGTTGTGCCTTTCTCTCTCTCTCTGTGTGTGTGTGTGTGTGTGTGTGTGTGTGTGTTTCTGTCTCCAGATCCCCTGACAAATCACTTAGTTCTAAAATAAGAGTTAGACCAACTCCTCTTCTGTGTGGCAGGTCTTTACACACTTGAAGACAGTTATGATAGGCACTCAAACTTCTTCTCCCAGGTTCCTAACCTGTATCTGATGTGCACTTCCTGAGAGGGACCTGCTTTCTGCCGTCTCTTCCCTGGTTGCACCGTCCTGACACACTAGAGTGAGCGGGGTGTGTTAGATGGGGTCTGACCGGTGTGAAGCATGACGGGGCTTTGCTCACTTTTGTACTTACACCCTAACTAATATGGTCTTCTGATCCTTTCATTTGGGGAAGTCACATCACCCCCCTTTTTTTCCCGTAGAAATAATGTCACTAATTGAGTTTTTCATCCATGAACCATTTTTCTGGCAGTTCATCCTCTCCTGTACTTCTGCAGTTGATTTTTTGTTGTGAAAGATAGTGCTTTCTTATGGATCTTGATGAAGTGGTCAAAATGAGAGATTCAATGGGAGAATGAATATTGTACTGAGTCTTTAGATGGTAAGTGGGGATGTGGTCCAACAGGAAGAGTTTCAGGAATTCATATATGAACTAAATTCAGAGCCCCCAGATCCCAGGCCTTCAGAACCTCCATGTGATGAGTCACTGTGAAGCTCAGGTGACTTTTATGCTGGAAGAAAGCTGAAAACATCGATTGCCCTTGGCCCTCCCATTGGGTAAGCAACGGAGAGCGAGCTTACAGCGTGTGTAGGACATCTCTCAATCCGCCAAGTGACTAAACGTGCCGTCACTGCAGCAGGCGTCCACCAGCTGTGCCCACCTGGCCGGCTCAGCTGGACTGGCTTTCAGAGAACAGACAGGACTCATTTCCCTTATCTTCATACTGGCATCCCATGCCAAAAAGATCAATACCGGGTTTGAGCATTTGCATGGAATCCCCAGCAGCCAAGGGTAGGCAGCTCTGCTTGACAAAGCCACTCCGGTCTTCCCGGTCAAGGGGAGTGCTTTGCCCACTGCTGGCCACTGAGCTGAAATAGCCAGGCCCTGGGGATGACTGGTCCTGCTGGTGACTCTGGCCGTCTTTCCATTTACTTTTTATGCACACTTCATCTCTGTCCTCATGGGTTTTGGCAGACCCTGTAAGCTTCATTGGCCTATTCTGCCTGCGAGCTGGGGTGTCCCTGCAGGTCCTTACTTAACCTGAGAGCTTTTCAGATGCATCTCCATGGAAATTTCTTCTCTTGCGAACAGTCCTTGGTTTGGATTTTAATCTCAGAAAACTGTGAAATGTACTTGTTTCGTATGATGTTTTTCTGAGAGGTTGCATGGAGATCTAATAGGCAGCTTATGACAAGTGGGAATGCAGAGAATTGATTAAGCAACAGGACCTGCATTCTTAAGAGGCACCTGGCCCAGCGCTCGACAGAAAAATGCAGAACTTTAAGGGACGGCTGCCTGTCCTCCCCCCAGCCCTGACGACTGTGTAACATGGTGGAGGGCCACACTTTATGTCGAGGAAGTAACAGAATGTGATAGGAGAATAAGCAAGTGCGTGCTGAAGAATGTGCTCCTGGCTATAAATACTGTGGTTGTTCAAATGAGGAAGAGGAAACTATAGGCCAGAAAAGTCCAGAAGACAAGACAGGATCTGGGCTTCTCAGCCGGATAGGATTTAGTTGGTACTGGAAATGGTGAGATTTGGGGATGAGGATGGATCATTGGGAAATCATCTTGTACATGGAAACCAAAGCACACACACACATATACAAGACAGAGTCTACAAACCAACAGCATTTCATTCTCACTTAATTTGCTAATAACTAAAAGCTACATAACTGCTGTTGCCAATAGTGATGCACATCGGCATTTTTCTCGTAAGACCTTCTTTCACTTCCCAACAAGATGCACACTATGCATTTTGAAAGACAGAGTAGCTCTGTAAGCTTGCTAAGACTTGTCTAAAGTAACATTCAGAAGAACCTTCCAAACAGCACACAAGTATCACAGTGACTGGCACACAGGAGGTGAGAACCTGTTTTAGTTACACTTCCTGGAGTGCTTACTGTGTGCTAAGCGCCCTCTCTCCCTCTCTCTCTGTCTCTATATATGTGTGTGTGTGTGTAGTTTCATGTAATCCTCATAACGACCTCTGAGGGCAGGTGACATTATTAATCCTATTCATAGACAAAGACAATGAGGCACTGAGAGATCGAGGGCAGCACATTAATAAATAATATGGTGAGGCTGCAGACTCCAGAATAAGGCAAACATTTAAACAATGTGCTATATCTCTTAAAATTGTCTGGATCTGCAGAGCAGTTGACCCTTCCCATGGGTTGTTTCTGCTGTCCTTCTCATCCTTCCCATGCCAAAGAGAGTACTGCATCTTTAAGAAAACTGAGGCAAAGAGAAGGTTTCTCCTGAGGGTCACAGCCTTCCTCTGCTCAGACCTCCGTCATGCCATGTTTGGCGATGAGTCAGCAAACACTCTGCCCTTTGAGTGTTTCTACCTCCCCCTCTGTAGCGAGCTTCATTCACGTTCCTTCCATTTTGGCTTTCCAGCCGTGCTTCGCCTCTGAAGTTCATGATCATGCCCAGATTCCTCACTCCTCAATCACTGGGTCAGATTTCCTGTGCTTTGACCACAGCCTCCTGGCCTGTCTCAGGTTTGCTCAATTATGTCTCCTCTTGGACCTCATTGAAACCCAAGGCTCTTTGAACACGTCATTTTTCTCTCAACCTCTAGATTTCATCCTTTCTTCACTTCCTTCCCCGTCTAGTCTTGATGTAGCCATCCATGGCTTCATCTGCTGTCACTGATACCCTCCATGTCCTTATCCCACCACCGTTGTGTCATAGTATCCTGGCAAAATACAATTCCGGGAAAAATGAGGTCATTAGAGCTTACACTGGGTGCTGCTGGAGAAAAATCATAAAGCTCTTTATAGGGGTGGTGTCTCCATAAACACTTGATCTCTAACCTCACCTCGATTGCACAAAAACCCCAGCAATTCTGCCTCCCGTTCTCCAAAGTGGCCATCTTTGGTCTTCTCCATAAAGTTTAGTCCTTCTAATCCTGCTTTTCTCTCTTCTTCCCAGAGATTACATGGCCTCTTAACTTGGCCTTTCTTCCTTTGCCGAATTTCTTTGAAGACAGCTTAAACATCGTTTTTGTTAGAGAGGTTCCTCGTAATACCTACATCCTCTCATAATTTCCTAATCCTACCAATTATAATACATCCCACGTTTTATTAGTCATTTAACTTTAGCGTTCTCTGTAAGTTTCAAGAGGTCAGAAAGTGTGTGTTCCATCGTCCGTGAGTATATACTTTCATAGGTGCCTAATAAATGTTTGTTGAGAAATGGATGAATAAGCAAATCAACGAATGAGAACAAAATACACATATACCATCACATAAGAGCTTTCATAATCTCTTGCCACTGAAGCTGCGAGTCCTCCTTCCTTTCCATCTTCTGTCCTCTTACAAATGAAGCTGTGCCCCTCCCACCTGAACCTCCATCTTCCAGTGATGTTGTGGCCTCGTTTCCACATCTTCTTAGCTCCCTTGTTTTACAGTTCTCCTTGTCTTTCCTGTACTTTCCTCTCATTGTTTCTCTTTAGCATTTAAACATGATCAAATCTATTTTATACTTAAAACCTTTTTCTTGATTCTATGTCCGGCTTCTCTTTTGTCTCTTCCTAGGTATTGTTTCACTGGATGTCTCTAATTCTTCAGCTCACCTTCAGTCCTCACCATACCTAACCTCTGCCCCCACCATTCCACTGAAACTGTGTTCTTTGTGGCCATACTCCCCGTGACAGCCATGGAAATGTCAGCATCTCAGTGAGCTTGATTGCTGAGTCCATCCTTTCTCCTGGGCTTCAGTGCCATCTATATGCTGATGACTCCCTAATCAATAGTTCCAGTCTGTTCTCTCCCCTGACCCTCAATCCGTGTCCTCTAGACATCTCCATGTAGAGACCCACAGATACCTCAGACTCAGCAGGTCCAAACTGAGTGCATTACCTTTCTCCCAACCTCACTTTTCATCAAGTTACCCCCTCTAGAAGATAAAGTCAGAAACCTTGGGATCATCCCAACTCTTCTGCTCTATTTCTCAAAGCCAACTCAAAGCTGGCTACGTCTTTCTGTCCCCACCACCACTTGGCTGATTCAGGCTGCCTGGATCTCTCATTTGGGATTACTGTAGCAGCCCCTAACTGACCTTCCCCACCTCAGGCTGACCCAGACCCAGTTTACTCCGCATGCTACAGTCAGAGAAAACCTTGGCAATGGAGGTCTGATTTTATCCTTCTCCTGTTTTGAACTTTACATTGATTTTCTTCTTATGTTCAGAATGAAGTCCCACCTCCCTCACTCGGCTTTTGGAGCCCTAATTCTTTCATCATGTGATGTCTTCTTGCCTCTGCCTTCCATGCTTATATCCTTACCCAATGCTATCCCTTACCGCATATTCCCTACTACCGACATTCTATTCTCTGGCAACCCAGAACTGATACCAGCTTCCTTCCTTGCTCTCTTCCACCTCTGGACCTTTGTGCATGCTGGTCCTTCTGCCTGGGACACTGATCAGAGGTCTGCTCTAGTAGCACGTGCTTACTGAGCCCACGTGTCACTCTTCCAGAGAGCACAGTGCGCTGGGAAGAACACAAGATTTGAAACCAGAGACTGGCTTACCAATTTATTTTTTTTGTCTCTCTCTCCAGCCATCCCATAGATATTGGATCAAGCATTCTTCTCCTTCTTTCTGCCAAAACACACTTCTTCTGGCTGTCTCCTCCTAGTCTCCATGCTGCATCTTAGTCACAAGCTACTCTGGAGACCTCTTCTTTAATACACACACACACACACACACACACATACACACACACACACACACACACACACACACACACACACCTCCCTTTTTGTAGAAGTCGTGTTGTGCCCTGAGCTTCACCATCATAGCAGCTTCTTTCAATTAACAAATATGTATTGAATGCCTCTCTTGTACCAGGCACTGCGCTAGGCACTGGCCACACTATAAATTGCTTCTATACTTGTCTGTCTCCTCAGTAGAATGATATGCCCCATGAGGGCTATGATAATGAGCATTTCACAGTTGTGTTGTACCAGTAACTAGCACGACTCCTGGATTATGGTAGATTATCGAGAAAGTATTGGTCTGCTGGCTGGCTGGGTAGAAAGATGGAGGAGTGAGTTGGCAGGCTTGATCTCTGGTTACATCGTGTGCTCCTCCTCGTCTGTCATGCTGTCTGTGGGCTCAGGAAGGCTGTGCTGTTGGACAGATCTCCTGATACCCAGTAGGGGGCCCCCCGCTGTTCCCAGTGGGGCAGGACTTGAGGCTGGCTACTCTGGTGTCTCTCTATGTCATTTCTCCCTGTGAGCACCTCAGTCCTTGAAGATCTTAGTCCCTCTCTTTAGGAAGGCCCCCCAAGCTGTTTAGGGTGCCACATATCTGAGGGATGGGGCTGGTTAGGAAGGGCTGAATTACTTGCTTAGAATTTAGCAATCCGTTCAGGACTCTGGACTCCGTGTGTTGGTAAATAGAGGTCCCGTTCAGTTTAAGAGCAGCAGGCTTTTCCTCCTCTTTTATTGTGATGATTATTATTATTTTTGTGGTTCCCATGGAAACTACCAGAGTGAGAGAACAAAAAAGTCAGGGAGGTTAAAGTGATGAGGCGGCCCCCATATGCTTAAGAAGACTGAGTGTGTCTGTGTGCGTGTGTGTCTATGTGTGCATGCGTGCGCCGTGCTCACTTCTCCAGCACGCTGCTGGGTCAGGGGAAATTGTGATGTTTATTCACGGCATTTGTTACAATCGGGCTCAACAAGGAGACAACTATCAGCTCTGAGCAATTAGGGAGCCTTTGTAATGACAGCTCCATCAGATTAATAGCAGGGGGAGGGAAGGCAGCGATGGAGACATTCAGAACGTGAGCCGGAGGAGTGTCAGAGCGGCAGATATAACTCAAAAATGGAATCACCGGCTGGGCGGCGTCCCCCTCTCGTGCTCCTCAGAGCGGGAAGCTCTGGGTGCCTCCCGTTTGGCTTTAATGGGGCGTGGGAAAGGCAGCTGCCTGGCAGGCCTGACAGTCCCTGGGCTTTGCATCTGCTGCTCTCAACGGTTGCTTCTCCCTGCCTCTGCGATGCTCTACCTAATTTGGGGGGTGGAAGAAGAGCCAGCCTGGGGCCCCTTTTCAGAATGGTCAAGCAGAGCACTAACATCTTGAGCCACCAGGAGAGGGTCACAAGGAGGTCCCTTTCCAGGGGAACACATCCCCCGCCGTCTTCCTTGCCGCTCTGGAGGGACTGGTCACGCTTGGTACCACTGCGGCCGTGATCGTGAGGACGGCCATGATGGTCTAGGCAGTATCGGAACACAGAGGGCAAAGAAGGAAACAGACTTGCAATCCCCGGACTGAGGGCCGTTCCTTCTGATTGGCGTTTCAGTAGAGAAGACAAAAGACAAGAGCCAGAGAGGGCATGCGTGTCACAGAGGTCCCCTGTCCGCTTCAACTGGTATTCCCCATTCGATTGTGTGCTCTTGTGTCTGAAAAAGAAGGACCTAGCTCTCCAGTCATCCTTGCGTCTGGGGATGGCCAGGGGTCTGGCTCTCCCTACTGTGGTTGCACGTACCACTTTCAGTCCTGCTGCCAGCTCTTTATTGCTAAGCAAGGCCATCGTAGAAGACTCACATTAGCAACAGAGGAAACCTCATGAGCTCGGGCCACGGAACGACTGCTCTGAGCAGAGCCCACGGTGGCCCCTGTCCCATCTCATGAGCAGAAACACCCACACTGGACTATACCTGAGCCGGAGACTTTTCTTTTGTGTCAGCCATTGAAATCATTGAGCTTACTACTATCCTAACTAATGCAGCAGCTCCCCGGGCAGTGGGAGGTGGTGGGATGTCACCTCCTAACCGCTCCCTATTGTCTTGTCGGCCCCCTGCATTTGCCATAGCTCCTTTGTGACAAAGTACAGCCCAGCCAGAGGGACAGAGACCATCTCACAGCCTGCTCCTCCTCCTCCTTCAACACCATGGCCAGATACTTGCCCCTCTTAACTTTTAGGCTTTTTTTTTTTTTTCTGAATATTTTTTTTTTTTTCTTTCTGACCAGCGGCCTTTGATTGCAAGGAGCAACTCAGTTACACATTACCAGAGTAACAGAGTGTGTTGTAATTGGCCGGGAATCGGTCTTGAAATGTCAAGGAAAGATTTATTTCCTAGTGCAGCCTCTCTAGGTGCTAATTTTGCTATAGGCTGCTGGATAATGGTTCCCGCTCACAATGGGCGCGAGTTCCTAATCAGAATACAGGGCTGTAATTGGGTTGAAGGGATTTTAAATCATTAAAGTTGCATTTAGAAAGGGGAATAGAAATAGAACCCCAAGATTGAATGACTCACTTAGTATTTAATGAGGGAGTCATGGAGTATTACTTATAATATTCTCTTAATGACCTTACAAGCAATGTAACTCCCCCCGCCCTCCAGGGTCTATTCACAAGGCACAATTCTGCAGTTTCGGATCCAACACTGTGGAGCAATTAATTACTGACCCATCAAGGAGCAATCAGGCTCTGCTCGGCCAGCAGAAGCTCTGAATTCTTTCCTCGCTGTCTCCTCAGTCTTCATCTCCCTGACTGCCTTGTTCTAGGGCTGCCGGGAGGGGAGTCGACATTTACCAAGCCATAAATCATCACGCAGTTGGTGGAGAGCCAGCTTGCTGGGAGAGCGATAGGGTACCAAAGAGTTCTCTGTGGAAGGTCCAGAGGAGGGGGCCTCGGAAGGAAGATGGAGGGTTCTCGGGAATGCACAGTGTCCGGGACTCAGGCTCTTCTCTGGTGTTTCCATTGGGGCTGGAGTGTGCTAGCTCGTCCAGTCTCCATCACTAGTTGGGTTCTCTCATGCCTGGATCTCCGTATTAGTGGGAAACACGCTACTAGCCACCAGGGTCAGAGACCCACTGGTGTACTGGAAAGAGAACAGACTTTGGAATCCTTATAGATCAGGCCCTGCCTCCTTTGAGTCAAGTGACCTCAGGCATGTTACTCTGTCCAACGCATAGTAGGCACTGAGCAGATGGTAGCTGCTTTTCATGGGATTATGACCAAGGGTCACCAACGTTGGCTCACTAAATGTGTTTCACATGGTGGAAAGCTCCAGCTCTTACTTTGGGTTTTATCTCCTGCTAGATCTGCAAGGCCTCCAGATGATAAATGGAATTCCCTATAAGTGGAATTTCTTACACTTTAGGCTGTGGAGGGCCAGCTTACAACATATATACCTATCCCTTCTGTAGGTTCAGCAAGGGGCCTGGCCCTCTGGAGAGAGCATGTGAGTGTGTCTTGTGTCTGTGGGCTGGCTGTGTCATTGATAACAGCCCCCTTCTGCTGGGGACACAGAGTTTGGGAAGACGATCTCTTGTAGAGTGACCAGTGTGAATGAACCTGGAGTCAGAAGATCCCGAGTCAGCTTCCCTTGGCCACCGTCTCCATGTCAGCCCGGCTGCTGAGAACATGCTTGCGTTGTTCACGGGTGACCAGGGCATTCCTGCACAACAGTGACTTTGGATTCTAAATGGTCAGTAATGCCACTTGTTCCATCATGAGTGAAGCCTTTAGGGAAATGACTTTGTCCCTTTTCATACTTAAAAACAACTCTATGAGTTTCTTTTATGCTTTAGCTATAATTCCTATTGGCTTGACATAGCAAGTGAGTGAGTAACACGGACACGGGCTTTCAGATCAGGCCAGTCTGGGCAGATTTTCTTTTCTTTCTTTCTTTCTTTTTTTAATTAATTAATTAATTAATTATTTTTAAAGTTCCATGATTTATTACATGCGTATAACACCCAGTGCACCATGCAATATGTGCCGATTTTCTATTTTCTATTTGAGAATGTCTATGGGTCTTGGCCCTAGAAGGAAGAGGGGCTCTGGATACACCTGTGAGAAGAATGACTTCATAGATAATACAGGTTTTTCTCCTTAAAATTAGTCTTATATTTTTACTTGGGTAATTGTGAAGAGGCCCATCCGCCTTCAAGGGTCAAGAGGGAAAGAGGGCTGACATTGGTTGAGTTCCTCCTAATGGACAGACGGTAGGCTGCTTATTGTACAGAAGGGAGCTTGTTTGCTGTGCTCCTTGTGCAGTTGAGTCAGACCTTACACTGCTGCATAGACTTGCCTACAGCCTAAATTTTCCCTCTACCAGTTCCTCCTTTGTCCAACTAATACAAAGAAAGATGTGTGGCCAATATCATGTTATATTTGTTATCTTGAATATCCATTGAGCCCACTAGAAAGAAATGTGTCATGATTTGGAAAGCGAAAACAGCTAGGATACTGTTTAATTATGAGGTGTTGGCTGATTTAAATTTAGTAACTGTGAAAACATCAGGAGTTATACCAGTAGTTGACCAAAAATTAAAAATGATAATAACGCCTGCTTCCTACAAATCAAAGATAAAACAATGTTACATTGTGTGTGAAAGAACATGCATTAATTTATGCAATTAATCTCTTCTCCCCCAAATTGTGACTCATTTATAAAAAGTCAAAATGTCTTAAATGCAAAGAGGTGGTCCATTATTTTAAGGACTCCTACAGAGGCTCTTAGCATAAAGATCCTTTGCCATCACAACCATCTCCATTAGGTCACCCATTCTGAAACTTCCAGTGTCTGTTCCTTTCTTTTAAAGAGGGCTACCTCTGTGCATGCTGAACCAGAGTACTAGAAATTCTCCTTGTGGGCTGCGCTTGTTACCCAGATGCTAGAACTACTCTGAGGCTTGTGCTCCAGACCACACGCCTCAGTTGTTCCCAGAAGATGGCCTTTTTCTGACTAATGCTATTACTTTGGCTGTGGCTTTTCAATCTTCAATTTCAGTTCCAGCCACAGGTGACAGCTAGCCTATAGGGTACCTTTTAAGAAGTAGAAAACATGCCCCAGTGGGCTACCATAGCCCACAAGTGCAAGGTTTGTTAAACCTACAGCATCTTTGTGCAGATTAGATCAAGAGATGTAACCCCAGCCTGGGGCCATATCTGAATTTTAGCCCTCCATGTACCCCTTGGCCGACTCCTTTGTGCAGTGAACAACCTGTGCAACTTTTATGTGGAGCCCTGCTCTCCTACAATCTCGATTGTTTTGATCACAACCAGAGCAATGTCCGAGGGATCTTCTAAATATTCACATGAACTTTATGTTTATGTTTCGTCAGAGCGATAGTTTTGTCTTCTTTATAAAAGCAGCAAATCCCCGGAAGCTGGGCAGGAGCACCAGCTGTTTACTGCCTGTGCAAGCTGCTGCTTATCTCCTTGTAACAACCTGCCTTTTAGAGATCATGTCTTAATTAACTCCGTGTTATCGAAACTGAAATTGTAGCCGCATTGTAAAATCAAATTGTAAATGAAAGATAAAGGGGGAAGAGCTCTGCTGACCAGGGAACAGAGCATGGAACTCTCTCCTGAGCCGGTTGTTGGCTGCAAGCTGGCTGTTGGAGGCCCGCTGAGATTCAGAAACATCAAATCATATTTTGTTCCATTTTTAAGGAATCTTAAAGCTCTTCTAATCCAGTGACTTTCAAATACTTTTTTAAAATTTCATGACATACTGTTTATTCTTATAATGTTCAATATACTGTGCTATTTTCTATTCTCTCCTATTCATTTCATTAAAAAAAAAAACCTGCTAGTTAAAAATCATCCAGTTGCTTTCATGACCCACTAACAGACTGACAACATGAAGACTGCAAAACAGTGATCCAGCCCAGTTCCTGAATTTTAAAGTTAAGGATTAAGAGCCAAAGAGGTGAAGTGACTTGTTCAGGGGAGCTTATCCGTGGCAGAACTTGTTCTTAAATCCATGTCTATGATTTTTCCCCAGTAGCTCCATGCCTGCCATGTCCTGAACCCTGTCACTGCTGGATAGCCACTCCTTGCTCCTCTCAGTGGAACTCAGGCTGAGACATCAATGAGCTGCCCTTTGTGGGGACAGCTGCTTTCTCATATGAAAAGTATGAGTAAGACCCCCTGGTGCTTGGTGCCCTGGTTTGGGTTCCCATGCTGAAGCAGTTGGAAGTATAAGATCATAAGAACCAGCTCTCGTCACGCCTTCTTCGCCACCACCCCTCCCTTTTCCCCCTGCACTCACGTCACACCAGCTAATCTGAGTCCTACTCCCCTCCACTCATGGGGCTGCTTCCCAGCCACTGGACTGAACTGGTAAATAAAAGTGGCCATCTCGGGAAGACCAGAACTCCAAATTAAAAAGAAGAAGAAGGAGGAGGAGGAGGAGGAGGAGGAGGAGGAGGAGGAGGAGAAGAAAAGACTTGGGATATTATGACAGATGTTTCTTCATTTCTCTGTCTGTGTTGGCACACATTTAATGTAACAAAAGAAGTTTTCCAAATTAAAGCCTCCTGGTTGATAACCACACCCACGGCTTCATCTCCATCACTCTTGGAAGCAATCGGTGGACCCAAACGGAGATTATTTAGTACCTTTCTGTAATATTGATGGGCATCATTGATAACGTATGCATTTGGTCGCGTTGTCCCAGAGAGGGGATTGATTCGGACAAGGCTTAGCCGGCACCCACAATGCTGCGGTCGGGGCAGGCAGGGAGTGAGTCAGGGGGATGAGGGCATGAGGTGGCCCCAAGAGTAGAGGAGATTGAGTTGGCATGACGCCAGCCTCCTTTGAGCTGCACCCATGAGCACATGCTTCTGTGACCGTCGGACTACAATGTGCAGAACCGGGGTGCGGGGGGCAGGTGATCTCCACTAACTTCTTAGGACTGCATTGCCTCATTTCCTATTGCCAGGCACGTGGGCACTGGCCGACTTGAATGGCTGCATTCATAGAAGCACAACTTTCTCCCCCAAAGGGGGGGCGGCTGTGGCTGCCTTGGGTTAGCTGCATTCTCTGCTGAGGGAATCCCCTCCTTTCTTCCCTCGGAGGGTTCACGCCCACCCCGCCCCTCATCGGCGCATGCAGATGCAGAGCCGCGTGGAGATACGCGAGGTGAGCTATCAGCTGTGATTTAATGAAGAGTATCACTGTCAGATTTTACAAAATGGAATTTCATCCGATGCTGAAGGAAGACGTCTGCATAGAAACTACAGAGGGAAATTTGACAGCTTTTTCAATCCAGTTATCAAAGCATTTGCAGTTCAAAGCAGGTGAAACAATAATGTAATCTTCGCACTGAATGCTCATTTGTATCTGAGTGTTTCAATAAATAAAATGGTGGGGGGAAGGAAAGCAGACCTGTTGTCTCCAATCCACTAAATTTAATATCCGGAGTATTGACTGACAGCTTTTTATCACCATAATTAGTATGGATTGTTCCTGAGGCCATTGATCAATCTTCCCTACCTCTGTGGACTTGAGCTGCTGTTTTCTTCCTCTCTTGCCCTCCCCACCTTTTATTTTACTATTGATCCTGCCAGTTGCATTCCCCCACAGGAGGCTGCTCACTTAGACAAAAGGAACCTCAGGGCCAGGAGAACCGGCCGGCCGAGCAGCCGCCATTCCTAAGTGGGCTTCTACCTTTGCCATCACTCGGCCTCATCCGCTGTGGTCCTGTGGCCAGATCCCTGGGTCCCACGACCTTCTGCTCCTCTGATGGGACCACACACACTGCCCATCCCACTAGGTGGGAGCCACATGAAGACAAGCCATGGAGCCGGTGGTCAGTAGCTCCTTTTCGGGGAGACTGATGAACCAAACCATGTGTGTGGGTGTGCGCGCGCACGTGTGCACACACACACACACACACACACACACACACACACAATTTGTTCCATGCAGGCCAGGATCCCAAGACCTTCTTATTTCTCACCAAGTTTTTCCAATTCGATGTCCTAATTATATTTCCTCTCTTCTGTATCTTTCTAGCGCTGTCTCTCTGTCACCAGGATAGAGTCCTATTCCTCACTAGCTCTTCCCTTAACTGTTGTGATTGTGTACTATCTGGTCTCCTGCCTCCTATCCTGCCTTGGCTAACCTCAGCCTTTCATCCTAAAACCCTCCATATAGATGGCAGGTAGGTTAATGTGAAATACACCCTTATTATTCCTTTTGAATGTTTCTCGTCACACAAAGACTTTTTTTTTAAGATTTTATTTATTTATTTTAGAGACAGACAGAGAGAGAGCGTGAGTGGGGGTGAGGAGCAGAGGAAGAGGGACAAGCGGACTCCACACTGAGCATGGAACCCAATGCGGGGCTCGATTTCAGGACCCTGAGATCATGACCTGAGCTGAAACCAAGAGTTGGACGCTTTACCAACTGAGCCACCCAGGCGCTCTCGGCATACAAAGTGCTCTATGACCTGATCTCTCTGTACCTCAAAGTCCCATCCCCCCTCCACCCCTGTTGGTACTTCACACTCTGGAGAGAAGTGTCTAGAGTTCTTCTTACTCACTACCTTTCTCACACCTCAGAGTCTTTGCTCAGTTGTTAATTTTGCCTGTCATAGCCTTTCTATCTGTTCTCTCCATGACGATTCTTTCTCATCCCTCAGGAATGAGCTCCGATGGCATCTCTTTCAGGAAGCATTCCTCTAGCCCCCAGAGTCCTCTAAGTATGTCTTCCTTCTGTCCTCCGAGATTCTTGTGGAATATGCATACATTTTCTTTTTATGCGTCTCCATTTCATAGTAGAAGGTAAACCCCTTGGGGACAGGGACTGTGTATTTTTCTCTGTTCTACCCCCAATGTGAGGAATGAGACCAGGCACCCAGAATGTGGTTTTTTTCATACTGAAAATAAATATCCCTATGAAGAGAATCAGTGGACCTCCGAGAGCTGGTGCATGTTTTGTGTCAAACAGGGTTTGTCCCTAGCGCCTGAAAAGTGCTGGGCCCTAGAGCTGTACCATGAACCAGAGCTAGGTAGAGCCTTCCTTACTCTCAGGGTGGGGAGAAGAGGTGGGAAATGGCTCCTGCTGCAGGTAAGGGAATAGCAAGGTGTTTTCCTCTGACCACCGAGAATCCAGAATTGCAGATTGTATTAGTGCAAAGAGATTGGGTTGGTGGCACGGTGTGAAATAGCTGGGCAGCCTACACATTGAAATGAGGTGTTCTCTCTCATTGGCTTTCCTAATGGAATTTGTCTCTGTCCCGCCTGGCAGTGAAGATCACACCATCAGTGTCACTTTTCTGAAGGACATTTCCTAAGGAGAGCAAGCGTTAGGTGTTTCTGCAGGTGTCCACTTGAGCCTCATGGGCTGGCATGGCTTCCATGCTGTCCGAGAGACAACCCCTCACCCCCAG
Organism: Ursus americanus; assembly: GCF_024610735.1. Taxonomy (NCBI): domain Eukaryota; kingdom Metazoa; phylum Chordata; class Mammalia; order Carnivora; family Ursidae; genus Ursus; species Ursus americanus. Next base: position 37,830,652 of record NC_142142.1, on the reverse strand, counting down.
GTCTGCCTAGAAGTGTGGAGCCTGTCTTCCCCGCATCCCTGGCACAGCAGCCCGGCCCCTTACAGGTGCCTGTGAACATCATACATCTCGTGTCGAGGCATTAAACTAAGCGCAACTCTCATTCCTCACTGAGCACAACAGAGCCAAATTGGACTGTAAAGGCCACACTTTCCTGAGGGCCCCGGAGAGCCTGTGGCATCTACAATGCAAATTGGCCCCATAGAAAAGCAAAACAGTGCCAGGGCTGGCCCTCATTTCATCCCCATCATGCCTATTGTGGAACGTCAGCAGCAGATGTTTCTGGAGGTGACCCCCAGATGCGCGCGGGCACACACAGCAGCCCCCTTCTCAGCCGCCTCTATCCAGGCTTCTATAAGACAGATTTGACAGACTGATACCAATTGGCAAGCCTTCCCTGCCAGATTGGAATTAGGCCCTTCTACCGTCTTTGGGGTCCATTGTGGCTTCAAGGAAAACGTACAGGAGTGTGGTCCTTAGCTGCACAGCCAGTTTTCCCATTGCTACCGTGCTGGCATTTCTCATCCCGGGCGTTTTGTTGCTCCAAAGCGCATAAGTACCAATGCGATCTCCAGGTTAGGAGCTTTGATATGTGCAGCCGCGTGGCGATGCCTTTTTTGTTTGTACAGTTGCTCTGCTTAATGTGTCTTAAAGCAAAACTACTAAACGAGCTTCTGACTATACCGTTACATTCCTCCCAGTGAAGTTATATGGGGCCGGCGAGGGGCGGCAGGACTTAAGGGACATACCTACTGTCTTTCTTTATCCGAGTTCTCTGTGGCTTCTACATGCATGTTCTGTAGCCCGGGAAGAACTAGCAATACTCGGACTTTGTTTCCCTTGCCCACGTCCTGACTACACTGCGAACGGCTTGTGAATTTAGGGAAGACACTTTAATTTTTCTGAGATTTCATTTCCTCACCTCTTTCGGGGTTGATGTGAGGGTTCAACAAGGTAAGAGGCTTGAAGCAGGCTGGCACCAAGCCTGATCTCCAGCAGGAGTCGATACACGCATTTCCCCGCCCTTCCCCAGCTAGTGTCCCTTCACGGGCAGATCCTATCCTATAACACCTTTGAATGCAGTTTATTAATAGTGTAATCTCATTTTATGTCATGCCTATAATGCACACATACACCACACAAGTGTATGTATGCTATTGAGGAATGTGTGCAAAGATATGCACCGCATGTTTATAGTAGACGTTTCTGAGTGAAGACATTTTGCGATAATGTCCTTCCCCCCCCTTCCTTTGTTCCTTCTCTTCTTCCCTTCCTTCCTTGTTCCCGTCATTTCTTCCTTCCTTCCCATTCATCTGTCTTTTTCTTCCCAGTAGTGAGCATTCGATAAAAAGTACACGATATGAAACTACTCTACCTCTTTAAAAATTGATTTCATGGGAAGCAAGACGAAGGGAGCAACCTTGAAGTCACATGAGAAAGCCTCACAGTGGTGGTTGACTTGTGTCTCTCCTCCTCTCACCATGAAAAAAACCTCAAGTTCCTCCACGGTCAGCTCACCCCCAGTCTGACCCAGATTCCTGTCACCTTCCCACCGGCGGCGCCTGACAGGACTCAGCCGAGGCTCTAACCCAGCACAGCGGAGGGAGCGTGATTTGGGACCAGAGGTCTGAGCAGAGTTTAAGATGTAATGCAATTTCTTGAAGCTGCACCCCATTTAGTGAGGATGAATGGCAACTTGCAACATAGAAACTCCCAAGGGAGGGAGATGCTCTAAGTTCACAATAAATAAATGTGTCTGCTTATTAATTTAATATGTGCTGTGAGACCAGGAACCCATTTGTATTAGTGCAGAAAAGAGCTATTAAAAATCATCTCTTAGGAAAAAAGCAGGGGGAAACGAAGAGGAAGAGAAGGGAGCAGAGTAACCACTGGGTCGTGAGGAAGTGGAGAGAAAAGGATGAGCAGCAGAAAGGAGCGAGTGGAAGGCCTTATTAAGAAAGAAGAGTGGAAGGAAACAGAAAGAAACAGGAAGAAACAAGCCAAGGGATCTAGCAGAGAAGTTTTCATCCTAAGTTTGCAGGGTCAGTACAAAGCTCAGGGGCCTCCAGCAGACTGATCACATGCTTAATCGTCCCTAATTATCAGGAGTTGACTCCTCTATTACCTAGGTGTGTGTGTGGGGGGGGTGGTGATAGGTGGTTTGACTTTTCTCTGCTTGGCTGGCTGGCCCTGCAGGCTTCTGTCCTCACACAGCCTAGTTGGGCTGGCCGCTGAGTGCTGAGCTGATTGCTTCACGCACGGTGTGCCTGGCTTTGGGCCCACCTCCGCCATACCCAGCTCTTTCTCCTACCCTAAAGATCCTTTTGAGACGGAGAAAGAGGGAGAGTTCTAGCCGCACCTGCATGTGCTCTGAAAGGGGGTAAGGGTAGAGTGCCTGGCTCCACCAACCTGCAAAGTCCTCTCTCTACACCAGCCTCTCCTTGGGAATCTAGAAGCCAGTCAGTTTGAGGGTGGTCTGGGAGCACGTGCTCAATGGCTAATAGGGTGGATGTTGGCCTGTAATAAGTCAGTGAAATAGTGAGTTTCAATTACTTACATGTTCCCTGAAGCTGAAACAATTGCCATTACCCCATATAATATTGCTTGACCTACATTTTTACTTGAAAGCCTTCAGCTAATAATTAGTTCGAATGTCGAGTTATAAATAAACACATGCATATTCCAGAAATGCAAGGGGCTAGGGGAGTGCTACTCGGCACTGCTCGCTGTCTTCCCACCCTCTTTTTCCTTTGCCTTTCTTTGCTTGAGAGTTCCACTTTGCTTTTCCAAGGTGATCATCATCAGGGAATTCTTTACAGGGGCCCTGTTCAGAAGTAATGAGGCAACTGGGCTTCATCCGGGAGAGTGTCAGGATCATCGGTGCTGGGGAGATTTGAGCCATCTGGACGAAAAGGGTCAAAGTCTCCGCTGGCAGCAATTAAGCAGCTCCGTGTGGAGAAGCCATGTGACCACACGGAAGGAGCTGCCAAGAACAGGAGATTAGTAAACAAAAGTACCCAGCAGAAGGTGGCCAGGTTGGCCAGTGCTCTGGTCACTTGGCATTTGTGCCGCTTCCTCTCTCCGGTGTCCCATCTGTCCGTGCCCGCTGCCCACCTATAAGCTGTCTGCAGAGGGTTTACACCAACTCGGCTCTGTCTGAGTTTGTTTAAAATGTTAAAAGTCCAGAGCCAAGTGGATTGTGATAATAAATCTTAGACATCCACAGCATCCCTTCTCATACCTCCTGTGTGTTGGATGGCGTTTTGCGGCTTCCCTGTGATAAGTCAAAAGGTGCGGTGGTTCAGTGGGATGCTTCATTCTGTGATGTGGACCTTGATAGCTCATCCATAAATATTTACAACTGGGTTAGGGGAGATGCGTCTGGATTATTTCAGCGCAGGTCTTTGTGAAGTCTTGAGCATAAACTGAGTGAGTTTCTGAGTTCTGGAAAGCTTTTATAAAAAAATCCCTGAAAGGCGGGTAAAGCTCCCAAATGCACGCATTTATTCATTCAACAGCTATTTATTTGGCGGACACGGTAGCAGTCCCTGTGGCTAGAGTAGAGACCCGTTCTCACAAATACTACCTCTTGGCCAAAGGAAAGGTGAACAGGCATCATGACTGTGGACTAGCCCTACACAGACTCCCCCTTCTAATTTCCAGCTGGCGTCAGGGACACAAAACTAACTTGTCCCAGTAGTTTATGACACCTGAGGCATTCCTGTCTTCTGGTTGTGACAACATAGAGTCGTAGTTCAAATAAAATCTCTGTATTTTTTCAAGAGTTAAAGATCCTGAAATTAGGAACATTCTCATTGTTCCTAATTTTCTGAATTTCCATGACACACCTACTCCCCTGGCTTTCTCTGTCCCACTCCCCTGGCCAATTGCTTGGTCCGTTATATCATCTAACTCTACCCTATCGTCACATAGACTCTCGGGGTCTCTTTCATAAATTTACATCATTGCTTCCACATCGCCAGACTTCTTTTTTTTTTTTTTTAAAGATTTTATTTATTTATTCAACCGAGATAGAGACAGCCAGCGAGAGAGGGAACACAAGCAGGGGGAGTGGGAGAGGAAGAAGCAGGCTCATAGCGGAGGAGCCTGACGTGGGGCTCGATCCCATAACGCCGGGATCACGCCCTGAGCTGAAGGCAGACGCTTAACCGCTGTGCCACCCAGGCGCCCCCACATCGCCAGACTTCTGGGATGATTTGTTGGACAGTCCCATGCAAACATACGATGATGCTGACTGTGATTTCAAAGGGTGATTTTAACGGACTGTTACATGCACATGTTTCAAACAGAATGACTGATTTTTCTCTCGAAGCTTCTAATCAGGCCTACTCCATCTTATTACGAACGGCATCTTCCACCGTGTTGTTGAGAACAAAGGTAGAAGTCAAATGTTATTCCTCTGTCATGCCTATTTCCAATCCATGCACTGGTTTTGTAGAGTGTACTTCCAGAATACATCCCTAACCCACACTTTGATCTGTATCTCCACAGCCTCTGTTTAAAGCCATTACTGGTAGTAAGGACGGCACGTATTGCACGGTGCACTGGGTGTTATACGCAGGTAATGAATCATGGAACTTTACATCAAAAACTAGGGATGTACTGTATGGTGACTAACATAATATAATAAAAAATATTATTTAAAAAATCAAAGTAAATAAAAAATAAAGCCATTACTGTAAATAATAATAATAATAATAATAATAATAATAATAATAATAATAATCCCTTGAGCTTCCTAACATTCTTCCTGCTCTCTTGGTCTTCTCTTGACACTCTGTCTTCAGAAGGAAGTCAAAACATCTTTTCAAAAGGTAAATCAAGTCACTTAGGTTTTTGGCCTGGAACCCTCAGACCAAAATCTTTGCACTTAAAATCCAGTCTCCTTATCGAGGCATCAAGGCCCACAAGAGCTGTTGTCTACCTTCATCCTTACCTCAAGCCTCTCCGTTCAGTGGGGCCCACTTGGCCTGGCCATGCTGGTCTTCCCTCTGTTCTTGGGCCGCACCAGATTCTCTCCTTTCTCAGCACCTTCGCCCTGTTCTTCCCTTCTCTCCACCCCAGATCTGCACGTGGTTGGCTCCCACCCACTATTTCAATTGTAGGACCAGTACTGCCTCCACAAAGTGGACTTCCATGAAGATAAAACACTCCCCATTCACCACCCAATTTTCTTATCATCCTCTCATCCTTTGCCCTGTGTGTGGTCTTCAGAGCACACAGTGCTGTCTAATATAAACTGGTACGTTGTTCTAGCATGTCTCTCTTCCAACCAATGGGAGAGGAGTCTTGTCTTTTCTGTGCCCTAGGCTAGTGCCTAGAACCGTGCTGGGCTCCAGTTCAGTGTGACAAGTAATTGTTGACAAAGTGAATGAATGAGTGAATAAAGGAATGACAAACTCCTCTGCCCATAATTTTGGTTTTCCTAAGATGGGCAGACTTGAGAAATAGTATCCTCTTCAGTGTTGCTATACGCCTTATCTCTATCAAGGACAATTACCTCCCTGGAGAGCTGAATTGTCAGCCTGTGGCTGAAGTGTGAGCGAGTGGATGGTAGGCCTGCACTAAGAACGTTCCTTATATTGTAGCCTCTAGTGGCCTCAGTCTTAATGCCTTTTTCATTTTTGGCTAAATGGCTTCACTGCAAATGTTTTTAATCATATTCCCGCGAAGTCAAAATTTTGTGACAAGAAGTAATTTAAGGAAAGAGGGATTTTTTTTTAAATTTGAAAATTACATTAAAACATGCTATTATTTCTGGACATATTTCCAAGATTTAAATGAGTAAACAGAATTGTGTCTTGCACTTCCGTCTTCATAGAGAATGTATTCTCATGTCCTTTTCCTAAAGAGGAAAAGTAGGATGTGGAATTCTCATTTTGTGCTACAAGAGAAGTGAAAATATGCTTCAAAGTTTACACTCAGTTTGAAATAGAATAAGCTAGTCTCCTTTGTGGCAATATGTATGGCAAGAATTTTCCAAAGCTTTCCACGTGTGTGTGTGTGTGTGTGTGTGTGTGTGTGTGTGTGTGTTTGTGTGTATGTGTGTAAGTGTACACTTATACATGTATCTATCAGTCCAAAGTTTTTGACCTCTTGACTTCTTTTTTTCCTTTCTTTCCCTTTTTGGGGGAAAATTTGGGGTGAAGAACTTCAGACTTCAAATTCTTTAGAGCAGCGTAAGTGAACAGAAGGAATATATCATCCTGGGCTATGTTTTGATAAGCTTAAATATGAATATGGTTTCAATGCAGCCCAGAGATTGAAACACAGGGTAGACATGGGGAAGTGATGTCTAATCCATGTTATGGTCCTCGGCAGCCCTCAGTAAGTCCAGAGTCTTCTGTGTGTAAGGTGGGAAACCTCAGGAATAGCAATGAGTGTTAAAGGAACTGACCTTCTGAAAAGAGTTGTGGATGTCTCAAACATCCATGTCAACTAAGGAAAAACAAGCACTAGGCTTCCGATTTATTCCATTGGATACATCTTTATTTATCTCAGTTCTTCAAGAGGTAAAATAGAACACATGTCTTCCAGCTGGTCAACCCCAGCTGGGATCGAAGCCTGTCTCCATAATCCCAATTGTTAATAAAAGCCCTGTGGCACTAGTTGGCATTTGCTGGTGAGACTGTCAGTGATTCGTGCTTGAGGCAGAAGGAAACCAGTCTGATTCTAACATAAGCATTTTGGCAATGGGAGGGGGAAACTTTACTGTTTTCAACCAAGGCTAGAAATGACTCAGATTGCAAGTGGCTTTTCTGCCGCACAAGAGGAGTTCACTCCTTCCCTCTCCTTTTGCTTCCCCGATTGTCTGGAATGAGGGCCAAGCTATCCCTGCCCTCCCTTCTTCCTCATCTCCCCATGCATGGCCTTCTTTATGGGGTGGCTTCTAGTGTGTGGCCCAGGTTGGGACAGCACCATGCAGATGGATGCATCTCAAACAGACCACAATTGAAGAAGTCTTGCATCATTTCTTCTACCCACTATAAGGCATTGAATGATAAATGAAAGAAACTAGTGTCCCCTAACATTTAGCCTCACTATATGTCTTGAAAGGCAAGTCTTGTAGAAGGGTACAGATAACCTATTGGGGGTTAAAGTACAAAAGAAGAAAGCCACACACACACACACACACACAAAGTATTTTTTATTTTTTCCGAAGCCATTCACTTAGTAAATAATGGGACTTCTTAGAAAATCCCTTGAGTTTCTCTGAATTGATAGAAAATGATGTTTTAGTCTTGGTATGGGGCATGGCCAGCCGAGTCAACATCACGAAAACCAGACTTCCACTGGGAGCTCATGTGCGGCTAAGTACTACGTGGGCAAACCTGGCGCTGGCTCCCCGTGCATCGCTGCGTCAGAGATGGTGCCTGTTCTCAAACCCGAACCTCCCCGGGCTCTCAGAGGGCAAGGCTTGGACCTGGACGCCTGCGTCGTCCTTCATAAACATTTACTGAGAAATTTGTTCCCTCCACATGCACACACATTAGGGCCTGCAGTCTCCCAGTTAGGGGACGGGGCTGCCCATCCACCCACTTCCCAGGGCTTCTGTTCGGCTGGCTTTGAATGAAAACAAGAGCAACTCTGTTCTCTTAGTTTAAAGAAGGCAAAGATAATGGTCCTTGATCACAGTTGGGGACACAACCAGAGGGGGTCTTGCCACCTCCAGAAAAGCTCTGGAAGGCACTTGAATTCCTGCTGGGACTACTGGACCATCTTTTTTTTTAGGTTTTTAGACAGAGTGAAAGGTTCCCCTAGTAGAGATCTTGAAAGCTCCTCCTCCCTGTCATCCTCTCCTAGTTACTATTTATGGGCCCCTCCCTCAAAGGATGTTCTTGTTTGTTTCCATTATGCAAATTGCCTGATTACCTTGACAGAGTTCAGGGTAAGAGGGGGCTCCTTCCTTGCTGTGTTCTGTGGCACTGCATTCTCTGCCGACCTCATCCAGACACTTCACCTGGGTGGTTGGTAAGATATTCAACCAGTGACTTGCTTTTTAAATAACTTTGGCATCATAACCACAGTTGTAATAAATGCCTCTGTATTTGCATTTAAATAGTATTTTCATCCACAGATCACAAAGAGGAAAGCTATCTTAACTCCACATCATGACCTGAATTCTTCTCATCTCAAAGCCAGCCCGTGTGCGCCAAGTACAAATTTTCCCTCTGCGTCTCATTCAGATCCCTGTACCCTCCTGATCAAAACAAGCGTTTGCTGGAGTGAGGATGGAAGTGCCCAGAAGGCTCAGGCGGGCCCTGGGTTCCTTGCCTTGCAGGCTCATCCCCAGCAGGGATCCCAGCGAGCTGTGACCACGGCACCTCCACCCCGGAGAGGCAGGACGCAGGCCTCCTGGGCCACCCCCACCCCCAGATGGTGTGCCCTGCCCCAGTGAAGAGCGTGGTCTCTTGGGCTGTGAGGGAAGCCGATCTGATGTGGGAGTTATTAAGAGGCGGTAAACATAGACCCCCCCCCCCCCAAGTCACTTCAGCGGCCTCTTTCCAGAGTACAGTTGTGTTTTGAAGGGACTCCCTATGCACTTCTTTGGGTTCATTGACTTGTCATTTCTGGGAGTGACGAGACAAAGAGCTGGTGATGCTCAGAGACAGGAAAGGAATCTGAAGGAAACATCAGGCATGAGACTTCAGCCCCATTTATGACAGCTCCAGCCTGATTACCCAATTTATCCGCTTGCTGCGGCCTTCCTCACCCGCCCCAAGCCTGTTGTCCCATCTCATGTCATTCTTTCTCATCTCTGGGCAGGAATATTTTTTTCGTACTGTACAGTTGAACTTATTTCATCATCAACACATTTTTCTCTGTCCCATGGATTCTTTAAAAGGCATCCTTTGAAGGTGCGTTTCCATTCAGACAAAAGCTTTTGTTTAAAAAAATAAAGGAAGTGTAAATATGGAATGCTTTTGAAAAGGTCTTATCTTGCTTTAGACATGACATCTAAAAATGTGTTTAAAATAAAGAGCAAGTGTCGTACAAGGCGTGTGTCAAGGCAGTTGGCTTCCTGTAGGGAGAGCTGGGTACCGCTTGAAATGCTTTTCTGCCCCTGCAAAAGCTTTTCATGCCTGAGGTCCCCGCAGCCCCAGGGCCTCCCTAGCACACGCCCCTTCTTGGGCCACCACTAGTGGGACAGGTGGGGCCCTTGGTTTGCTGCCTTGTTCTGATTACGGTAATTAAGCCACTTTGATAAGGTAAAATTGTTTTTTCAGAGAGAATGGTGTCACCCATATAGGAAACATAGCTTGTGGACTCACTGCTGCCCTCTTCCCTTTGCTGCCCCCCCCCTCTGCATTTCCATTTGCTCTGCATGCCCCACAGTCAGTTCGGTAGGGCAGGGGAGAGTATGGGGAATCCAGGTTGGCTCTTGCGGTTTGCAAGAGTAGGTAAGTTGTAGGGGAAGGATCTTGGTGGGGCCTCTAGTTCAGCCTTGTGAAGATAAGCAAACCTAAGTCCAAGAAGGTGGTCTGACTTGCTCAAGGTCATACAGTAATGATCCGCAGCCCCTAATTGAAACCCAGTCCGTGGGACACTCTGAATGCCTTTTTAGTCCAAAGTCTCCCTCACCAGGTGCACGGTGATCTATTAACCTATTGTTTGTCAACTCTACCGCTGATGACCTTGAGTTGTATCACCCTGTAGGTAAAAGTAAGAGTGGGCCTCCATAACTTTTCCTATACAGACTTCAAGAAGGGATTTCTGAAGGAGTAGGCAGACGCGTCTTGTAAGGAGAGGCACAGCCATCGTCTGGACCCAGTGACATTCCACCACACTTGGTAACTGTGCCGCGCGGGGATTCTAGGAAGCCAGCTCTGGGCCCAAGATCTGTGCTAAATGCCATGACTTAGTGTTCCCCTGACCACTTGTCCTTGTCATTCTAATGTTTACTTAATTTACAAAACGATGATTTTGCATTCCTGTCGCTTCATTGATTAGCACTCAAACCTTCTGGGAGTCTGGAAATGCAGACCGTTACAGATACTGCCCAGCAAAGATGGTTGAGCTCAGCTCCTTCACCAGCGCTAGATGAGTGAAGGTCCTCTGACTATTGCAGTTCTGTACGGATAAGCAAAACAACCTAAAGGTGCCTGTAAACATGTTAATCCTCCTCCCGCTGTCTGCTCCCCACCCTCCATTTGTCCTTGGCTTGCTGCGACAGCTTCTTCAAATCAGCTCAGGCAGGTGTGGCTCTCCATGCTTACTCCATGGGTGTTTTCTTCTCCTCCCTAGCCTGGATTAGGTGTCTCTACCAGCCAGAAACCACTCTCTGTGTATCAACACACATATTTGGTTACACTGGAGACGAAGGTGATGCGAGAGCCAGGAACCAACGAGGGGATGGCCGGGCAACCAAGAGATTAAACAAGAACCAGTTATACTATCTTCCTCCCCATCCACGTGTGTCTCCAGGGCTGGAGGGATGTAGGGTATGGCACTAGCTTGAGCTGGCAAAAGCTGGCAAAAGCTATACCTGCAGGGAGGAGAGTCAATCACAGCCACTGGCTTTGCTACCATCCAAACAGAGAAGGGTGCCTTCTGCCAACCTCCTGCCCTTCCACCGACCAAGCTGATGCTGGGAAAAGAGGACCAGGAAGCCTGGAGAGCACAAGAGAGGCGGTTCTCTAGATACAGAGCAGAGTAGAAGAGAACAGGATATGAACAGGAAAACAGATATGTGGATGGCTAAGCCCCCTTCACTGGACTCGAGTGTCTTGCAAATACTGCCATCATAGCGGTCACCCCATTGTGTCATGATTGTCATTAGAGCTATGTTAAGGCAAGGACTGATTCTTACACCACAGGCACCTAGCCCAGTGTCTGGCAGGAATACTGTGGCTGGGCTGACTAGGATAGGCAAGTACTTGTTATTAAGATCAGCAAGAACTCAGCTGAGGATGACAGAGTTATGGACTTTTCTTTACCACCTGTAACAGACAAAGGGCTAGACCCTTTCCCTGGTGCCAACCTCCTTTGTAGATGTAAAGATGGAAAGTAATGCAGTTAATTAAAATACTGTGAATGAATGAATGACAGGTTAAAGGGAAGAAAGAAAAGTGCCATGGGGAGCCCAAGTGAAAGGGGAGTGAAAGTGGCAGGGGTCCACAGAGGACAGTACAGAGCTTATGCTAGTATTTTCTCAAGGGGTGAGACTATGTCCTGGCATTGATGGATTAAGACGAATCTCCCTAGCCCCCACTAGCCATAGAAGTCCAGAGTTCCTGAGTGACTCACATTTGTTTCAAATTCTGCATTAGAAAATTTATATTAGAAATCAAGAGGGTTCTTTTAAAATTATGATTTCTTTGTATTGCCACTATATTCTACCATTCTCGTAAACCCTCTAGCAATGCAAATGGTATTCAGTCTTGCTACGTGAAGACAAAAAGTGTATTTGCCAAGCTCTCTATCAGGGAAGGGAGCATGGTTTTTGTTCTTTCTGTTGTTGAGATTGAAAAGGTTAGAAAGGTATGTCAGGCTTCAAACTAGGCTTTTGGAGTGGGGACCCTTCTCCCCAGTCTGTGTGTACCTCCCGGTCTGTCTTACCGGCCTTATCACAGATGATCCTTTGGCTTTTGCAGGGTTCTGCTGGTGGGAAGAGTGACGGGTCATTACTGGTAAAGTGGAGGGCTGTGGTTTGGCAAGGGGCTTTAAAATGCCCTGATCCAGAAAGCATTACTGTCATTTGTGTAACTAATACTGAAGAAATCCTCCTTTGATTCCTCCCAGGAAGAAAATCCCAAAGCCAACAGGCTCTAACCTGCTTGGCTGCTGTGATGCAGTCGTACTACAATAGTAAACTACTACGACCGTCCACGTTGCCTCGCCTCCGTAGCCTCACTGCTTTTTCTCCAACACATTTATCATCTGATGTATTTGCTTATTTTGGTTTTGCTTGTGTGAGCTCCAGGAGAACAGGGCCTCTGTCATTTCTTTCTTATTTCACTGATCTATTCCTGGCTCTAAGAAGAGGCACACGGTGGGGGCTCAATAAATATGCGTTTTGCAGAATAATATGTATTTTAGACACCTGTTCTACTTCACAGCCAAGTTTAGCCAGTAGTTATAGGTACCTGTCTAGTTCCTTCACCGTCTCCACATCCCCCAAGTACCTAACTTGAAACAGGAGAAGCACTTGGGCTGCTTTGGAACCACCAACTCTGGACTATCTTGAATTAAATCAGTCTTGTCACTCCCATCTGCCTGCCTCCATGTCAGTGTAGATTAATTACAGCATAATAGAAAACACATTGATACTGCCTCTTCACAATAGTGTCAGGGTCCTTCACAGTCTTACAGTCTAATTGAATTGTAGCTTCAGACATGAATTTCTTTAGTTTAAATGCATAAGCTAGGCAGACAAGCCTTAAAACAAAACAAAAAACAAAAACCTCCCATTCTGAAACTGAAAAGCCAGCTGATTTCAAAGTCCCTGAGTATTATTAATTACCAGTGGCTCAAATCAATGCGCGGGTTTGTCTAGAAAGCTATTTCCTCCTTAGGTGAATGGCTGGGAATACAATATGTAGTAATCAACAATTTGAGATGGTTGTAGACTGAGAGGGTAGATCAAGGCTGAGAAAAGGCTGGGGCTTGGCATCGCCCCTCCCTGCTCTCCCGTGCAGGTGGCAGAGAATGAATCTTGACTTTGCCAGGAAGACAAAGCAAGGTGGAGGTGTTTTCCTCACCATACACACACGGCAAAAATGGCAGAGAAAAGATAGAAACCCCAGAACATGGGTTTCCTCTCCAAGCACAGCTCCTTCGAGCTGATTCGCTCTTCCTTCCTTCACCATGGGAAAACTGCCCTCCTGAGGAACAGCGGGAGGGGCCGGGAATAGACGAGAGCCCACCAATGAAAAGAATGATGAAGTGGCCCTTTAAATATAAATCTCTGGAGCCCCCAACCCGGTAGATGTTCCCTTAAGTATTCAAATGAGATTGCAGCATCAGATTGGTATGCATTAGGCTGGTTTCAATGAAAATTAACATGTAATTGCTTCAAATGAAGTAAGTGAGGAGGTAATCTGTTCTTAAATTGGATTCCCAGGATTTTGTGGTACCATAATGCAGCTGTGAAATGAAATATATTTTAAGGATGATGTCCTCAAGGGGGTGAAGGGGCTAGGAGGGGGAGAGGAGTAGAGATAGTGTATAGTAGAATCTTCTCCCCCCGCCTGCCTCATCCTTTCTCAGGCTTCTTCGCCAACAACTGCCAATGGGTGAAAGCCTAGTCTGCCCATGGGTGGCTCCCATTTTCTGATACCGAAAGGGATGCTGTCTTCCCCCTAGACATCTGCTGGTCCTCCTCACGTTCTTACAGTGTCTGGACCTAATTCCCAGAGGCAGGGAACGCTCCCAGCCACGGTAGCTCTGTGGTCTTCCCTCAAAGCAGGATCTATGGGGAGAAGATGCTTGTTCCACATATGGTCTCTTACTGAGACTGTCCGTTTCTGACACTTGCACTGCCAGGGTTGGTCATCGTGTCCAAAGCACATTGTGCCGTGGTAGGAAGCATTGCTCCTTGTCCTCCTGGTGTCTGAATATGGGGAAATGCATGCTTGACCTCATGACTGACTCTTCTGATATCAAAGCCAGCAGCAGCAGCTTGCCAAATTCATTACCACTACCGTCCTCCTAACGCCTGGGTCTAGCCAGATCGGCCCTCCTCCCACCCCAGCAGCCATGATATGGTCTGTGAAGTCCGAAGATGAGCCTGGGAATAATTAACCTTCTTACCCTTCCATCAAGATGGGAAGCAGCTGGGTGAGGAGTCAGTGCAGGTTAACACATTAAATTGTTTGCCTTTGCCATCCTAAGCTGAAATGGGATTTTGGGTCACAATTGAAATGAGCTGGCAGTCCTCTGGTCCTGTGGCATCACTTCCCTCTACTGCAGAGCCATCTCTGCTGGGCTCCGGGACCTTCTGCAAGGCCACAGATGGGCAGAGCCGGTAAACGAAATGAATCACCTGGCAAAACCGGGCTGGAGGTTCACATGGCACCACTGCGGCTGGTCTAGACCAAGTTCCCCATCAAGGGGCTGAAATCACAATGCCATGCCTAACTGTGCCTCAGCTCCTGAGGAGATAAGGATTTATAATATGCTGTATAAAGAATATATGTTTCAATAAAAGAGTCCCCATCAGAGCTATAGAGGAGGGAAATTAATAGGAAATCAAGAAGAATGAGATTCTGCGAATTCACTATCGCCACGCTGAATCCAGCCCCCAGTCTGAGCCTCGCTTGCCTCTCCCCCCAGTCACGCTTGGGTTTACAGCTCGGCTGATGATTTTTGTTAATTCCTGTCTTTGTTTCTCTCTCTGTTTATGTTGCTATTTTCTTTCTGCACATGTTGAACAGCTCTGGCTTTAAGACTGATCGGAGATAATGGCTTCTTCAAACGTACATGTTGTATTTCTGGAGATCTCCAGGTCCATGTGACCAGGCAGAGTTTTGAAAGGGTGCCAGAACGTTTCCCTTCTCCCCAGGGATTGGTGGGCCAATGAATTCAAAGACGAGCAAAGAGAACAGGCGTGAGGAGGTGTGACCACACTTAGCTTCTCTGGCTGAGTTCAGGTCTCCCTAGAAACAACGGACTGAGACCCTTAAGATCATGGCAGTGGCTTTCATTTAGCACTATAGGTACCGCCTCAAGGTTGCAGAGAAACCACTCCACCAAATCTTCACTGTGGCCAAGACCTCTGATGCCCTGTGGGTCTACTAGTCCCACTTTGCCACAGGGCTATCTACAGTGCTGACATTTTAAACCACTCCGTAGAAAGAATCAGACCTTGGGCTACTTTTGAAGATGGAATTTCTATACCACATTGGACTAATCTTCAGTGTTGATTGGTCCTTTGCCTCCCCTCATCTGGGAATAGGAGGAAAATAGCATTTGCCTATCTGCCTAGGGTTCTGCGAGGATTAATAGCAAGATTGTCCTCCAGACCCTCAGAGAGAGCCATGCCAGTAGCAACCAAAGAGAGCTTTGCATACTTTTCTGGGTTGTCCACCGATGCAGTGGGTACTCTGTAGCTGATCTGTAGTCTAAACCCCACGGGCACCCCTCGATAGGATCTGACTGGCCCACTACAAGTGGAGCCAAGGTAGAAGAGGCTAGTCTATGGAAATAGACTTTACGGCGTGCATGCGTGCGTGCATGGGGCTGTGTGTGAGCCTGTGCGTGTATCATTTTTTGATAATCTGATATCTTGCACTAACCATTTTGACACCCTTTTCCGCTATCAAAATCTGTCAAATGAATACCTTGATATGCTCTTCTGGTTTAACTCTCTTCCAAGTTTGCAGTGTTTACAGGAGAAAAGTAGAAAAGGCCAGTGATTTTGTTCCCATTTTAGAGACAGAGGAGGCTTTCCCTACGTGAGCCTGAGGAAGCATAATTCATCTTAATCACTGAACTTGTCTCATGTGATGACATCCAGAAGCCCTTCTTCCCGGGACCTCATTTGCTTTGAATATAAAATCTGGGTCATGGTGTTAATTCCTTGCTCTTAAAACACAAACCAGCATCAAGGTCCAAGTATAAAAAGGGAGTTATAAACCAAAATGCATAAAGCCACTGGTGGCCACGGTGGAGGCTAGAGTCTAATATGGAATGCTGAAAATATCCCAAGTCATGTGCAAGACTCCCGGGTCAGCAGGGGCGTGATGAAATGCGGGAGATGAGGGACTAAATGGAAAATGCTCGACTCCATTTATTTAAGTAAAAAGACTATGAAGTACGGAAAATATAAGTGAAAAGCCGGTCCATTACAGATCCTATTCCGAGCTCTATTCTTGCCATCCCCCCTTTTGACCCATGAAATCCCCTCCTGTTCCTCTCTTAAATTCTACTTTGGAAGCTTTAATTCTCATTTTATTTTCCTTTCCTGCTTGTAATCTGTGTCCTTCCGCAGCTTCGCGCCCCTCTCTCCTCGCAGACAGACCCACCCCTTCTGTTCATCCTCTCTCTCTAACAAGCCTAGACTGACAATTTTGCCAATAGTTTTCATATATAATAACTTAAGTGCATCACTTTTCTACAAACATGTTATCATTAGAGTTCAATTCTTCTGCTCCTAGCCTTTGTGCCGGGTAAATATATTCCTTTGACGTGTGTTTTGGAAGATGGCTCTGTTTTATGCATGTGCCATTAGTGCCAATTGCATAAAGCAGAAACACAAATTACCTGCATTCTGCAGACATATCTAATAACCTAGACACCATGGGCTGGCATTCATTGCAGCCTCCGCCTCGATGCGCGAGACTGAAAGGGGAACACCCAAACTGCCTATTAATTTGAAATGTAGGGAAAGTGCTGTAGGCACCGAATAGCAAGTTTAGGGACAAGGTGGCACAGCATCGTCGTGCTCCAAGCTGTGCCCTGGTGGGAGCCCTCGCTCAGAAGCTCGGGAGAGGTGGCTTGATGCCAGACTGTGCGGAGATCCAGGACTGGGGACCTTTGGACCCTGCCAAGGCTGAGATTAGTCTTAAAGGTAGTCCCTTCTGGAGAGGAGCCCAAGCGAGGTAAACAACAGGGGAGACCAAAGAGGGGTGTCTCCTGGTGTATAGGACACCTGGAGAGGCTGTGTGGGTTTTTCCCTCTGTAGTGTTCTGTAAGATTCTCTTCCAACTGCTTTTATTTAGGCAACTCTGTAGTCAGCAAATCAGCCTCCCCTGGGGCTGTTAAAGGCAAATCAACAGGGTTTTCATGGGAACAAATATTTATAACAAAGAACCTGGGCTCTACCAATGCCACCGACTGCCAGACTTCATAAATTTGGTAAGGGAGCCGAAAGATGGGTCTCCCCTGCCCAGGAGGAAGGAAACCAGGGTCCCCTGCCTATATGGGCCCTGGAGATGTTGCTCCTCTGGCCTGGAGCTGCCAGTGACAGACATCAGCAGGTATCAGAGTGTAGCCTCAGAAAGGGCCAGGCACACAGCTGACCGGGGGACACAGCGGGGTCCAGAGCGGAGCCTGGACTGCCGCCTGCCTTGCCCACGCCCCCGTCCTGCTCAGTCTCTCTCTGGAGCTCCTTGGTTGCTTGGCGTTTCTTTAAAGACACTTAATCTTAACCCTGCTCAGAATTTCCCCAAGTTCGGAGTCTGTCACAGTGCTGCTCAGAATTAGATTGGTGGTATGTGTGATACACATTACACACACACGCACATGCACACACTCAA
Organism: Ursus americanus; assembly: GCF_024610735.1. Taxonomy (NCBI): domain Eukaryota; kingdom Metazoa; phylum Chordata; class Mammalia; order Carnivora; family Ursidae; genus Ursus; species Ursus americanus. The sequence continues at coordinate 37,813,415 of NC_142142.1, read as the reverse complement.
ACACACACATTCATCCAATAGGAAACAACAAAGAACCCAAGAGAATGGGAACCCCCGTCTCTCTGTTTTCTCTTTTCTCTCTGTTTACAAAATGTTCTCCTATGTTTTTCCTCTCTGGCCTTCTATGATTTTTCCCTTTCTCTCCTGTGCCGTGTCCTGTCAGCCTTCTTCTTTCTCCATCTTGACTCCCCCCGCCTCCTTGGCTTCTTTCTTTCTCTTTTCTCTCATTTGTAATGAGGCTGCTCGCTGCCGGAGGGTCAGTGCCGTATATCACCGAGGGACCAGCGTGAGGGCCACATTGACAAGGAAAGCTGTCATCAAATTTTACAGCTTCATATAAAATGCACTGTCCATGGCAAGGACAGAGAAGGGGCTGGAAGGGCACAGGGGTGGTTTGGGGAAAAGCGGGGAGACAGAAGAGAGGATCTTGAGTAGGTGAGCGGGGAGGTAAATCTATGTGCTTTCCACAAAAATGCATTCGTGGAGACAAATCTGCTATCTCGTGTAAACCCAAACATGTCCCCGGAAGGCTCACTAGGAGACCCATCAGTTAATAAGAGCTTCGGTGATGTGATGTGTGTGTGGTCCGTTGTACAGAGCCACGGAGAACATAGATCGAGGCACGGGAGTGCAGGGGAACCAAGGACAGGGTTATGCGTGTGACTGGCGGTCATTCTTCCTGTGGTCCTTTCCATGAACAATGTCGTGTGCATGTCCAGGATACCCCTCAACAGGTGTCTGTGTACCTGCCATGGGGCCAGCTGCTGTTAACCACCACTGAGGCTCAGCAGGGAGGCCCTGTCTTAAAGGCATTAACAACCAGGGTGGCAAGCGGGCCAGCCCACATGAATCAGTTAGAAAGGCACAGATGACGGTTCATTACCCAGACGGAAGTCCCTGCCTGCCCAGTCCTTCCCTCAACTTCTGTTCCTTCTAGGACCTTTTGCTAGCCAGAAACTAGGAGGCGGAATAGGACCTTGCTGGGGAGACTACGGGTCTCCCGGAGAGAGACCACCAGAGGTCCAGTCGCTACTCGGTACCTTAGTATGTGACCTTAAGCAATTGGGTAGGCTTCAGGGTCCTGGTGTGTCAAATGGAGATATTTTTGACATCGCCCTCAAAGAGTGGTTGTGCAGATTAAACTAGACAAAGTGCGTCAGGTGCTTACTTCGCACAGTGCCTGCTGCGTGCTGGTGATCAGTATGTTAACTAGTATTACCGTGGGGGCACCTGGGCGGCTTAGGCGGTGAGCATCTGTGATCCCAGGGTCCTGGGGTGGAGCCCCGCGGTAGGCTCCCACTCAAAGGGAAGCCTGCTTCTCCCTCTCCCTGCCCCCTGCTTGTGCTCTCTCGCACGTGTGCTTTCTCTCTTGAATAAATAAATAAAATCTTAAAAAAAAAAACTATTATTACTGTACACACGCCTTTGTTCTTGCCTCTCCCTTCCACCTTGAATGTTCAATCTGGGTAAACGTCCCTTGTCTCTGTCCCCCACCTCCAACCCCAGAGCCTTGCCCTACCTCAGGCCTTGCAAATGACGGCCTCGTAAATGCGATCTCTGCTTCTCCAACCCGCTCTCCCATGGGCAGCGATGGCCTCAGAACACAGATTTGTGTACCTTCCTGTCCTGTTTGAAACTCTTTGTACCTGCAGTTGTTTTACAGATTCCTTAGGGCAACAACACAGAACACCCTTCATGAAAATGTCTTTGCTTACTCGCCCCAGTTTTTTATATATTTGTTTCCTACCCAAAGCCTACTCTCCAGCCATTCTCCGTGCGGTCCTCATCTTTACACATCAAGAAAATCTGCAGAGCTTGTTTTCAATAATCGTGGGGGTAGATCATTATTTATAAAATGCAGTTGAAAACACCATAAGTGAGGGGCTCCTGGGTGGCTCAGTTGGTTAAGCACCTGCCTTTGGCTCACTTTGAGATCCCAGGGTCCTGGGATCAAGCCCCACCTCAGGCTCCCTGCTCAGTGGAGAGTCTGCTTCTCTTTCTTTCTCTCAAATAAATTAAAAAAAAAAAAAAAGGAATCTACAAGTGTGTTCCCTGTGCCTTTCAAGCCGTATGCAATAGGCACACTGTCCTGTTGTTCACTTTTGTGTCCCTAGCCCCTAGCACACTGACTTTCACACAGTAGGGATACAAAACACTTGTTTTGGTGACTGACTGAATAAATAAATACCGTTTCCCTTGAGGCCTGAGGAAGTTAGACTAAGTCTCCTGTCCCCACAAGACTTGGGGAAGTAGAAGAGGGGATAGCGTGCTGGTAGGTAAGTAGGGACAGACAGAGATTGGGGTCCAGGGTGGGAAGAGATGTGTGGGCTGTTGGCAGAGGAAGGAGCCCAGCCCAGAAAAGGGGCAACATCCCATTTTATAAGTATCTCAAGTCCCCACGAGCACTGCTGGGTGATGTGAGAGAATAGGGGGCTGAGTGGAAGCAGGGGTCCAGCTCTCTGTGTAGTGAGAGCCAACGCATGTGGACGAGAACAGAAATACGAACAGCCAAGATCAAGAGGACCCTGAATCCATCAATTCTTCTAGAAGAAAAGTCGGATGGATCGAAATTGTCGGTACGAGAGCGCAGGGAACAATAGCAGGGAGATGGCGTGTTTCTGCACCCAGCTGTGGCGAGTGACTTCCTAGTAGCTAGGTGCTGAGTTACAGGGACAGTGTTGAGGGTGACGAGGGATGCCAGCACTGGGTATTCACTGTGGGAGACGAAGGTGGCTCTTTCTTCTTCTCCCCTCCGTCACCCCTTCTTCTCTGTGATAGATGGGGACTGAGCTGTTTGCGGTGTGCAGAGGCTGACAAAATGAGGCGATCAGATTGGAAATCAAAGCTCTCACCACGGCTGGCAGTGTGCCGGGACTTCACAGCTACCTCCCATGCGGGGGCAGGAGCAGGGGGAGGAAGCAGCTGCTGTCATTTTCCCCCTAGGAGTTGTTTGGGGTTTTACTTTTATTTCTCCCAAGAGGAGAGGAGCTGGGGAGGGTAGGCAAGGCAGCAAAGGAAGAAAAGCAGAAAGAGAGCAAGAATTGGAATGCAGGAGGAGAAAGAGCCGTACAAAGGGACCAGGGGAGAGGGAGGCAATGGCAGAGCAAAGAAGCCTTCTGAATGTTTCTTTTCCTCCTCTTCACGGGTTGTGGACTTTGCATCCCTTCTCTTTGCCAGCTGCCCCTCCCGTGTTGCTAGAGGTGCTCTCTGTGATCTGTAAAATGTGGTTTAATTTATGATTCCCTCATCGGCTCCTTCGGCAGGTTGGGAAACTGAGGCACAGCACACTCAGGGCACTTTCAGTTGCTCAGTTTTGGTTCCTATTCTCATTCCTTTGTCCTGAAAATTCCAGAAAGTGTCCCCACCTTCACCTTACAGGATGAAGAATGTATTTGTTTCTTTTGCTTTTCTGACCCCTTCTCCTACCGCAAACTACCCCCACGGGGTCCCTGAGGCTGAGTCTTATGGGTTGACTCTGCCCTCTGCTGGATCAAAAGGTGGAGAATGAGGTGGAAAAGGGGACTCGTTCCAGAAAACGTACCCTGGCACGCTTCCCAGGAAAGTCTTTGGATAAAGCAACCTGAACCCTAAATGAATACAGCTCAATATGCCTGTGATGTATTAATATCCTGATAAGCTGGTCAGAATGTGTTTCCAAATAGACCTATTACATAAGTGGCAATAAATACCAACCATCGCTCCCCTCTCCGTGGTTTGTGCATAGAGAAGCATCGATAGGGTAGGATCCCAAGGCCGTGCAGACAGAGTCTTGGCAATTCTGACCTTCAGACTGATGGCAAGTCCTGAGCTCCTTATAACACACGTCCCGCGTGACATTCACATCACACGATTGTGCCCTTTGCCCGCCGTTTTAACGACTTTCTATTTTGTTTTACAACCTGCAATCTGCTGCATGTCCTGGTCAACAGTATCTATCTTTTCTGCTGTTGCTTGCTGCCTCGGATGCTTTTATGGGCATTGATTCCCTTCACTGGTTCCCCAAAGAGGTTCTTTTCCTTGAGCCAGAGCGTCATTCCAGCGGATTACAGTGTCTGCCACTCTGCGCTCCGATTTATTGCCATCCTGGGTTTTATTCTCTCCTACACTTGCAGCCAAGCCTCATTCATTTCGTTTTCTGGGGCGAGCAGAATGGAAGAAGTTGCTATTAATAGGAGAAAGGATGTCATGCCGGCAGGCTTAGTGATGTCTAGGTTTATGGTCTGCAAGTTCCAGAGCCTAGCTCTGGCCTACATCCACCTTTCTTCCTCTAAGTGACTGAACTAAGCGGCATTCCCACAAAGGAAGTGACCCTTTGAAAGTTTTACACTCTTTTCAGGCTTTTGGGGACACACAGTGTGCTTCCTTTGGGGCAAGCTCGTCCGTATGCCCTCCACTTTCCCCTGATGGTGACCATCAGTTTGCCTTTGGAAGAAGGCGGGGCAGGGCTGAAGATAAAGTCTGGGTACAGAGGGATGGGCAGGAGGGAGAAGGAGAGGGGAAACACATGACAAATGACACCCTGGGTCTTTCTAGGGTGGTTTGCTTTTCAGGTTTCCCAGACACTAATGCATATTAATCCAATTGAAATCACTCCACGGGTTTTATTTACTTTGATAAACATGTTTACTAATCATTTATCACAAATCAAATAGTAGAGCAATTTCTAAACAATGTCCTACACATAATAAATGTCTTTTGAATATGTATACAAAATGTTACATATCAACTGTCACTTCCCTCACGGGAACATTTAGAAGCTACTCGGGGAACAGAGAGCAAAATGACAGAGGCTGCCTCCCCGGGGACAGGCCTCAGCTCATGCTGGGCCGGCCCCAGGCTGTATAGATGTATCTCGCCTTCTTATAGGAACCAGAGCCACAGAGCATCTCCCAGTGGGTTATAGTTGTGGGTTTTAGTTGGAGGAGCTCCCCCAGCCAGCCAGACATGCCGGAAGATCCTGCAGGTGCAAATAGCTGGCAAAGGTCAGCAGCTCTCTGGACAGGGCTAACAGGTGTCCTTGGGCACGGACTGATGGGATTGGGCATGGAGGACGTCTCTTTGTACAGTGCTTCTGGGAAAACACAGTTTACAAAGAAGCAGTATGTATGTGGGGGTGGGGTGGCAGGTAGAGTCTATTTGGCCATGTATTCTAGAAGAGAGATGTGGAGGTCTTCATATAGGGATTGGTATCCTAAACTGTTTGCATTCTGAAAGAGCAGTACTGTAGAATGCACACGTCTGGGTAAGAAGTGTCATCACTGTTGGGTCTCCAATGATAGTTTAGAGCCAACCTAGAGAGTAGTTTTCCAGTCTCTTACACATGTATTGATGTAAAGTGTTTGGCTTCATCTCCAATAAAATAACAGAGGGATAGAGAAGAGGCACCAGGAGCCTGTCCAGGTCTTGCTGATTCTAAATGAGCTCTTTCATGAGGACTCTGGGAAACCTGACCCAATCATTTATATCCTCTGCGTTTCTATCCTCACTTTTAAGACAGGAGAAATAGAACTTAAGATGGAATTCCTAAATACAGACCTTGGGTGGGTTTTCCATGCCTGCCTGGAAGTAATGTCAGCTTTGGATCAATCTGCCGCTTTCTGTCTCCTGTAGATCTAAGTCATTGAAAAAAAGACTTGCTAGGAAATGAAAAGTAGATTTTTATTACGATTGGCTGTTTTTTCTTCAACACACACACAGAATAGTTGCCTCCCTCCACCAGTCATTTCGATTTGTTTTTCATATGGCTGTATTAGAAAGACAAGGAAGAAGAACGTAAAGAGTATGAGAGGTACGAAGAGCATATGGCCACAACCCTGGAAGACAATGTCAGGGATGCTGAGAGAGTAGTATGTCTTGCCCCACCCTTTCCTTTACCCTATTCCTTTTTCCCTTTTCCTGAATTTTCTGGGGGCAGTTTGGCTCAGGTTATTTATTAAGAACAACGTTAGCTCCTGCGGATAAAGTATTGCCGTTCATTTTCTCTTTGGGTGTTCTGCTGATAACTGAGCATTTTTAACAGGTTTTGATGAAGCTAAAATCCTATTCTTAATGAGAAGTACCTAATTCCAGAGGCTGTCAGGACTTGGGGAGTAGGAGACTTGTTTCAAGACTAAATATTCTCAAGAGAAAGGAGCTCAGAGGTGACCAATGATAGGAAATCATCTTGGCAGACAGGACCACTTGCGTCTAGCGATCATTTCATGAGTGGGGTAGGAGGAAAGAGACAGAGCTCAATCATGAGACCTGGTGAGCTTTGTTTGGGAAATGCTAGGGGATGCCTTATAAAGTCACAAGACTTAAGAGTGGAATGTTTCCCAAGTGGAAAGAAGGGGAAAGAACTACATTTTCATCCCTCTGACTTTTTTGTGCTTTTCTTGATAATTTCAATGAAAGGAGCAATCATGTTGCTAATTTTATTCCATGCATTTAAATTCTAATTAATATTATTTGATTCTCCTGTGTCCTGCTGAGGTGAAAGAAAATATGCTCCTTTACACTTTCCCCCCTCTTTCTCTCGAGAATTTGCATAAGAAGTGAAGTCATGTTTGCCTTTATTGCATTTTGAGTAATTGGCATCCTTGCTCTCACAATTCTCCTCCACTTTCTATTCTAACCTCCTAACCTGTCCTCTCTCTGTTCACCTTGGCGAAGAGAGGAGCACTTAAGGGTTTCAGACAGCTCTGCCCATCACAGACTAGGGAAGGCGTTCTGGTGGCGCAGACCGCAGACCTGGAGAGTTACACAGAGCGGCCAGGCCCTCCGAGGTCCCTTTGTCTTGTACAGATGAGGGAACGGACGTCCAGGGAGGTGAAATGACTTGCCTACAATCACACATTTCCTAGTCCTGGGTCTGAGGAGAGAGCTTTGTCTCAGCATCCGCCTTTGTTTTGATGATTCCACGAGATACAATGATATGTGGCAGGACTCTGCGTGCGGTCACGCACGAGGAAAGTTTGAGCTCATATTTGTCTGCTTAATTAACAAAAGGCTTTCATGGAATATCTGTTGCACCCTTCCTTCTCGTTTTGCAAGCGTTTGTGGAGCGTGCCCCGCGTCTTGGTGACTTCTGGTAGCGGGGCTCACCCGTGCTGCACGTGCAGGCATGTCAGGCTCCTGGCAGCCTGGACGAGTAACCATGGAGAAGAGTTGGAGAGATTCCAGTGTTTGGGTTGTGCCTGAGGCCAGCTATTGTCTCAAAGACACCTGGTTTAGGATAGATGCCTGCTGCAGTGTGCGTTTGCTTCTAGCAACAGATATTTACGAACAGACAGTGATAATGGGCTAGGTACCATGGTAACACAACTGGTCTCAGGGGGAGGAGGTCAAAATAATAAAGATAAAGAAAATACATTGGTCCTGCCTTCCCAAGTGCCATAGGGCTTGGTAGGCGATGTGGTGGAGGTGTGTCAGGCGCTGGGGTGTGTGGCTGTCGGTGCAGGTGTGGTACAGCCGAGGGACCCTTGTAAAAGCAGGCGTGTGGGGGGTGATAAGGTGGCAAGGGATGTTCTAGATAGAGGGGACAGCATGTGACACGGTTTGGAGTCATGGCAGGGCACGCGGCATGGAGGAATCTGCGAGAAAACTGTAATCACATGCTGTGATGTGGGTCCTGTGCAAGGTGATGGGTCTAGACAAGGCCAAGGGCATCCCGGTATGTCGTCCTGTAATGTTGTAGCTTCATACTGAAAGCCGTGGGAGCCACTGAAGGGTTTCGAATAAATGAGTCCAATGGTTTTGCTAGAAAAGAGGCAGCAAGAGAATTAGCTAGAAGGGCTCCAACTGGAGGCAAGAGCCCAGTTAGGAGACCGTGGTGCTACCCACCATCCGGGTGAGGCCACATTGGATCCCTCCACACACCCCCGCTTCCTGGGCTTCTGAGGGGGGTCGATCTGAGCGAGATTAAGGAATGATTTGAGTTTGCTGGGTCAAGATCAGGCAGTACTTTATGCAGAGAAAGAACTGGCTCTCCTACAGCGCAGCTAGAATTCCTTCCTATAGAGATCACTTAATAGAGAACACCACCAAAGGCACGGAGAGTTTCTGTAAAGGACTTGGATAATTATTTGCTCAGTGCCGGGTGAAGAAATTATGGCAGCAGAGGCGGCCAAGACAGCCCTAGCGCTCAGAGGACTGACTCGGTTGGGTGACAATTTTGCTTCTGCACCCCCGCCACCTCCTTTCCATCTCCGGCATCACTGTCAGGGCTGTGCCGGGCTTCCTGCCAGCGTGGGCACATGGGCCAGAGTGAAGGACCCTCTGCAGGGTTTCCTGCTTCGGGTTCCGGGGTGAGCGCTGTACTTTCAGGATTAAAATCGAACTGCTGTTTGTCTGCTGTTTGTCCTGCAGTGGCCCTACTTTCTTCCAGTTAAGTAGCTGTTTGTATCCTAAGCTCGGGAAATATGGAGCAAGGAAATATGGTCCCAAAGAGTGAGTACCACATCTCCACAGTTCTGGAAACACAGTAATAGAATGTTTAATGTTGAGCAGGGTGACGTAGGCAGGCGTTCGGTTATTTGGGATATCCGAAGAGTCGGGGCGACTGTATTTTTACACAGAAGATTTGTAAATATTAAAAAATCATTAACCCCTCCCTGTTCTTTAGAGTCCTTCATATACTTCCTGTGTTACCTGCTTTGACCCTCGTGACAGCCATAAGAGTTGAGTGGGCAGGCGCACTTTCCCCCCTTTGACACATATAAAAAACTGAGTCACACAAAGTCTAAGGCCTCAGGCTTGTCACGGCAGATTAGATAATAAAACAAGGGCCCAGCTCGTTCGACTCCATGGAAATTAGACCAAAAGCTCTGGGCATGATTACTGCTTCTCTTAAATATGAACATGCAAGCTGAGGTTATATCAGATAAAATATACTAATTCATGGCAGCTTCCAGATGGTAGAGATCTTGTTAAAGTCTGAGTAACACCCAGTGCCTTGTCAAGCTTTCAGAATGTTCATTACAGAATCTCTCTTGGAATCCACTAGCCTCAGAAATCACTAATTTTTTTTTTTTAAATCTTGGTTTAAGGAATCAAGAGATGCAGATTCTTATCCCCAATCATTCTTGAATCGAATAGCCACACAGCCATAGGCTCAGGCATGAAGTAACTGTATAGATTTAACCTCAGACTCTTACCTGTAGGGTGGTAGACCATCTCTCAGGACCCTCCAAGCACCAAATTTATATTGGTTTGTAAAGTTCTCAGCAAAAGCACCACTTCTGCAAGGCTTGCCCTGACCCCTTAGGCGAGGGTAGATTCCTGAGCACCCACCCGTTTTCTGCACAACACCCTGTAGTATCCGCTCATAGGAGACTCACACTTCATGATGATCTGCTTTTCGTTGCCTCTCTTCTGCATGAGCGGAATGTCTGTCTGTGTCTGTCTCGTTTGTCTCGGTATCATGTGGAGTGCTTAACACAATGCATGGCATGTAGCAGGTGCTCAGTGAACATTTGCCAATAAACAGATAATTCTGTTTAAACCGATTCTTACACACCTTAGTTAGTCCGCATCTTTGGAGTAACAACTAGACGTGAAGGGTAAAGAATGAGAAAGAGAAGGGTAAGCCTGGGGACAGGGTCGTTGGGAGGGCAAAGGTTATTAAATGGGTTGCAGAATAGGGGAGAGTCCTGTGATTCACAGACAGCCCTTAGCACAATCTCTCCCATCAGCCCAGTTTAACTCGATCCTGTCCACAGGAAAGCCTGCGTTCAGATATGTGATGCACGAATAAGATCCGGCATAGTTGGGAAGGGAAAACCTTCTTGAGAAGAGGACACCTCAGCATTTATGTTGTTTCTGGCAGTGGCTGGCTCCCAACCTCGGCTGTATTCTCTCTCCTGCATTGCTCCCCAAAGTGATTTTCCTCATGCCAGCCACCTCCCCAGACCCCTTAAATGCAGTTCAGTGCTATACACGGAAACATTCTAGGCCCTCTCTAAGATGACTGCAGCCTTCCTGCTTATGCCAACTCCCTCTGCACCCCCCCCCCAGAGCCCCTACTTCTATCAGACCAGACCCTAAACATCTGCCCCAGTCTCCACTTTCCTGGCTTTAGACTCCGTTTTCTACTTATGGAGAATACCTTCCCACCTGTTCTCTGTTTACGCAGACGTATTTGTGATTCCACAGGAGCCCAGGGCTCCTGCCTCCGTGAGATTGCCAGTGCACACCCTTCCTGCTCCCCGCCCCCCGCCATCCACCCCCACTACACACCTGAAATCCTCACCAGCTGTCTCCTTCCACACTTACACCTGCCTAGATTGTATTCCCCTTGGTGTCAGTGTCCCTAGATGGCCCCGCCTCCCTGTTGGCTCTTGTTGATTTCTGGCTCTCCCCGCCCCATCTCCTCTCTTTGGAGCCCAGGATACCCCCTGCCACCCACCCAGTGCCCTATACAGGGCAGTCTGCTTCCCTCTAGCACCTTCCTGCAGCCTCTGGAGCATTGCCCTTTCCTTTAGGGTTTCTCCTTCTGATCACAAAAACTTTGTGAGCATTACAAATAGGGCTGTCTCAGTTCTGGAGCCCCAGAAGCAGGCCCTGGGGATGGGAGTTTGTGTTGAAGGGACTTATTAAGGAAGTGCTCCCAGGAGAAACCCAGAGAGAGTGGGAGAAGCAGGGCAGAGAAGGGCAAGAAGCCAAGGAGAGGCTCAATTTCAGGCAAACATCCAGGAGTGCGGCTTCCGTTGGATGTGCGAAGGGACTCTGGCAAGTACGGAGAGCGGCTTCCCCACTCCTCCCCAGCCTGCTGCTGGCTACCCCGGGGGGGCACAGGCTCCCAGACTTCCAGTTCTGTGAGTGAGTGCAAAGGGGCTCTGTGGCCTCAAGGCAGCCCTACAAAGAGCTCCAGATGGGGACTGTTCAAAGCAGAACCGCACAGAAACCTGGAGAGGCACAGACCCGAGGAAGCTGGGCTGAACACTGGGCCATGTCCTGCCCAGGTGGGGACATTATAGAGGATCAAGAACCAGGGATCCAGGCCCCGTTTGCTGCCTCCTTTCCTCACCATTCTCTGGCTCCATGCTTCGGATCCCCGTGGCAGGCTGACACATCTCTGCTCTGGAGACCTGGTCTAACCTGAGGCTGGACACCCTTTCCCTCCAGGAATTAAGGCAGAACAACAGGTGTGTCTTTCCCTTAGGTAAACATACCTGGGAGATGTTTTTCTAGGTCTTCTGGCCTAGGAAAGGTTTTTTTTTTTTTTTTTTTTCTTTTGAAGATTTTTCATTTTATTTATTTGACAGAGAGATAGAGAGCACAAGTAGGCAGAGCAACAGGCAGAGGGAGAGGGAGAAGCAGGCTCTCCACTGAGCAGGGAGCCCAATGAGGGGCTCCATCCCAGGACCCTGGGATCATGACCTGAGCAGACACTTAACTGACGGAGCCACCCAGGCGCCCCTAGGAAAGGTATTTTTAAGGCTTCTCACCATCCTTGGTACATGAGCAAGATGAAATTGGCTAAGAGTGCCAGTTGGCCCTCCTCCCCCCTGCACTCCTCCATGTAGCCAACTTCCGTTTATGACAGAGAAGGGGAGAGGGGAGGGGAGGGCGCCGACGCTGGCCCACAGACGCCTTTAACAATAAACCAGTGTGCGAGACTGGCACTCCGCTAAGAGGGAGGTCCTCTAACAAACGACTGTCACAGGACAAAGCAATCTGACAGAAAACATGCAAACGGGGAGGTCTTCCACCTGGGGCCTGAGGATGCAGAGGGGCAGTGGGCCCGGGCCAAGGCTGTTCCTTCAAGGGGAGCTTCTGTCTTTCTGGGGGATACTCCCTGTCCCTCCTAAGGCATCACATCACATAGATTAGCTATCTGGAGAGGTCCAGTTAGCCGCTTTCCACTTAATTATTTTCATATTTCCTTGTTGTAGCAAACGCTGTTTTTCTGGACCCTGGAGACTCTCCCTCTCTCTTCACAGGCCAGCAGAGCCTCGCAGCTGCCCGGCGTGCAACTCCGAGTTGGTTCTGTTCCTCTGTTCCAGCTTTGTGGAACAGCCTCTCAGGTGGTGGAAGGGGCACGGCTGGCTTACCGCTGCCCCTGACTCCCAGGTGGGCCCTGGGCAGTCCCTGGAGACACAATGGCGCTGCAAAGAGGGGAGATAATGGGTGGCCAGGTCATTTAGTGAGAAAACAGAGAAGTCTCCTCCAATCCAGGAGCTCTGTCATTTTGGAATTCTAGCTTTAGTTGGCCTGTTCTTTCTTCTAGTGTGCTGTGGGAGCTTGAGGTAGCAGACCGTCTCTTCCTTCCTAGGGGATGAAAAGAAGAGCTCTGGCCTCAAACTGGATTGCTTTCATTCCGGCCCACCCTCCCCCCGACACAGGGTCATGCACGTACACAGTCTCCAGGGTGAGGACCAGGTAGAAAGGCAGCCTGTTTCGGATTGGTCAGAACTGCCTGGGTGTCGGCCTTCACACTTGCCGGCAGGAAGGAAGACGTCAGCTGCCCCTGGTCTAGGATGTGGTTTTGGCTTTGCAGGCCATGAAGTTCTTCCCATCCTGGGGATGTTCAAGCCCTAACTACAGGTGGTCTTCATCGGTGATGGGAGGGGCGCTAGAGGCAGGATCCAGGCCTGGGAGAGGGATTGAGAGTTGTCTCCACAAGGAATTGGAGTTGGGGCTAGTCCCGGAGCTGGAGCCAGAGCGACACCATGCTAGTTCACCTGAGGCGGACTCCTGGGCACAAGGCCTGCTAGACTGGTACATTTTTCTTAGCCGCTCCTGGCCCTGAGCTTGGGAGGAGGTGGGTACTTCCAGACCCCTTGTCCAGCATGGTACTACATGTCTAACAGGTATTGTCCACCCCACTTGAACTGAGCGAGTCCCGGTTTTCCTAGTGTCATTGCGATAAGTGTTTGGACTGGATAATATTTAGTTGTGTGCTCCCTACTTATACCCTGCTGGTCTGGGTCCAGCTTCTTCAGGATGAAGCTTCATCTTGGGTGCAGGCTTTGCATGGATCAGCTGGGGAGGACCAGGATAGGAGACAAAGAAAAGAAACAAAAAGTTTGCAGGCAGATTCAATCCCTGGAATCACATTTCTTTCCATGCTGGGAAGGGCCACTCACTGGAAGACAAAGGGACAAGATCAATTTTGGTGCCTTTTATAGCCATCGGTAATTTTTTAAGGTAGCCACTGCAATGTTTTCACTTTGGTTCTCTGGTCCTTCTTGTCTTCAGGATAAACTAAAAAAATCTTCCACACAGCGTACTGCACAATCTACCTGCCAAAGTCAGGGTTCCTGCAGGGAAAAAGGATGGCATGCTGAAATCGAGTAATTTGAGGAGAGTTTAATAAAGTGGATATTTGCAAAGTTGGAGCCCGAGTGTAGGAAAAATGCAGGGGGGAGTCCGGACTGCATGGCTAGGATAGGAGGGCATCATTAACACCTGCAGGGCTGAGGGGATAAAAAAGGAGGAGGTCACAGCTCCCACCAGAGAGAGAGGGCTGCATGAAGAGGCCCACTGGCCAGTGGCTGTCATCTTTGACAGAGGGACATTGACCGCCTGTGGCAGCCTCTCTCCTACCTCCTCCACCCCATCTCCTGCCACTGCTTCCCATCAGCCTAACCCAATGGGAAGCTGGAGGACAGAGGACCCTACTGATGTGATTCACATTGGTCAGTCTGCGGTGGATCGAGGGGACACAGAAATAGCAGTGCACTCACTCACTGGCTTCATCTCCCCTAACTTTTCTCTTCTCCCAAAGCCAGAGAGCCTAAAGAGTCCAAATTTTCAACCTTCTGCAAACATACCAGGAATTTTAAAGCTCCATTGTACTTTGCTTATGCTCTTCCCTCTGCCTGGAAGGCTGTGCTTACCCTCTTGTATTTAGCAAGTGCCTTCTCACCTCAATGGCCACCCTGACTCTCACAAGATCCAAATTGCCCCGAAAGTAACCAGGAGTCCTGGGAATAAAAAAACAAGTATTTACTTCCTGCCTTCCCAGATTCCACCTATCACAGGAAAATGGACCATAAGCGGAAATACACACCAGGATAAAAATATGTCTGGAGAACATTGATGGGGGAGTAAACATTTTTGCAGAGGAAGGGTAGTGGGGATAGAAAACAATATTTAAAACTGCCCTTGATAGGGGATAGGAACTTGTCTAACACACAGTGAGGAAGGCCATTCCAAATACAGTAAGTTACTGAATCCTACATGCGAACAGAGTGTCAGGTAACAGTAAGAAGTAGTCCATACACCATACACATCTTGCCTAAAGCTGTCGGGGTGGCAGCTGAGATGAGGCTTTGCAGGAGATCATTCGCTGAAGCCCAGGGCTCAAATGCCAGATGACGTCCCACATGAACTTCCGCTAAACTTTCCCTCAGCATTTCTGGGTTCCCTCACCTAGGGAATGTTGGTTTTTAACAAGGGGGTCAGGGGACTCTCCCCTATGTTTGGACGATTTTGTATATGTCAGGAAAAGGAATGAGAGAAAAAAAAAAAATGCCTCCTGGCTGCTTGGCTTTGGTCACCTGGGGAAAAAAAAGGCTCTATTGCTTTTCTCTATGGTTGTATGACGAGAGCAAGATGACCCATCACCCGCATTGCTACATACATGTGACGCAGCTATTGAATAAGGAAATGGCTTGTGGGAGCTGTGGCTTAGAAACGTGGTATGACCTACTGGGTAGTCCCAAGGCCCTTTAGCATTTGAGCTGGCATCGGGGTTTTGCCACTGGCACAAATCACAATGTTACGCCATTCATTTCAGACAAGTCATGGCCCCCCGAGCTCAGCAGCTTTTTTGAGAGGATGCTACTTTATTTGACTTGGACAGGAAGGACAGATGGATAGGTGTGCTTATGGAGAACACTTCTCAGACGTCCACAAAGCCAAGCCTTCCGGATTTATCTTCAAGACTTTAGAGAAGTAGAAGGTGATAGATCCCACTGTTTGGATGCCCTCAAAGAGTGAGTGGGCAGCCATGGATTTGTGTGCTTTTTATGTTGTAAATGCAGGCAGAGTCCTTAACCCTTACAGCCAAGGGCTTTTCTGGACACAGCCTCCGTGATCTTTTACTTCTCAGGAGTTTGTGGAAGGTGAGAGAATTTAAACAAAAATTAACCCATCAACGGATATTTATTGAATGCTTACTCTGTACTCAACAGGATGTCGTGTAGGGGCACATGAGAAAAATAAGGCGTGGCCCTTGCTTTCAAGAACTTCCGTCTAGTTAGTGATGCAATATACATGCATGGAAGATGGGAAAGCAGGATATATGATAGATTGTAGACTTGCATTGTTTGGGGAGTTTTGACTACATGCAAAGCCATGCATTTACATGCATGGTTCCATTCAATCTCTCATTAACCCCATGCAGGAGAAAATGTTATTTCCATTGCAGATGAGTGCAGTGAAACTCAGAGAGGTTCGGAGGGCTTATTGAGAGGCAATAAGCACAGACCTGGGACTTTGATTCCAGCAGTCTGAGTTCAGAACCTGTTCTCTTGCCTCTCTCCACCGCCTCCCTTAGACCACAACTACCCGGCAGCAGTGTGAGCTCCCAGGGCGGCATGTGCACGGCTGGGTTTTACCCCCAGTTCTTTCTCCTCTAAGATTTTGCTTCTACCCAGGCATGGCATGGACAGCTTTGTTGTCTTCATAACTAAGAAAGATTTGCTAACATGCATCTGTTTTTCTTTTTAATGTAAAGCAAAACAGTCATAGTTGAGGGATTCAAGGCCAGTGTGAACTTAAGGCCAGTTAAGTTCAGTGTTTTTGTCTCACTAGGATCCCAAACAATTTTATAAGTATCAACCTGAGTTTAGACCCTAGTAGGGGCAAAATTAGCAACCCCACTAGGGAAGACTTCTTCTGCAATAAAGAGCTAAGGTACCAGTGATGTCTGAATTTTCAGCAGGTCGGTGATAAAGCATCTGGCTTCGTCTGTTTGTTGGTTTCCCCCCAGGAACAGGTCTGGAAGACGCCCATGCCAACTCTGTGGGACTGGGTGGTGGTATTTCTCAGCCATCCACATCGCATCGATTCTCCATGAAGCTTGCGGGGAGGGGCAGGGCACCAGCCAAATGCTCAGAGGAACCAAATTTAGGGGCAGCTGGAGCATTTCTCTGCAATAAGAAGAGATTGTGACCAGGTGCTGTGAAGGGCGGAAGCTCTTATTTCACTGTAGTCTCAAGCGTTGCTTGAGACGTGTTGCTTTTCAAAAGCAGTTAAAGGACCATTTGATAGAAGGAATGGTTGGATTACCCACTGTCTGGATCCATTATAGTCCTCAGATCTTCAGGCAGGGTGTTTAAGAAAGGCCAAGCCTGGATTTTTCTCTCTTTCTTTAATAATCCTTCCCTTTATTTCAACACTCTCTTTGTCTCTCCTTAGAAGATTCCAAGCAGATACTTTTTCTCTATTTTCTTCCAGTTTCTAGACACGCACTCACCATCTCCCTCCCTTTCTCATTTCATTCCAGATCCAGAAGTAGCTTGATGCCCTGAGTCCATACTTTTATGGTTTTATCTCTGCAACCCCTCATCCTGGGCTTGCTTAATCATTTTTTTTTTTTGCTACTCCTCAATGTATAAATGCAGCAAGTATAATAAAGCCATCATTCATCAGCAAGAAATGAAGGACATAGAGGGCTGCATTTTTAGAGCTTTGGCACAATTGATGCAGCTGCAGAAAATGACAAGTGTGACAGCTTTCTCTGCCGTATACTGGGCTCAGGTGCGAGGTCCAGCATGGGCATGTGTGGCTGGTGTTCTTCTGGTCAACTACACATGAACCTTTTCATCATTAAAGAAAATGCATTGCCGATCCATGTGACCCGCACACCCTGGATGATCTCGGTTCAAATAGACCAGGCTTTCTTTAAGAAGAAATTTCTCCAAGGAGCAGGGTGCAGACAGACATGCAGACTGAGAATAGCCCTGTGGCTCATCGGTGAAATGATAAACAAGCATCTCTAGTAGGCTCTGTCTATCTGTCTGTCTGTCTGGATTCTGCCAGGATATTGCATAGGTCAGGCCATGGGCTGTCCATGGGGACCACACACAGACATGATGGGAGAGGAAGATCATTCACACAAACGTTGAAGGCTGATGGCCACTGGCCAGAGGGCTGGAGGATGGAAGTGAGCACAGCACTGAGGCTGGAGGACAGGAGGCTTTTAGATTTGAGAAATGTTTGGAGTTGGGGAGTTGGGAGTTCCAGGGCTCAATCCAGAAGGCTTAGGTCTGCAAAGGCTTGTTTCTCTTTGTTTGTCTGGCAGGATGCGTGGAGAGGTTGCTTGGGTTGGGAGCCCAGTGTATCTCAAGAATTTGGGAAAAAGGTGCCAGAGGCCGGGCACCTGGGTGGCTCAGTCAGTTGAGTGTCCCACTCTGGATTTTGGCTCAGATCATCGTCTCAGGGTCATGAGATTGAGCCCTGGGTCTGGGCTCTGCACTCAGTGGGGAGTCAGATTGAGATTCTCTCCCTCCCTCTGCACCTCCCCCTGCCTGTGCTCCCACGCTCTCTCTCTCTCTCTCTCTCAAATAAATAAATAAATCTTAAAAAAATAAATAAAGGTGAGAGGATTTCAAGGTTTGGGCAGGGCACTTTCACCTCTTTCTGTCTCTCCATCCTCCTTGCTGGCCTATCTCACCCTGATCTGTGACTATCTCCTGATGACAAGTGCCGTGACCAGCTGTGCTTGCCTGGATTAGGGAGAGTTGGGTTTGAAGCCTTCCCTCCTTCCCATTAATCATACCGTCAATTACCGAAATACCGTGGTGTGTTTGAGGAGTCATTTTGTAGACCTATGTTAAGGGCCATCTCTGCAAAATGGGAGCCTGTTGATGGAATTTCCCACCCTAATCTTCTACTGACTCCCCACCAACCAGGGCATTCTTTGCGAATAATTATGCTTGCTTTTACTTTTTTTCTTTTCTTTTTTTTTCTAACCCAGGAGAATTGTCTCCTCTGCATTGTTGTGGAGACTCGATAAATGGGACAGATAGATGGGGACAGGTATGAGGAGGTGACAGTAGTTGGCTGCCAAGTTACCTTTGTGATCCATCTCTGCGGAAGCCGGCCGCAATGCCGTGGAGACTCAGCAAGACTGATCTCCAGCAGTGACAGTTTGGACATGTAGACATGACCTTGGATGTGCCCAAAACCACAGCTGAAGCTGTGCCAGTTTTTCAGTGTAGTATATCACAGGGGCCGCATAACCGTGCTGGAATTGGCTGCGTTCGGAGCGTTAGCGTATCTGCGAATGAACATCTTTGGCCCTGGAAACACAGTGCAAAGCAGTGAGACTACTTCGTTGCAGTCAGTTTCCAATAATTAGACACTCACAGGAAGCCCAGGACCGTCTTCTCGGATTCATCGAGAGGCTGAGATGCCCCCACTGTGGGCATCAAAAACAATTATTCAGGCCGTGTAGAGGTTGTTGATCAGAATTTCCTGCACCACGGCTGGCCATTCACCTGGTGTCTGGTTCCATTTGAGCGGCTGGAGGAGCAAATAGCTGGGCCTCAGCTCTGGCTTCCCAGAACATATTGGTTACAAGGAAGTTCTCTCCCGTAAAGTAATGGAAACCTATTTCAAACAAGGGTCATTTCCTAGTGCCCACTTGCTCTGCAGATCTCGTTTCACCAGAAACCAGATGTCTGAATTAATGGATTTCAGGATGTGGTCTCCAGACCAGGGAGGGACCAGCAATCCGTACGTTATCAGGGCTTCCAGATGATTCTGACGCACACTGAATTTAAATGTTGGAGGGCGTTGGAGAGGGCTTAAAAGGACATTCGAGAACACTGAATTTGAAACAAACTAAAATAAAGCGGGTCTGAATCCTGACTCTGCAACTTAATATCACAGTGATTCTAATCAATTCAGGTATTTTTTCAATTTGGATATTTTTTTAGCGTGACTTAACCCTATCTGTAAACTAGCATCAATAAGCGAACCCACCCCATTTTTGAGACAGTAACATAGTCTGTATAATAGGCTTGGGTAGTACCAAGCATATGAGAAGATGTGTTCAATAAACATTAGCCATGAATATGAATTTCAGAGTTTCTCTGCTTGGATCCAAGCAAAATTTATTTTTTTTAATTTATTTATTGATTTTAGAGAGGGGGGGAGAAAGAGTGATTCCAGGACAGCAGGGAGGGGCCAAGAAGAGGGAGAGAGAATCTCAAGCAGGCTCCAAACTCAGCACAAAGCCCGGCGTGGGGCTCAATCTCATGACCCTGAGATCACGACCTGAGCCCAAATCCAGAGTGGGATGCTTAACCAACTGAGCCGCTCAGGCGTCCCCCAAGCATAATTTAGAGCAGGGACCACCCTTAAGGTAATTAAGACAAATAACATCCCAAGTGTGTTACCAGGAAAATATGCTATGGAGTGTATTGTTCTTCAGGGATTTCAAACCACTGTGGTTCCAAGTCTGGATTTCAGGTGAGGCAGCCTGAGAGGACGACCATCACGGAAGTCTGTGAAGAACCGAAGGGAAGGGATGGCATTAGGAGCTTCCTCTGTTGGCTGGACTTCTGTACTTCTCATTCACTCTCAGACTTCCGGGTATTGTCACCAAAGCCAGAGGCAGTCTTGAAGTACACCCTGGACCAGACCAAACTTAGCGTGTGTTCTAGTTACCTAGAGATGTTATTAAAATGCACATTCTAATTCATTGCCACTGAGATGGGGCCAGAGTTTCTGCATTTCTACCAGGCGCCCATGGGATGATGATCTGCTGGTTTTTGGACCACACTTCCACATAGTGAGGGGCTAGCTCAGTGCTTCCCCGCCCCTAATGTTCGTACATTTCACCTCTAGGTTTATGCTATTTAAGGAATGGTAAGGAGCCATCCGCATTGGTGTCACTTGAGAGCCTACTAAAACCGCAGACTCTCAGGACCCATGCCAGACCTACCGAATCAGTACGTGCATTTTAATAAGATTTCCAAGAAGCGTTGTAAGCATGATAAAGTCCAAGATCCACCTGGGGTATGTATTTATTCGCACAGAGCCCTACACTCAGAAGGACCCTGCACATGGTTAAATGTTCTGCTCTCAATATCTTGAAAATCTTAACAATTCTTGAACAACGAGCTCTGCCTTTTCATTTTATACTGAGCCCTCCAAATTATGGAGCTGATTCCAGACACATGGCTCTATACCAGTGTTTTTCAAACTTTGGTAGGTCTATAACCCAACTGGGATATTGTTAGAAATTCTTATTTCTGGATACCCTAAGACTGAATCAGTAGGATAGGAGGTGAGACTAAACACCTATAACAAACCCCTCGTGTGATTCTGATGCAAGTGGCCCATTCCCTTGATCTTTCCCTAGTAGAGTCATTTCTGTCCTGCATTTTCCAGGAAACACAATGAACAGCACAGAACTTGCTAGACACCAGAACAAAGGTGTTTCTGGTGAAGCAGCTTTCCCTATAGGCGTTCTCAGCAAGGCTCCCCACCTGTGCCTGAGTGGCCCCGCAGTGATCCTGTGACATTTACACAAGTACAAGCGGAAAGAAGGCATGATACAGGATATCTCATCTCGAGAGGGACCGCCCGGGGAAGCTGGTGTGCTCAGCGGCATTTCTTAGGTTTTTTATGGTCACAGACCATTTTGAGAACTCAGCAGCGGCAGTCATCCCTCCCCTCTAAAGAATCTCCCTTTGTACATTCCAAGGAGCACACGGGACCAGGAATTAGACAGATGTCCTGGCTGAGATGTCTGTCACTTCCTAGCTCTCTAACCTGGCCAAGTCACCAGATCATTCCAAACGATGGAGTTCTGATCTTTAAAGTAGAGAATGAGTAAGATCATCTACTTCACAGATTTGCCGCAAGAATCAAAAGAGACAGTGTGGATGTAAAAGCATTTTGTACACTGCAAAAGAATGTATAAATTTGAGGCATCATTATACATACTGAGCTACATTGCTATTTCCAGCATTATACTTAGGATCAGGACACTGTGTTTGTGAATTTCGCCTAAGGCCATAGAACATACTTGGTGTATTGAGAGAGGGAAATGAATACAGACAGAGAGATGTGATTAGGACTTGGCGAGAGAAGCTGGGAGATTTGAAAGTGTAAGGAAAGAGAAGGGAGCTTCCACAATTTGGGGACTCCAGATGCAAAAATAAAAAAGACAAAATCTATTTTTACATGTGCAAACAGTTTTGAGATTTTGGAAAATGCCTTTAGTCTCTCAGTAATTGAACATTTCTGCCCCTGGGTATAATGAAGATAAATAGCGATGGTGGTGGTCCATATTTAGTTTTGACTTCAGAAGCCTTCTGTTAGAATTCGCTATTCTGAGATAATGTTTAGTAGTTAAAATCTGGGTCTCTGTGATCTAGCACATATTATCTGTGTGGCTTGGGAGAGATATTTAGTTCCTTTGTTCTTCCGTTCGTTTTCCCCACAGAACCTGCTCATAGGGTTGATAGAAGTACCGGATGACTTAGTACTTCCCAAATACCTACAGCGTGGGAATCGTTGTGCAAAGGGAGAGCTGATGGTGCTCCGAGGGTCTAGCCGTTCTGGGTATGGAAGATGCCTCCAGTTATAAGTATTGAACAGTTGTGACCACGGAAGTAGTCCTTTGCTCAGGTGGTTTTAGAAGCACCGAACTACTCAGGACCCAGAAGTCTCAGATAGCCAGTGTTCTGAGGCCGTAATCCCACAAGACCTCTGCTGCTCAGTTCCAGAAAGTGCCACTCATGACAAACCAAACAGGACATGTATATGTGTATACTGAGGGTAGCTGGGGGGCGGGGAGGGGGTGAAGACAGAGCATGGTGACAAGTCGTCCTAGCACTGCCAAGAAGACCTGATGGCCCCCACTTCCTCTCTGGTCCCTGGACTTACCCATCTGGTTTTCCCCCCAGGTGCACAATTGACAACCGGGTCACCCGGGTGGCCTGGCTAAACCGCAGCACCATCCTCTACGCTGGGAATGATAAGTGGTGCCTGGACCCACGCGTGGTCCTCCTGAGCAACACTCAAACCCAGTACAGCATCGAGATCCAGAACGTGGATGTGTATGACGAGGGCCCGTACACCTGCTCTGTGCAGACGGACAACCACCCAAAGACCTCGAGGGTCCACCTCATTGTGCAAGGTAGGCGGGGCTTGGTGCAGCGGTCTGGGTGGGTGGCTGGGAGAGCCCCTGTCAAACACTTTTTCTATGATCCTCAGCACAGATGAGTTCTGTTTGTTCCATCCAGCCAGGACAACAGGACAACTAATTGTCATTTTGCCATTAGAAGCTGAATTTTGAAATAAGTTTTCCCGTTGAATAGGACTAGGATTTTTATTTTTTTTGCTTTTGTTCCAATAATATATTTTCTCAGAAAATTATCTTCTAATTATTGCTTTCCTTGGCTTTTTTCTCCTCTTAAGTTTTTTTTTTAGGTTCCATCCAGTTCTAAGCTTGCTTTATTTTAAGACCCGTGTTTTAGCTCTTCTGGCACTCACCACACACGCGCTATACCCTCCCACAGCCTTCAAAGAAACAGAGCCCATCACAGATGCTCGAAACGCCCACCTGGGACACGCCCTTCACAGCCACCCCCACTGTCTCCAGCCTGCTCGTGTCTCTCATCTCCCAGCCCTGGGTTTCTGGTGCCACTTCTCCCTTTTAATAACCTGCCTCTGATTCTCCGTGTTTGGTGGCACCCCAAGTTCCTGCCCCCTCTTTCTGCACCCCTCACCCCCAGCTTTTGAGGCCTGTGTATTGGTTTTGGTTTTGCCTCTCCCTTGATTTCGACCTCTCTGTGTTTCTCAGGCCCTGGGGCTGGTGCTCACCTGTTCCTGGCGAAGCGAAACTGGCCCCAGGACATTCATACAATACTTTACCATGGCGGACAGTTCCTAATTAGGGAGAAAGAGCCAAGAACCAGACTTGGCTGCTTATGGGGTGTGAGATGTGGATCAAGTTTCTGACTGGGCTTTGGGGTTTCCTTCTGTAAAACGGAGTCACTGTTGTGCTGAGCTTGCTGAATTTTACCTGACCCTTAGAAGTGGGCCTGGCAGCTACAGGGTTGGGTAAGTGTTAGCCATCAATATTTTTTTTTAATACTGATACTACTTTTTAGCTTTTTAAAATTCTTTTGCAGTGGGCCAAATACCTCATTTTTTCATGTCAGAAGCTTCAGCCTGGAGTAGTGGAGCCTGGCTCCTCTGCTGGGGCGTCTTTCCCAGACTAGTTCCCGGTTCCCTTCATGCAGCTGAACGGCATCCAGGGCAAGAAGCCCCTTAAGCGGAGGCTCTTTTGGCCACCCCTCCTCGTCAGGTCGCCCAAGGAAAGGGGAAGGGATTGTTAGGTGCTTGGCTAGAGAAACAAGGGCAGGAAAGAGGCTGGAGAAGGAAGAGCGTGACGTTGCTGGTGGAATTAAGGGAACCTGAACTGTGAGAAGGGAGGAGAATACACGTCCTGGGTTGTGGACATGTGCCGGGAAAGGTGAGGCAAGGTGAGCGGGGATGAGACATACCACAGCAAGGGCACTGTGGCCCTCGCTCTGAACAGGGGCCGCAGGGACGTCTGCACCCCTCGTGCTGGGCCAGAGCTTGGCCATACCATGTGGTTCTTATTTCTTTTTCTCATGCTAAAAAGAAATTATGATGGCTTTTTCTATTAATTGTTTCTATAAATGAGTATTTTTCAAACTGCTGGCTGCAACTAGCATTGTTTAAAGAGGATGGAATTGCATAGAAGGTATCACAAACAGCAGACTAAGTATCCTTCCATAAGACTTTTGTTTCAGGGTGTGTAAGTTTTTGATGCAAAACACAGTTTCGGGGGGGGGGGCTGGGTGGCTCAGTCAGTTAAGCGTCCGACTTTCGATCTCAGCTCAGGTCTTGATCTCAGCGTCTTGAGTTCAGGCCCCACACTGGGCTCCACACTAGGCATGGGGCCTACTTAAAAAAATAAAAAATATCAATCAATCAATCAGTCAATCAATCAAAATACATTTTTTATGGTGGATAGTTGACTGAAAAGTTTAAGGATCACATCTGATGAGGAGGTCTGGCGACTGCTCCAGGGACACCATCTGTCATCTTTCCCAGGGGGTGCTTCTGAAGCCGCCCCCCATGCTCCCTTCACGCCCCCACCTGCACACGCTTACTGTTGGGAGCAGGCTACCCTGCACCGCCAAGGAGAAGTTAGCAAATGCGCACTAGTACAGATATGCGCTTTAGGAAGCAGAGCCTTTCTGGAACCAGAATATGGAAAGAATAGTGAAAAATGCTGAAACCTCCCTGAAAATAAGGACCATGCTTTTGTCATTTTTTTTTCTTAAGCCCTCCCCTCTCAACACACACACCTATATACCCACGCATCCCTGCCCTACTAAGTACCCAGGAGAGTGCCTGATCCAAAGTGCACATTGAATAAATGCTTATGGAAGCAAATGGCTGGAATTATAGTGCAGAGGCGTTATACAGGCTGCAAGAGGGGAAGTGGAGTGCATGTGGGGGTAGAGACGTGGGGGGGGCGAGGCGAGGGGGTCTACATCAATCTTCACTCATGTCCAAGCTAATGGAAAATGTCTAATCCCCAGCTAGGTGTTTACATCTGTGACTTGGCTGGGTGGCCTCTTAGCATGACACACCACCTCAAGTATTGGAATCTCATCTTGGGCTAATTTTCGAATGCTGATGGGTGTATTGATCTGGAAACAAGCTAGGTTAAAAAAGGCACTGGTCTTGTACACAGACTCAGCCCAAGCTAATCCGCTGTCGATATGCCTGGGCTGAGCATTATTGACACTTTAATGAATAGTGGACCATAGTTTTTCAGAGCCGACCTGTCCCCCCTCTTAAAAGCAATCAGACAAACTAAATAGAGCCAGACTCCCCCATTTCTGTATTGGAAAGAGGATACATCACCATCCAGCATTTAAAAAAAAAAAGAAATATATTTATCTTGGGATCATTTATTGTACTGAACATAAACCCTAATTCCCCTAGCAGGAGCTGACTGTCTGGATTTTGTTGAAGTTGCTATTCAACTCTGAATACAGCGCTGCTGGAATGAAAGTCAGACATATTAAGTTTTCAAAATGGTATTACAGTCATTAAACACTCACAGACATATACTCACACGTGCAGGCGCGCGCACACACACACACACACACACACACACACACACACACCGGTAGTAGCAGGAAGAACTAACCGACAGTCCGCCCCGAGTATATGTATTTATACATATGTAGTCAGCTTCACATACAAATAACCCCACGCAGAAGGAAGGTAATCACACTTACATGGTATCATGTGAGCCGCTTAAAGGAGAGATTATGTCTTTCCTCTTGTTATCAAAGCACCCTTTGTCCCCACTAGGGCTTTGTTCTGGATCTTCTCCATGGTTGTGATTGAGTGTGCTTAGTTCTTGCTGGCGGCTGGGATGCCACCTTTGCATCTGCCAGAGAATCAGACCTTCGGCCCTTTGTGATGCACTTCTTAGTGCTTCATTCCTTCATGGGGGAATAAGCACTGACAACTCCGCTGCTCGTACTTTGGCCAACTGCTTAGCTCACGGAGATCAACGGGAAGCTGCCCTCGAAGAGTTAGTTCCCATTCGTGTGGAAACGGCTTCTATATCGTTTGTCCAAGTCATACCCAAGAATTCATTTTCTGGAAGTATAGCTACTGTTGGCTGAATCCTTCTAGGGCACCCACCTACTCCAGATGCCCCTGGAAACACCTGCAGTGAGGGTGCCCTTACCTGCATGTTCTCTGATTATACATTTTAATAGAATTCAGAAATGACTTGTACAGCAATCGGGCTGGTCTTTTTGCGTGGCAGTGCTCCTGAGCATGGCCTGTCCCTTAGCTCAGGCACAGAGGTGAAGGGCGAGGGGACTTTCCTTGGTTCATGCTTTCCAGGGCTTCCAGCATCTCTGGTCCTTCCAATCCTCAGGACAGCCTTTCACTGGTGGCAAGTTCTAGGTGTGTTTTTTCTTTAAAAGGTAGCTCTGGGGCTACCTAAATTCTCCTAAATCTTCCCCAGGCTGATGGGGGCGGGGAAGGTTTCTGAAGGTCCTGGCAGGGCTGGTGAAGTGGCTGGAATGTGGACTGGGTTGGTCTGGCCTGGGCTGCAGGGTCCCTGCTGTGGGTAGTGGAGGGGTTGGAGGACCAGCTAGTCAGTGGAGCCGTGGGGAGCACCAGGTGGAGTAAGGGTGAGTGGCAGGTCACAGAGATCTCAGTCTCCGTGTCTGGGAATGTTAGACCAGCCTGCCAGGAGAAGGTGACAGTTCTTCTGATTTGCATTGTCCGGGGTCAACATGGAGGGACGTGCGATCTCACGGCTGCAGGAACTGAGCCCAGGTGATCCCGTGGAGCAAGTCTTCTAGATGAGCCAGGAGTAAGGGACAGCTTTGATGAAGAGAGTGGCTCTGGAGGCGGTGTGGGAAGAGGAAGAGGGAAAAGGCAGCAGGGGCTGGTGGGGGGGGAGGGGGAGGCGACAGGAGAACTGAACTAGGTACCTACTCGCCACAATGGCCATTGAAAATTAAATGAGCTAAAACCAAATAAAATTTAAAATTTACTCCTTCAGCCGCACTAGCTACATTTCACGTGCTTCTGTAGCCATGTATGACCAGTGGCTATTCTATTAGCCAGGAGAATATTCTCTCGTCTTAGAGAGTTCTTTTGGGCAATGCGGTAGGTGACTATCATTACAGGCCAGTCCATGTAAAAGCAAGAGTGGGTTTCATGAATGTAAGAGGTCAGGTGTGGTATGGAAAAGAGAATGGAATTTTGGAGACAAGACAAATAAGAAAAGACAGGCGTCTGTTAAAGACAAGAGAGGATTATTACAAAGATGGAGGACTGAGTTCTTCTGTTAGCTAAGGCAGAGAAGAAAGGCCAGAGTCTGAAGATGTATCTGGAGGAAAATAGAATTTGGGGGTTGGTTACTGGTGGGGGCGGGGGCGGGGGCGGGGGAGGGAGTGCACCAGGGCACTGAGATTTTACCTGAGCGTTCTGGAACATGTTGAGACTAACTCATCTAAAGCCTTATGCACTAATGCTTCGTGTGGCAGTGTCATGAAGCACTTCGGACCCTCGGACTTCTTAATTTTTAGATACCTTGAATACTCCATTCAAAAGGAGTTTGTGAAAAGTAAGAAATACCACCCATGTATTTTCACGCCCACTTAGGCAGCCAGAACACAATCTTTTAGGCCAGCGTGAGGGAGATCCATTTTAGATTTATTGAAATGTGGGTCTAATGATTTCCATCCCTTTGACCTTAGGGCGTTCTGCTTTGTGAGTGTAATTAATAAGGGGCTTCTTCGGGAGTCCAGCTGCATATTTTAACCCTTTTCCTCTCTTGATCCTGCTGCTTCTCGGGGTATCTAAAATGGCTATACCTCTGTCTCCATAGCTCTTTGGAAGAGAATGTCTCGTGGAGAGCTCAGAGTGAATAAGGTGGGACTGAACTGTTTGCTAAGGGCAACGTGGAAGCCCTCTCAAAGCCCTCATGGTCTTGCAAGCTCCCTTGTATAACAGTAGAGCACAGCTTCCCTGTGGTCTGTAAAACATTAGCGAAGGTCCCTCTCATCCAGGTGCAGAGGCTGGCGTGCTATCCCTGAGCGGCTTTAATCTCACTCAGAGACACATTTGCATGATAGCGAATGTTAGCATACAGTGCTCATAAGATAGCCATATTAGTGTAATAGCAGTAATAATAGAAATAATAATAATTAACAGAGATTTTTGGTCTCTATCGGGTTTTCCAGGCTCTATCGAGGTCTCTCTTTTGTCATTGGAGTATCTAATCACCCCCTCCCTTTTGTTTGGTGTAAATGAGTTTTCCAGTTTCTTCCTAAGCAGAATTAATCTGAAAATCCCTGCTATTGTTTGATACTTAATTACCTGTCTTTTGGAGTCAAACAGCTCCCAAGCTCACGAAAGGGAGGAGACGCTAAAGCCTCTGGAATGGGGCAGGAATGAGAGAATGAACCCAGGATGTCGCTGTCATTCCCTGTGTTAGAGGAATTCCAGAGAGAAAAGGCCTAGGCCAGGGAGATCGTCAGCACGGAGGCAGGTGACTTGCAAACAATGGAGCTTTGGCGGTACCAGCCCTTCATTTATGTTTTATTGTCTTCGTGTTCCGAGCCCTCTCCTCTTACCCCCCTGATCTGTATAATCGTGTTGCTTTCCAATCCTGAATAATTAATTGACCTTGTCATACTAAACTCATTATTATGATTAAGGGAATAGGAACAATAATTTTAATTTCTGGACACCTACGCCCCATGGCCCCCCCTCCCCTCTGAACCTGTACAAA
Organism: Ursus americanus; assembly: GCF_024610735.1. Taxonomy (NCBI): domain Eukaryota; kingdom Metazoa; phylum Chordata; class Mammalia; order Carnivora; family Ursidae; genus Ursus; species Ursus americanus. The sequence continues at coordinate 37,785,148 of NC_142142.1, read as the reverse complement.
AGGAAATTTGAAGCACAACATATCAAAAGGAATAATGTGCTCTAATCCGTACATTGAGAGCAAAGATTTCTGTCTTTGCAGCCACATCACCTAGAAAGCCACATGCCCTCCTAGCATTGCAAGTCCCCCGTAGCGTTAAGAAGACCTTTGTGCCAACTCATTTCCATTCAAGCTACAGCTTGCTGAGCCCGTAGTAGAGGGAACCGTCACCATCGGGTTCTAAATCAACAGAAGTCACCTTCTGAGTACATCTGTGTGCTTCGGGTTTCCATAGCCTGTGTGACAGTAGGTCACATTTGCCGTCCCAAACTGCTTTCCAAATTATCTTTCCTCTCCCTGCCCCGCTCAAGAAATAGATGAACGCACGCATTCAGTGTGATCGCAAGACTGTGCATCTGAATTCGACAGAACTTTCAAAAAGTCGGGAAATTAAATCCCACTACAAAATTAGAGTGATCCTCAAAGCCCCCTGGAGAATGACAAGGAAGTAGGGCATTTTACCTGAAATTGATTTACAGAATTTAGACAGCATGCAAATGAAGCATTTCAGTTCTAGCTGGTGAGTTTTTAAATTTCTCTGTGTAGTTCCTGACAATGGAGGGCCTGAAGAGTCTCTTAGACTAAAGGAATCTGAGAAAATTGCTGTAATGAAAGTCACAGTGGTTTCATAATGGCATTTTCTGGGCCTTCTGGGGTGGCTCAGAGGGTCCCTCATGTTTCAGAAGCAAGTTTGGAAGACTTGACCTCTGCCTCCCGTGTTTCCTGGTCACAACAGTAAATAACAACAGGTTGGCCCTGGCCAAGCCCTTCCTACCACTTATGGCTCTAAGGAAGCAGAAAGCTCAGGTGACCCGCCCTGTTGCTTCACCGAAAACACTTACAGGAGCCAGGCAACATTCCTCCAGGTTAGCAGTTAGGGCTCCCAAAGGAGGGTCTTTAAGCTCCCACAGAATTCTTGTCCCTGAGCTGGTTTTCCCCAGGGAGTCTGAGCTGCCTCTGATTGGAATAGCATAGTAGCTCTGACTCCTCCTGGGTCTTGCAGACCCCTGCGGCCTCCAAATAAGACCTGCTGTCCTTTTATTTGGGGGGAAGGGCAAACATCAGATCCTGAATGAGTTGCCTTTCCAAGATACATTCCTGTAGATTCTTATTCCCATAGCAGAAGCTCCCTGTAGTGTATCCGAGCAGAACTTGAAACAGATAGTCTTAATTAAGGATGGCACGATGTCTCTTTATGGCCTCAAGACCCACTGGTATGGATCTGACTAATCCCAGAATGTGTTTACAAAAGCCCTCTTACAACATCCCTAGAGGTTTCAGTCGGCCTCCCCTGTAGGTTGTGTCTAAAGTGTTAGCAAGACCAGTGCTATTGATCTGAAAACCATGACTTTGGCTAGAGGACCCTTAGGTACTCAAAAGACTTAAAAAGCCTCTGATAATTCTTTGTTTAATCTTTTTTTTTTAGATATAATTTATTTATTTGAGAGAGAGGGAGACAGATAGCAAGAGAAAGCAGGAGCCACGAGTGGGGAGGAGAAGGAGAAGCAGGCATCCCGCTGAGCAGGGAGATCCATGTGGGGCTTGATCCCAGGACCCTCGGATCATGACCTGAGCCAAAGGCAGATGCTTAACCGACCGAGCCACCCAGGTACCCCAAAAAGCCTCTGATAATTCTTCTGTTTTTTTTTTTTTTTTCTAAAATTGAAATACCTAGCTTTTTAGGGCATGGGGAGAAGTTGGTGATTGTGTCTCTCAGTCCATCTGTTGTCGGATTGAGAAATCTCAATGGAGATCTTTCAATTCCATCGAACAGTATTTTGAAGTCAGACACTGGGGACACAAAGATTCAGAGGGAGTTCCTGCCCCGTCTAGCAGAAGGCATTCATATACTTACAAATAGCTCTCTTATAGAGTAACAGGGGTTAGGAGGCTTCTATATATAACTGCTATTACTACACTGAAAGGGAGCAATTAAATTTATCTGTAAGTCTAGGCAAAACTGTATGGCTGCATTTTGCCAACCCCCTCAACAGTGAATAGGAATTTTTAGGTCTGGAGAGAAGGCATTCCAGCAGCAGTGACAGGTGCAAAGCTTGGCATTCTGAGGATGGACGATACGTTGGAGGGAGAGTGACGACACTAAGGTGGTCACAAGACTGGGTTCCTCTGGTGAAGTCACCGAGTGTATGGCCAGAAAGATAGTCTGCACATAGGTAATAGGTGGCCTGTGTGCCTTGGGAAGGAGCACAATGAGGAGTGGTAGGTCTTGGAGTCCTGCAGGTTTTCAAAACGGGCTTGGTTTTCCTTGATGTTTATGAGAACATCACTTCTCTTCCTCAAAGAAAGTTCCATTAGGTTGTTCTGGCAAAGGACAAATATCTAGAAGTCTATCAGTAGTATAGAAAATAACAAGCACCGGGGTTAATAAACCTTGGTAGGAAGAGGGAAGTATTGGAGGGAAAGAATATATCCAAACCCAACTGGTTCTATGCTCCTTGCATGGTAAAGATACAAAGGGGAAGATTGCCAAACACTCTTCTTCCACCAGGCCAGTTTTTAAAACCCTAAAATGTATGATTTATAACCATTGCAGTCACACTAATGATTCTTTTTCCATAGTAAAGTTAAGCTGCATTTCCTTATACACAACCAAATAGAGTACAGGACCCAGGGGCTCATTAATCTGCCATTGTGGCGATTGTACCAGAGAGAGAGAGAGGATGCCAGGAAGGATCACAGTGAGCGGGAAGGGGCCCCTACCCTTAGAAACTGGGAGACTGGCCCGTTGCCAGCAGCCCCTTCTCACTGGTACCCGTGAGCCCACCATATGCAAATGAAGGAGTCTCAGAGTTTTCAGATGTCTACAGCCTAATTTAGGCTCTAAGGTGTCACCATTTGGCATATATCATAAGACTTCTTTCTATTCCTGTTGAACATCATGATGGTAAATTAGTGTCTAATGCTGGTAGAAACCTAATTGGCTTCTGCTGGAAGTAGGCTCAGTGGTGAAATGCTCCCGCAGTTGCCAGAGCACAATGTTTTTCTTTTGAGAGATCTTCATTTCACGTTATTTGAGAAAGAATTTATTGATTTAAAATTAGGACAGTTTAATTTGGTGGCATGTTTTCTTTATGTCTCAATTATATATTCATGTCTTTGTGGTAAACTCAGCTGGTGGGGGGATTAAGAATTCAAAATAGAGGATTTTCACTTGGCAAATAGTGCTTTCTACTGTGATTAATTGGGAGTCTGCACAATGAACCCGGTGTTGGCTCTGTTGGGGATTGAATAGCTTAGTAGGAAGAAGGAAGTTTCAGGATTTAGGAGTCCTGGATTCCAGTCCGAGTGTTGACAATAAGTACCCGGAAGAATGACCTACTTCTTTAATCTATTTCAGATTAGATGCACTTTATAAGAATGTTTTGATATATCACATAATCCAATTTGGAGAAAGGCACCAAATAAAAGGAGGCCAAACACCATTACATATTAAAATCCTTCATTTTTGTAACTATTTATCAATAGTAAATGTTGCCAGGCTCTCCTGTCCATTCGTTTTGTTTTGACTCCTTTAAACAGACCACTCCTCTGTTCCAGCGATACCCCCATGTTCTGTTGCTGGTGTGGGTCCTCATTCCCAAGAACCTGTCTGGATTGTATCCCTTTTCTCCATTCTGGGCCCTTCCTTTGAACTCTACTTCTCCTGGTTTTCTGACCTTTATTTATTTATTTATTTTTTTATTCGACAGAGATAGAGACAGCCAGCGAGACAGGGAACACAAGCAGGGGGAGTGGGAGAGGAAGAAGCAGGCTCCCAGCGGAGGAGCCTGATGTGGGGCTCAATCCCACAATGCCGGGATCACGCCCCGAGCCGAAGGCAGACGCTTAACCGCTGTGCCACCCAGGCGCCTCTGGTTTTCTGACCTTCTGGCATGGTGATGTTCCTCCTCTCTCCAGACATCATCCCCTTTGGCCTCAGAATTCCAACTGGACTCATTTTATGGTCGTCTTAGAGTGCTCCGAAACCAGACTTCAGAGAGGGGCTGTCGTGCTAATGCTGCCCCACACTTAAGGATCCAAGCTGGCCAAGTCCTTTCTTCCACCCCTGAGAAAGGCAGATCAGCCATTTTGGTTTTCTTTCTTCCCTTTTGTACATGTGTAGACCACCATGTGTGAGGTAATGAAATACAGGTTGAGATAGATACAAATATGAAGGAGACCAGTTCCTCCCATCAGGATATATATGGGGGTGAGGGCAGCAATTAGAGTTTGAAAGGGGGGCTGCTGGGACAGAGCCATTCACCAGAATCCTAGGACTGAGAGCCGGGAGACTTCCCAAGGTTGGGAGAAAGGTATGGGTGTGGGAAGGCCACACAAAGAGAGGACTTTGGAAATGGATGGTCTAGTGTTTCAGATCCTGGCTATTAGAATGAAAATAAAATAGCTAGTCTGCACACAGCCACTCTCTTGATCACTCACCCTTTCTCCACTCACAGCCAGAGTGATCTTCTCAGATCTGAATCTGATGGAACCTCAAGGACTTAACCTAAGAGAGCCAGTTCCCGATCAAGGCCTGCAGAGCCCTGTGATGAGTGTCCTCTCCACTCCTGGTTTGCACTGTGCTCCTGCCTCCCCCTGCTCATTTGGTTTTATTTCACTCATCTTGTTCTTTCTGTTCATGGGGTCAAGGGGTCATGGGCTTTTTCTGTATTCCCTCTCCTCTGTCTTACATTCTCTTTCTCTTTTCACTCAGTGAATCCTGTTCATCCTTCAAGCATGAGCTTGAACGTCACTTCCTTAGGGATGCTTTCTCAGACCTGCCTGTCTTGTATTAGTTCCTCCCCTCCCCCAGCATTCAGAGCCGCGCCATTCTTGTGTCTCTCGGCACAGTTATAATTTGACATTTGTTTTTGTGATCACTTGGTTATGTCTGTTTGCCAGTAGACTGAGAGCAAGGACCCATCTGCTTTTGCACTCTGTCCCCAATATCTGGAATTTAGTAGGGGCCCATGGGCTATAGGTTGAATAATAAGTGAATATGTAAAGCTTCTTTTTTTTTTTTAAATCATTAAGCAAAAACGATTCATTGTGTGTAGGGACTGGCTATGGTAGGCTGAATACAGCCACTCAAATACATTAGATCCTAATCCTTGGAATTGTAAATGTCACCTTAGATGATGGCATCTTTGCAGCTTTGAGGAAGTGAAGCATTTGAGATGGGGCGATTATCCTGGATTAGCCAGGTAGGTCCTAAATATAGCCACCCGTATACTTCTAAGGGGGAAGAAAAGGGAGATTTGATACACACACAGAGGAGAAAGCAATGTGAAGATGGGCCAGAGGGAGTCAGTCACTGGCCTGGAAAATTGGAGGGATGTGGCTATGAGCCAAGGAATGTCAGCAACCATCAGAAGCTTGGAGAGGTGAAGAACAGGTTCTCCTCTAAAGCATCCAGAGGAAGCATGGCCCTGCTGGCATCTTTACAGGTTCTGTCATTCCTTTGATCTGTCCCCCCAGTTGCTGGCAACTTACGGTAGAATCCAAAGACCTTGTTGTGGCCTGAAAGGTCCTACAGTGTGTAGCCTTTGGCATCTCTCTGGCCTTCCCTCCTGATACTCTCTCTTTGTTAACTTGTCTCCTTGATGTTCCTAGAATCCCCAAGAGGGCACCCATCTCTGGGCTTATAGCTCCCTATGCTGGCACCCCATGCCAGGTGTCCCTTGGTGCTCTCCTCCCAAAGGTCACCATACAGGAAGGGCCTCTCTGACCAGCTGTATGACACAGAGCTCGCCAGCTCCCCTAGTTACTCCCTAGAACCTTTCTGGTATGTCTTCCTTCATGACACAGATCACCTATTGCATTGCATATATTTACATGTTTATGAGTTGTGGTCTGTTTCACCCCAAGAGAGCACAAGCTCCACGAGGATAGGGACTTGGCCTGCCTTGTTCACTGTTGTATCCAAGTGCCTAGAACAGGGTTTGGCACGTAGTAGACACTCAGTGAATATCTGTAGAATACATATATGGGTGAAAAATTGAAAACCAGGGCTTTCCATTAAGTGAACTTGATCTATTATTATTTTTTTTATTTTAATGTTTTTTTATTATATTATGTTAGTCACCATACAGTACATCCCTGGTTTCTGATTTAAAGTTCGATGATTCATTACTTGCGTATAACACCCAGTGCACCATGCTTACTACCCGGTGCCCTCCTTACTACCCATCACCAGTCTATCCCAATCCCCCACCCCCCTCCCCTCTGAGGCTCTCAGTTTGTTTCTCATAGTCCATAGTCTCTCATGCTTCATTCCCCCTTCTGATTACCCCCCCTTTCTTTATCCCTTTCTTCCCCTACCGATCTTCCTAGTTCTTATGTTCCATAGATGAGAGAAACCATATGATAATTGTCTTTCTCTGCTTGACTTATTTCACTTAGCATTATCTCCTCCAGTGCCGTCCATGTTGCAGCAAGTGTTGAGAACTCGTTCGTTCTGATAGCTGAGTAATATTCCATTGTATATATGGATCACAACTTCTTAATCCAGTCATCTGTTGAAGGGCATCTCGGTTCCTTCCACGATTTAGCTATTGTGGACAATGCTGCTATGAACATTGGGGATCTATTATTATTATTATTTTCCCCAGCATTTATTGTGTTTTTTTTGCTTGAGTGTGAAAGTGTGAACTTTTCTGTTACTTCTATCAAAATTGCTTTCAGACCAGGTGACATGAAGCTAAGTTTAATAGGGTCGCTTTTTTTACCAAGGTAAAGAGGAGGCGCATGCTCCAGATGGAAGGAATAACACACACAGGCAAGGAGTCGAGAGACCTCAGTGTGGGTTATGCTATATAGCAGGCTGGAGAGAAAGCATGAGTTGTGGGCAAGTAGCCCCAACTGTCCCTCTGGGGAGAGGATCAACTCTCTGCCAACCCATGAAGGTCAGAGTTCACTGTGGAGGGGATGGGGAGTCACAGGAAAGTTTGAAGCAAGGAAATTACATGAGTTCTATTTTAGAAAGACTTTTGGCATCAGAATGGGGAATGGATCAGAGGGGGAGTTTTGAGGCAGGGGCACTGGTAGAGAATGAGAACATGGTTTATACCATGTTATCCTGTGTCCCTGACCTGGAAAGATTCCCTCTTTTCTTAAGCAGCTAGACAAATAGCACTTTAGAGCAGCTGGTGGAAGCTGGATGGGTGTGTACACATAGTCGGAGTGGACTGGGCTCAGTTTTCTGGATGGTCCTATTCCAGAAATGTGTATTCTTCTCAGTGTGTGGTTTGTTGAGTTTGAAAGTGAAGGGAACTTAATGTTTTCATATTTGTTAAAGCTCTGGGTTTCCATATTTACAAATAAGGGAAAAAAAGATCGTGCCATGTTTTGTTTCAGTTTGGAATTCTGAGAATATGGCTTTCAGCTTGTTGAAACGAAACCAGATCAGCAAAGAGGAGGTAAGATTTACAGCAGCCCATGACAGAGGGGTAAAGCTTAAAATAAGACAAGATAGGAGAGAATCAAGCACCGAGAGGGCCTTTTAAACAGGAAAAGATATTTGGGAATAGAATGGCAGGTTCAGAGAACACAAAAATATGATACCAAAAACTGCCTGTCAGCCCACCCTGATGTCTGTCTCAGAAGCTCGTGAGGAACTTTCTAGGAAAAAAGTAATAAGAAGAAGTTGACTCTCCCCAGTCCAACTGGATCTGAATCAGAGAGCCCTGTGTAGCTGGGTTTGTGAGTTACAGGTCAGGGCACAGCAGAGCCAAGAGCCAGAGGCAACTGAATGTCAGATTGAGAACATTTTTTTGATAAAGTGTCCTGAATTATGCGAATGCTTGTTAGTAGGAATTGTGTCAAATCAGGTGAGTGGGCTTGTTCCACGCTTCTAGTTACAGTGTGCCTTTCATCTCCCTGACCTTGTTGCTGTATTGTTGTTCAAATGAAAAATAAGAAACAGAGACAGAAAGAAGAGCCATTCACCTAAGTGGGTCAGTACAGTCTTACCCCATATTTCCCTACTCTGTTTTAAAATAGTTTCTAGGGGCACCTGGGTGGCTCAACCCATTAAGCGCCTGACTCTTGATGTCAGCTCAGGTCTTGATCTCAGGGCTGTGAGTTTGAGTCCCACATTGAGCTCCATGCTGGGCGTGGAGCCTACTTTAAATAAATAAATAAATAAATAAATAAATAAATAAATAAATAAATAAATAAATAAATGTTTCTAAAGAGCTATTAGATCGTCATCCTGCATGGCTATATCCTAAGACATCTGCAGCCCTCCCTTTTCTCTCTTTAGGCAACATTCAGTCTTTTCAGTACTCAGACTGAGCACTCAGTGCTCAGTCAAGTCGTGTTCAGCCTTCTTCTGGAGCTCAGATGGCTATTTTTCCCATAGCCACGCTCCGCGGGACCAAGAATGAAGTGGTGGAAATGGCAGTAGCACTGCTTACTATCACCCCTAGTGACCCACCAGCAAAATGTTTGCCACCAGTTCCTTCAACTTCATGATCCGCTGGTCTAGAAACCTTGGTTCCAAAGGGAGGAATGCTTCCAATAGGAGACACAACAATGATTCCATTGAACCGGAAGTTGAGACCACCCCCTGTCCACTCTGGGCTCCTCATGCCTCTGAATCAACACGCGAGGAGGAGGAGAGTTAGGTATTGACTCTAGGCATTGATCCTGACTACCAAGCGAAATTCAAAATGGAGGTAGGAAGAGTATGTTGAGAATCCAGGAGATCCCTTAGGGCATCTCTTCGTATCACCATGCTCTGTGACTAAGCTAAGGGAAAACCAACAACCCAATCTAGGCACGACTAAGAGAGGGCAGAGCCCAGACCTTTCAAGAATAAAGGTGTGGGGGCACCTGGGTGGCTCAGTCGTTAAGCGTCTGCCTTCGGCTCAGGGCGTGATCCCAGTGTTATGGGATCGAGCCCCACATCAGGCTCCTCCACTATGAGCCTGCTTCTTCCTCTCCCACTCCCCCTGCTTGTGTTCCCTCTCTGGCTGTCTGTCTGTCAAATGAATAAATAAAATCTTTTAAAAAAAAAAAAAGAATAAAGGTATGGTTACCCTGCCAGGTAAAGAACTCTGATGAGCTGAGATGCTGGCTGATGACACAGGGAATGTGGAGTAGTTAGTAGAAGAGGTAGTTATAAATAGCAGCTGTAAGCACATGGCCAGTTACAGACACAAGGACTCTGTCTTGAGGTTCCAGTAGCTTCTCTCTGTTTTGTTAGGAGTACTTTTGTGTTATGTGTACGTATATTAAGCAAACATCGTTGTTTTCTTTCCTCTCTTATTCCCTCATCATGTAACATAAGATGTATTGACTTCTTGTGAATTTTACATCATAGTGTTTAAGTTACAGGATATTAGGAGAAGAGCAAACATCGCTCAAGGCCTTTACCTCCTCTTCTAGGGAAGGGTTTAGTACACTCTCAGTTGTATGCAGGAGAATGTATAATGTTAAATGGATTATAACCTTGTTATTGTCTTCATTTGGAGATTAGGTATAATTTAAGGAAATGATATGGGTGCCAGTTTAGCTAGGGATAGGCTTGTCATTGTTAATTTTATGTGTCAACTCAACTGGGCAAAGGGATGCCCAGATAGTCCGGAAGACATCATTTCTGGGTGTGTCTGTGAGGGTGTTTCCAGAAGAGATCAGAATTTGAATCAGTAGACTGAGTAAAGCAGGTCGCCCTCACAAAGGCAGATGCACATCTTCCAATCCCTTGAAGGCCTGACTGTAACAAAAAGCCAGAGGAAGGGCAAATTTGCTCTTTACTTGAGCCAGCGCATCTATCTCCTGCCCTCAGACGTTGGCACTCTTGCTTCTCAGGCCTTCAGTCAAGGACTGGATTACACTACTGGCTGTTCTCTTCTCCAGCTTGCAGACAGCAGATCACAGCACTCCTCACCCTCCATAATTGCATGAGACAGTTCCTATAATTTATATATATATATCCTATTAACTCTGTTCCTCTGGAGAACCCTGGCTAATACAGATGACAAGTGAGTTTTTCAAGCTAAAATTCTTCCTCAGACTTAGACTAAGTGTAACCCTATAGGCGCTTGCATGATACTGGGAAAGTTAGGCAAGTATAGCCCAAAAGAGCGGGAAGCCCACTGGCCTGGCAAGAGAAGGTAAGCTGAAATAGAGTCAGTGCTGTCTCTCCCACTGAACACACAGAAACTCTTGCCTCACCTTTCAGCTCAGAGCCTGGATAAAGTAAGAAACATTGATCCCATAAACTCTTTCCTCCTTCATTCATTCACTATCCAAAGATCCATTGAGTTCCTACTATGAGCCACATATCATGCTGAACTCTGAGGGTAGAGCACAAATACCAGATACTTGTTTCCAAAGAAATAATATTCTAGTGGGTGACAAGAGAAGTAATAGTTCTTCTATTGCTATTCAAGAAGTAAATAGGTCATTGTAATATAGGCAGAGAGTAGGGGCAAGAACCATGGCTGGGGCAGTCCCTTAGAGAGGCTCCTAAGAATGAGAACTACAGGAGACTTCCAAAAGGAAACTTTGCATTAGTTGAGAGCTGAATAGGATTAGTTAGGTAAAGTGGGGAAGGTCAACTGTTCTAGACAGGGAACAGCATATACAACGGCCGGGAGGTGAATGCGAACATGGGCCATTCAGAGAAGCTGAAAGCATCCCACAGGCAGACCATTAGAGGAGGGGACGGAGGGATCTAAGGTAAGACCCAAGAGGTGGGCAGGAACCAGATCGCAAGAGTGGGATTTTTCTTAATGGAGATTATGCTAAGTGAAATAAGTCAAGCAGAGAAAGACAATTATCATATGGTTTCACTCATTTATGGAACATAAGAAGTAGGAAGATCAGTAGGAGAAGGAAGGGAAGAATGAAGGGGGGTTAATCAGAAGGGGGAATGAACCATGAGAGACTATGGACTCTGAGAAACAAACCGAGGGCTTCAGAGGGGAGGGGGTGGGGAATTGGGATAGGCCGCTGATGGGTAGTAAGCAGGGCACGTATTGCATGGTGCACTGCGTGTTATACGCAACTAATGAATCATCGAACATTACATCAAAAACTAGGGATGTACTGTATGGTGACTAACATAATAAAAAATTATTATAAAAAAAATGGAAAATGGGCCCAAATTAGGAGAGAGCAGACCCTATTCAGGAGGCTTGCTCACTGGATGTCAGTTTTGAAAAGAGTGTATCTGGGAGCAAAGCAAAGGCAAAAAGGCCCTTCATGGTTCATTACCCTTATCTAGATCATTCCTTACTCATGCCTACCCAGAGCTGCCGGGAGTTAACAGGAGGCAATTTCAAAACCAATCTTTTAGCCTGTATTTTAACCTTGAGCAGGGTTTCAGTTGTGGCTGGAGCCTCCAGCTTGGCTTCAGGGAGCACCTATCCAGATCGGTAGAGTTAGTGTTGACATAGCTTCCCCTTTGGCCATAGGTGATTCTCTCCTCTTTGCCATTTTCCATCTGTCTCTTGGAGGCCGTCTTTCATTTGATCTTGCCAGCAACTTCTTTTTCATTACCACATGTACTTTTTGTTGTCTTCAGCCTGTTGTGTGTTCTTTTAAATTTTTTTCATTTCTTTTCACTTTTGACCTGTTTTACTTCTCTCTCCATTCTCTTATTTGACCCACTCCTCTCTCCGTTGTCACCAGCACCGTTCTTCGTTTTGAACTTTTGTTCTCAGGACTGTGCCCTTTTGCTCAGGTGCTCTTTGTCCTAATATTTGCTGGACTCTTCTTTCCCTCACCTACATCTTCCAAACTCTATACCTTTCTTCTTTCTCCTCTTTTTTGGCTCCCTTACACTTTGGCACCCACTGTTCCCTTTCTTTCCAGGTCACAGCTCCATGCTCCCCAGCCTGCTGGCTCCTCTCAGCCCTGCAGTCTCAGGGTCCCACCTGTCCATGAGGGCCGTTACCCCTTGACACGGCATCCGTGGTTTTGCCAACAGCACTAAGAGCTCGCATTGCCATTATGAAGCGGCTAAGATAATCAAATGAGCCTTTTTATGTGTTTATTTCTCATTTCCTTTAATAAGCGTATCTTGAAATTGAGATGCTGTTCTACTCGGGTTACATCATTTCCCCTGGGGAATTCCTATCCAAACTTAGTTGAAATTCTCTCCCTGCACAGTGCTGAGATGGAAGATGGTATATTTAAGATTTCTTTGTTGAGACTCAAGCATGTTGTCTGTGTGCTCTGTTCCTGATGCCATGTGTACTGGTGTATGTGATTGTGTGTTTGTGTGTTTGTGTGGGGAGGGTTCCATCTGTTTCTGAGCCCAAAGGAACTTACAGCTGATTGTGGATGGAATGGACTTACAATATGTATCCAGAGCAATGTGAAGACCATAGAGGAAAACGTTTCCACCCAAGACTGGGGACTGCTGGGGTGGCTCTAGAAGAGGGACAGTTCCAGAAGGCCTGATGCCTTATGCCATGTAACTCTGTACTTGATCTGAAGAACAAGTTGTGAAGGCACCAGTCATCAGAAACAGGACTGACAGGGACAATCCAAGTCGGTTAAGCATCAGACTCTTGTTTTCGGCTCAGGTCACCATCTCCCAGTTGTGGGATCGAGCCCCACATCGGGCTCTGTGCTCAGTGCAGAGTCCACTTCAGATTCTCTCTCCCTGTCTCTCTCCCCCACACTCTCACTCTCTGTTTCTCAAATAAATAAATAAAATCTTTAAAAAGAAAAGAAAAGAAATGTCCTGGCCACTCCACCAGCAACCTGGAACCCTTCTCTGCAGAGAAGCACTGCCTGTTACCAGCTACAGGCCAAAGGCCACAGCATCAGGAAAAGGGGATTTCCTGCAGTGGTACGGTGGTCACAGTACAAAAATTTACTGAGTCACAGGGGTCTTCTCTGGCCTCTGCTATGCTCAGAGGCCTCTTCTGCTCCAGGCTGGAGTACTTTATTGGGGCACAGTGACTCTGTTCTGGTCGTAGAAGATTATAAACACAGCTTCTCATCTCATAGGATGGTTAGAGGCAACTATAGGAAAACAGTAGCTGGCAGGTTTTCATGTGCAAGAATAACAATATTTATAGCTACACCTTATTGAAACCCTATTATGTAGCAGCCAGGAATCAGATTAAGCACTTTATGAATATTATTTAACGTTCAACACAACCCCACATACCAGATGCTATTATTGCCCTTACTTTAGAGATGAAAGGGTAACCTGCTAACCTGGGCAAGACCAGACGTTACTACGTGGCAGAGCCAGAATCTGAAATCAGGCAGTCTGACTCCGCATAGCCCACCCCCAGGCAGTGTGCTTCCCTTTATGAGCAAACTCAAGTTAATCTGACTCAGAGGTTGGCTCCCAAGTAGGCGTGGTCTCCAGAAGCTTGGGCCATGGGTTCAGATCATTTCAGAGCCAGAAGCCACTTTGAAGGCCATCTAGCCAGTGATTCTCAACTCTTGAACATTACAGTTACTTGGGGTATTGTTAAACAGGAGCAATGTTGAAGTTTCCCCCACAGAGATTCCAATTCAATTTATTGAGAGTAAGGTCGTGGCAAGATTTTTTTTTTTTTTAAACTCCCTGGGTGCTTGTATTGTTCACCCATGTTGAGAACCATTGTTCTGATACCACAGATGGGAAAACATGAAGCTTAAGAGGTTAACTGACTTGTCCAAGGTCACACCACTGCTTAAGGGCAGTTGTGAGGACCCATCCCAGTTCTCCTGGTTCTCATCCAGGGCTCTTTCCCCTGCCCCTGATGAAGGACAAATCTTTCCTTGTGTGCGTGAAAGAGCACAATAAAACAACATGGTGGGTAAGATTTTGGACAGAGACAGAACTGGGCTAGAATAGTCACTGTGTAAGCTTGGGCTTCAGTTATCTGTGTTTTGGGTTTGTCTCATCTGCAAAATGAGCACAATAATAAAGCTTACCTTGAGGAGTTGCTGTGATGTCATGTGGGGAGATGATAGCACATAAAGTTTCATAATCCCACCCAGCATATGTTACTTTTTTACTGTATGGAAAGGACCATTCATTAAACACTAGTCTCACAAGACATCCTCAAGGTAGTTAGCAGGAATAGCAACTTTAAATTTTAAAAATAAAGTAGTATATAAGTCAAGAATGCTTTTAGGTTCTAAACCCATTGAAGATAACATGTGTTTTTAAAATGTATCTTGGGCACGTTGGCATCACCTGTGGACCCTCACTGAGTGTTTACCGATGTCATGTCCAGCCACTGGGTTGGCTGCAGTGGGCCAGGCATTCAAATGTGGTTCTTGCCCCTATAACGTGTTATCACAAATGGGGATAGTGTTCCGCCTCCCCAGGTTCTTCTCAGTCTCATCACCAGAATAGAAGTAAAGACATTTATAATGATGATGAAGGGGGAAAGAGTCAACAGGTACCCTATAGGCTAACTAGACCTTTTCCTCTATGGAATTATTACTTCAGGAGGCATGGTTTTTTTTCCATATTTTTTTCAATTTTTTTTTTATGTATTAGACTTTTTTTAATGTTTTTTTTTATTATATTATGTTAGTCACCATACAGTACATCCCTGGTTTCTGATGTAAAGTTTGATGATTCATTAGTTGCGTATAACACCCAGTGCACCATGCAATACGTGCCCTCCTTACTACCCATCACCGGTCTATCCCATTCCCCCACCCCTCTCCCCTCTGAAGCCCTCAGTTTGTTTCTCAGAGTCCATAGTCTCTCATGCTTCATTCCCCCTTCTGATTACCCCCCCTTTCTTTACCCCTTTCTTCCCCTACCGATCTTCCTAGTTCTTATGTTTCAATTCTATCCAACAAGGAAGCCATGCTAGAATGGAGTTTATTCTAAAGATCATTTCCCATAGCTGATGTAATAGTATTCTTCCCAAGTCTTCCCTTACCTGGCTAGACCTTTCCCCTATGGCTGTTTTAATAATCAGCTTCCCATGACCTGTTGGTCTCCACTCCTTACCCTTGTTTTTCTCCTTGGGCTACATCATCTCCAATGACCTGCCCAAGCCTGACTTCAACTACAGAGGTTTCACTAATGACAGTCACACCCTTATATCCAATACCAGCAAAGCTATATCTCTGTAAGAGCCTGTTGGCTTCTCCTCTTGAAAGTTCCACAATACGTTCAAAATTAAACGAATCATCTTATCCCACCGTTCTTGCCACCCCAAATACCTCTTGCTTCTGTATTAGCAATCTTGAAAAATGGAGAAACTATTTTCCTGTTGCCCAGGAGAGAGAGCTAGAGGTTATCTTTGATTCTTTGTTTTCCGCCCAGTGGCACTTCTCATTAAGTCAGTCATCAGATCCTGTAGATGTCCCTTATTCACATCTCTCCATCTTAATGTCACTGCCTTGGTTCAGGCTTTTATCCCATTTTACCTGATTTCCCTGTGTATAGCCTCAGTCCTCCACTCTGTGTCCTCTGTCCAGTGGTCACAGCAAAAGTAATAGAAAGCATTTATTGAGTTCTCACTAGATGATGGGTACCAGGCTTAGAGTTTATAAAATCTCGTTTAAATCCCACCACCATAGAAGGTAGATAAGAATATGATATTTACATCTTGTGAATGAGGAAACCAAGGCTAAGCTTAAGGACTCAACATCTTACTAGAGACCATAACACTTACAAGTGGAAGATGGGGTTTGAACCCTTATCTGCTGATAGAATGCCCATGGTGGCTCCACCCCCTCCCCAGGAAGCTGAGCCCTTGTTTGGCTTACTCAAAATCATCCTCTCACTAACTGCTACTTCTTGCAGAGAAGAGTCTTTTTTTCTTCTATTTTTGGGGGTTTTCTTGTTTCCTCAGCAATGTTGATTTCATTGTATTTTCATAATATTTCATGCTTTAATTTAATTTATTTAGTGCTATTGTATAGTGCCCTGAGCATATTGGGAGAAGCAAGAACTTTATAAATAAAATTATTATTACAGCTGCTCCAGTAGCAGCCCCTGAGCTATTTAGTAGATATATCAATTACTCTCAGTGTTGAAAATTTTCACCTAAAGCCCTTTATGGCCCAAGTTTTCCTTGTCTTTTGCTACCCTCTCCTGCTTGTGTAATCTTGACACAGTCGTGTAGCATTTCTCCTTATATCGTCATCAGAATTAAGCAGAGAGCACTTCGGCCAAAGTTCCATGTAATGTATTATGGAGAGCATGACCTAGTTTCTTTAGGCTTTTTGAATCACTGAGGTTCTGAATGCCATTTGCTAGACCTAAAATGTCAGTTTTGCAATGAATGAGTCAACCCTCCTTTCCCAGCTCATGCTAAATAAGACCTCGTTATCCATCAGTCTGTGGTAGAAATCTCTTCCAGGGTACTCTAGAGCTGGATATGGGTTCATCACAGCAGTTATTTGACACCTAGGATTTCAGATCTCTAAACTTTGAGATTTGCACAGACAAAATTTGTGTCAGTCTGGAAAGGAAGTGGAGCCCAAACAAGGGGAATAGGATAAAAGTCACTGGGTTACACACCTTCATTTCTAGCACTAAGGCTGTTTTCTGGAACCTACCTGCTACCTCATAATTTCATAGCAAGAGATGTGAGAGGACCATTGTCTTCTGTTTAAACAATGTCAGTGACATGTTGAAGAATTTGCAGGATAAACCCATGGCCAAGCTGGGATTTTTCCCTGGACAGCTCCCAAATCATTCTAGGGGACTTGATCCCCGCCCCCCACTTCGAGTTCCCCCATAGCAGGTTCTTTCCTCTTCTTTTTAATGTACTATATTCAGCCATCCATTCAATAAAAATGAACTACACACTTTCTACATGCCAACAGATGGCTGGCGTGCACAGTGATGAACAAGATGTACATAGTTCCTTTTGGAGTGTGGGTTCTTTACTTCCTATCATTTTGTCTTGACATGTCTCCCTCTCAAGAAAATATTCTTGTCACAATTTACAGTTGTATTAAGGATTTCTGAAGAAGTTTCCTATTTAATCAGGGGCAATACACTGTGTTGTCTTCATTCCATGATTTTACCTTTTTTTTTTAGAAAACAAATGGAAGTAGCCAATCTGTCCATTACAAATGAGTTCATTCCTATTCAAGCAGCGGCTGTCACGTACCTTGCCTGAGGCTTCTTACGTTATGAGCAACATATTGGCTTTAGTTGTCTGTACTTCTTCCCAGCTACACTGGGATCCCTAGATGAACGGAAGACACAATAACTCAAAAGATTTTATTGTATTATACATGGTGGTCATGCATAGTTTCAGTAACACAGTGAGCTTGTTCGAGGTGGATATGCATAACCCCTCTCCTGGTCAGATAGAGGTTGTTGGGTATCTAACAACTATATTTCCTTCCAACAAAATAATAATATGAAATGAGCTGCGACCCAGATGTCTAGGTCAGCAAGAAATTGACAGTATGAAACCTGTCTTTCCCCAAAACGAAGAATAATTTGCAATATAAAATGATTAAACAGAAATACTCAAATTGCTATCAAAGGATACAGCCATAGAGAACTGTCTAATTCAGTTGTTTTCCTGCAGCTTGGAAATGCTTTGCAGTCCACAGAGTAATCAGTGAGAACCCAAGGAATGTTGCATTCCTCAACCTGGTATTCTCAAAGTACATAATCACTCAGTCACCATCTGCATCCCCACTAAGCCCAAGCCACTGTTGGCGAAATTGCTTTGTGGACTAGGTCACATTCCACTGCAGTTCCTCATTTTATGATGACCTAGGACACACCACCTCATCTTTTGTCACCTCTCTGAAATACATTTAAAGAGGCACAATTCTAGGCCCATCCTCCTCCTTCCATTTCTCCAAACGGGTGGTGAACTTTGGAGCCCCTCTTGCATGGGTCAGGACAATCCAGGGTTGCTAATTGAAGGCTGGCTTAGACCATTTTTCCCAGCTCTGTTGGATAGCTCATATCAGTCTCATTGTAATTCTATGTTAGTCCTTCAATAAAAATGGCCAGCAAGCCCAGAGATAACAGAATAGGAATCAATGGGACCCGCCATTGTCTGCATGCCAGATTCTCTTGTCAACCTAGTCTCCAATCCATTCTGCCAGCTCAATCTCCTCTGGGACCCAGACGTTTGAAAACAGTGCAGCAGCCTCATCTCCCAGGCAGTGTTTTTCTCCATCATTTGCTTTATTAAATATTGATTTTCTGTTGCATTATTAAACCTTAAGTCCAGAGCATAAATTCTGGGCTGATACTTTAATCTGGCTCTCCTCATTTTTTTGGCTTTTAGAACTGATTTTCAGGCCAGCTCTCCTGGGGAATCTTTAAGTCAACCCAAGGCCTGAGAGAAACCTGCCTGCAGGAAGGGGAGGAGCCCAGACTTGAGAAGTAGCTGGCCTCTCCAGGGCGCTACAAAAATGACTGAGCTTCCGCAAAGCAGATCTTCACTTTATACTTGTTCCAGACACAGAACCCTATCCCCATTGGAATTCAAGTGGTTGTACCAGGAAAGTCTTTTGGATTCATAACATCAAAACAATTGAGTAGGCAAATGATATGCTGAATTGATTTTAGAATCCGACATCACTGAACTCTTCAGACATTTTCTAATCCACTATCCATTCACCCCCTATTCCTTTGGTCTCTATTATTCCTCGGATTTGAGTCATCAGATATAAATACACAGACCTTTGCCTTTTTACTTATTTTGGGTGTCTGGTTTATTCTTATTTCCTCTTCCTCTCTGTTCTCTCTGAGGACCAGTGGTTGAGTGGTCAACTATGTCAGTCCGTTGTAGAATAGAGCCATCACAAACACAAACTTTCTGAGGGATGCTGACATCTCCAGCTGGCTATGTTTGCTATGGTGACCTCCAAGTTTAATTCCATGTCCTTTGAATAGTTTCCTAGGCTAGTGCTGTCACTGGCCTGAGCCTGGAGGCATGAGCCTGAGGATAAGAAGCAGAAGCGATCATCATGCCTCTGTCTTCAACAGTGACAGACCAACAGGAGAAAAATGCAAGTAAATATTTATGGAATTTCTCTGGCAGGACTGGAGGATGTTTGCAGAAAGCAATGATCACCTCCTGTCTAGACTGCAGTTTCTCTCCTCTTTCTCTCTGTGCCCTGTCCGGTCCTACATCTCCAGAAGACTGGTGTTAGGAAATCATTCCAGGAACAAGCAAAGCTTCTGGTAAAAGGCCATGGGTTAGAAGGGGAATGAGGAATGACTCATTCTGGGTTAGAGAAAGAGCACGACTAACTCAGACTGGCCACTGACACCTGCCAAAAGTAAACCTTCAGGTGCTGTGGGCCGATGGCTAAGTCTTCATGGCCACATCAGATGCAACTAGAAAAGATTCTTGGGGAATATCTCATAGATATACATGTGATGGTCAAGGTGGAAGAGTCTGTTTACTTCGTTTCCTTCAACCTCTCTCATGTCACCAACATCCTTAAGCCTCCAAAAAATAAGAGATGTGCTCTTAAAGGTCAAGGGAAATCTCAGGCTGTGGATCTTCTTACAGTTTTGTCCAAACCCAAATCTCTCCATACTTAGTAGGCAGATAAATAGTACCTATGACTCATTTGAGCATTGTCAGTGATAGGCAACTAACTACCTCGTCGTATAGGTGCTTCCTTTACAAAAGTTCTTGCTTCCATATATACAATGGAATATTACTCAGCTATCAGAAAGAACGAGTTATCAACATTTGCTGCAACATGGACGACACTGGAGGAGATAATGCTAAGTGAAATAAGTCAAGCAGAGAAAGACAATTATCATATGGTTTCTCTCATCTATGGAACATAAGAACTAGGATGATCGGTAGGGGAAGAAAGGGATAAAGAAAGGGGGGGGTAATCAGAAGGGGGAATGAAGCATGAGAGACTATGGACTCTGAGAAACAAACTGAGGGCTTCAGAGGGGAGGGGGTGGGGGAATGGGATAGGCTGGTGATGGGTAGTAAGGAGGGCACGTATTGCATGGTGCACTGGGTGTTATACGCAACTAATGAATCATCGAACTTTACATAAAAAAAATAAATAAAAA
Source organism: Ursus americanus (assembly GCF_024610735.1). NCBI lineage: Eukaryota > Metazoa > Chordata > Mammalia > Carnivora > Ursidae > Ursus > Ursus americanus. The sequence goes on along the minus strand of NC_142142.1, from coordinate 37,765,149 downwards.
ATTTAATAAAATTCTTGCTTTTTACAAAAATACATTAAGCCAAAATTTGCTTCTCTCTAATGTGTTCCTTTCAGTGATTTCCACTAGAAATATATAGAATAATTTGAATCTTTTGTAATAATAAGACGTGCTTGGCTGTCAATTAAGAGCTAGGAATTTAGAATCCTACAAATTTTCACAATTTATAGGACAAAAATGGCTGAATATTAGTAGCTGTATATGTTTCAATCTGATATTTAATCTCTTTGAGTTCCAGTTTTCTCATTTATTCAGCTCAAGTATAACCGCTCATCAGTTTCTGGAGGCGGGGGATTGAAATTAGGTGAAATGGCTAATATTAAGTAGCATTCAATATTTTTAAAATTCAATTTGACAAATATTTGTTAAACTCCTACTGTGTGTCAGGGACAATGGTATGTGCTGGGCATAGGCAAATGAGTCCTAAGTGGTCCCCGACCTCACCATGAGAATTACAATTTTGAAGATGTCTATTATTCTTCTCAAACCTCCTCTTTTCCCCATAACAAAATAGTTCAGGCATTGCATCTGACTGTCATTGTTCTCACCTCATCGTATTGTAATTATTTCTTTATTCAAAAGAAACTTCACCCACTCTTTTGGCTCAAGAGTCATTCGCTGAATGTCACATATTTTTCTCAGTAAATGTGGCCTGTTGAAGAATTTCTACTTCTTCATCTTCCCTTCTGTGATAGATTCTAGTGTCTTCCCTTTTCTCCTCAGATGTTAGCTAACTTTCTCCAGGGCAGCACAAGCTCATGGAGGCCAAACAAGCCCTCAGACTTTGATGTGGTCACTGCATGTCCTGTTGCTGAGACCTTTCTTACTCTTTCATGCACTTCAACTATCTCTATTTTTCCCTTGGTTTTCTCACTAACAATTTCTACCAACCCAGTCGGGGTCATCATTAAGAATTCTGTTTGAATTGTAGGAATTCACTCAACTAGTTAAAGAAGGTTTATTGGAAAGATGGACTTTATACAAACAGGTGCAGGAAGAACAGGCGTTTAAACTGTGTGAGAAGGGACCGTCCTCCACTGTTCTCTGTGCTTCTCTCCTGGGGGCCGTGTGGTGTTCTTATTGATGCTACTCTCTACACATCTTCTGTGGTCTCTTGAGTCTCTTTTTTAGGTTTTCTCTGGTCCCCACTAACTTCATCTCATTTATGGCCTTGTCCTGCCTTGGTGTGTGATAGATCACAGCTACATGACTTGGTTTTGGTGCCTCAAGTTCAAATTAGCAGGAAATTGAGTCAGACTGCCTTTACCTGAGTCGGTGTTCACCCTTGTTCCAATCAGCTGTGGTTAGGGTGAGGGTAGAGATCCTATGATTTATGATGCTATTTTTTAATCTATTCAGGGCTCTGCTAATTTTGAAAGTTGATATGAGTATAAGGTTAGCAATTGGCAGCTCTAATACAGAGATGTTTTGTAATGTCTGAAAGGTTATTAACCAAGGATGATCAGCTTGGACCTTCTCTACTTTTCTCTGGTTCCCCTTATCTAAGATACTTCCTTTCTGAGCACAGCCAAGGTTGTGTCTCAGCCTGAGACAGTCAGTCGATGTGTCCAGGAAATGCAAGGCTTCTCTTCAAAAAACTGGACTTGGGCAAATATGTTCAGTGGCTTGAAATTACCCCAACTTGAAATGTTTTGGCCTTACAGTGGAATGAGATTATTAAAAACTACCAAAGTGCCAATAATTAAAATCAGCAATGGTGTTGGAAAGGCCACCCATGCTTTGTGCCAACACCCCGTTCTCCCCAGCATGCAGCCTCACGAGATGTGTAATTTCCCACTGGTACACAGCAGAGAGCTCCAGGTCACGTAAGAATTTTGCAAATGGGTTGGGATCCAGGGTCTTTGAGCTATTTCTGTCTCAAGTTATTTTTATTTTTCCATTTGATGCTGTCAGAAACTCAGGAACGGATCATTTGTGCTGGAAATAGCACAGCTTCTGCCCTTCGTTTCAATCCCTTTTGCCGTGTTTGATTGGTGAATTTGATTGCTGGCCATAGAAAATTGCATTTGTGTCAAGAGCATTCTGAACACATCAATGCAGGAGGAAACCAGGCAAGATCAATTGTAATACCAAAGGACTAGTATAAAAAGTCATGCAACTCACATGCCAACCTGTAACTCTCCATGTTTAAACTTCTGCCAGTTTCCTCAACACTGTTCAATTAGTTAAACTTCATAATACCCCAAGAGTTCCGTTAGTGTCCGATGTTAGACATCCAGAAGAGAGAGAAATAACACTGTCAATCCAACTGCAGTTTTTCACAAAATGTGCAAAATGTGAGACAACAAGTAGTAATACAAATAATTATAATAATTGCTTGATATGTTTCCCAGGTACTATGTTACATCCTGTATGCACATTTCTAATTTAATCTTCAAAAGAAGCTTGAAGTTAACTGTCTTTATCATTAATGCATTTTATGACTAAAGAATCAGACCTGGAAAGGTTAAGTAATCTTTTTATGATTGTCTGTGAGTGCACAGAATGTGGGCATTGGGCCTTCTGATGGCTCCAGATTCCATGGTTTCAACTACCTCCATTTATTTTTTTTTGTATTTTTAAACCACAAATATGTATACCAATAGGAATAAGCACTATGATTGCTGCCCTGTTGTTGTTATTTTACTCATTCTACCAGATGTGTAGTAGGCTAGACATTTCAACTTTCCATGAAGGACCACTGGGATCCTTGGAGGACAGGTAGTCCCAATTCCTATCGCATCTGTAATAGTAACATATATCTGACTTTATCAAGTGGTTTCCCTATCACAATCAGCTTAGGAAGGTGTGGGCTAAGTAGGACAAGTGTTATTAATTCCATTTTCTAAGTTAAGAATGTGGGGCTCACAGAATGTGACAAGCATCCAGGTTAGTGGAGAGTGCAGCCCACTGGCTTCAGGACTGCTGGTCTAACTGATTCCTTGCATTTCTACAAGGTAAAACATTTACTTCAAAAAAATTCCCTTTATTTAAATTCAATTTAATTAATATATACTGCATTATTGTTTCAGGGGTAGAATTCAGTGATTCATCTGGTGCATATAACACCTGACGCTCATTACGTCAAGTGCCCTCCTTAATGCCCATCACCCAGTTACCCCATCTCCTCCCTTACCTCCCCTCCAGCAACTCTCAGTTTGTTTCCTAGAGTTCAGCATCTCTTATGGTTTGCCTCCCTCTCTATTTTCATCTAATTTCATTTTTCCTTCCCTTCCCCTATGTTCATCTGTTTTGTTTCTTAAATTCTGCATATGAGTGAAATCATATGGTATTTGTTTTCCTGCGACTGACTTATTTCACTTAGCATAATACCCTCCACTTCCATCCATGTCGTTAAAGCGTTTACTTTTAAAGGTATCACAGCCTAAATGGTATGAATCTTTTTCTTTAATATTGGATTGTCTCCACCTCCACACCCTTAAAATCCTGGAACAACAACAACCACCAAGAAAAACAGTTCAGAATGCTTTAGACACAGAATGTGTCTTATGTTTTTATCATTATGCACAGAATGTTTTATAAAACTCTTTGGTGAGACCTAGCCTGTAACAGAATGCTTTCAACAGAGAGATGCATTAGAAGGAGGTCTTAACTGACTACTTAGAAGACCCGATTCATGCCTTAAAGACCTAATGATTCAGTCTCATCAATCTTTATTGCCAAAAAAATGCTTCTTGATGACCTTCCGCACTTTACATCCTCAGCTGGAAACTTAATAGCTGGCTGACCTTGGACAAGTCACTTAACTTTCTCCAAACCTTAATTCTATCATCTGCAGAACAGACTTAATAATGTTCCTTTCCCTACCTCAAATAGTTATTGTAAGAATAAAATAAAATCATGGGTATGAGCTGGTTATATAAACTAATGAATTCCTGTATTTATACGATGCATTGTTTTAAGCTTTCAAAAATGTTTCTGAATATTTTGGCAAATGAAGAGTGTACTTTTCTACATGTCCCAGGAGCAACCAAAGACAGTGCCGGAAAAGTGACATCACAGACTCAGGTGTGTTGGATGAAGGGCAGGGCAAGAGGGAAGTCACCATGTCCTGTCTCTCTTTTTCCCGCTGGGTGGAGAAGGCTGCCTTGGGCAGGATTTAGCCACTCATTTTTGCTTTTGGAACTGCTTGCTCTGAATGGCGTGATTTCTGTGGCATTTTCTTCTTTTTTCTTTCTCTTTCTGGCAATGACTCTTTGAAATATTATTTTTGCTTCCTCGATGGCAGGGCTGTATAATTGATAGCCTCTCTGGGTGGCTGGAGCCGTGCATTTAAACCATGCTTGCCTTGGCTCCAACGCCTCGGAGTTCATTACTTTTTGAAAAGCTGCACGTCTGTTTGTGTTCAGATTATTGTTGCTCTAGAGAGGGAGGTTATTGTCAGGCAGGAAGAGGAGTGTGGAGCAGAATTTACGATAATCAAATTCTCTCTTCTCCTTAGATGAATATTTCTGGGTAACAGGACTTCACATTTATCTGATATGGCTGTTCTGAACCAGGGGACCAAGGACCTTCACTTTTCCCCTGCAGCATGCTGGAGGGAGCTCAGCAACATTCAGTCCTGGGATGGGGGAGGCTGCTTCTTTGCAGATAAAGTGGGTAATAAAAGTGCCCAGTTCTGGTACTAGAGAATGATTTAATGCATAATATATACATGTAAGATTTTTAATTAAAGGTGTGAGGTATATGTGGTTCTCAGTGACAGTCGGGGTGGAGGGTACATGCCCTCTCCACTTGAGCCTGTGATCTTCTCTCAATTCTGTAATGATCACATTATTCTCATCCCCTGTATCTCTCTTTTGGCACACAGGTCTGCCCACACGATTATCATTCATGTATGCCCACACTTTGTGTTTTACTCTGCCTTATACCAGGTTCATAAGCAATAGAACCTCAGATTTGGTAAGGTCAACCAGGATTGTGTAAATTTAGAATATACCCGAACATGGTCTTTATGGCAAATGAAGAATAATTCCTCCACTTTTCCATGAATGGGGATGCAGAGACTGAGTCCCCTGGAATGGTTGTGGGAGATAATACCAAGAACTTTTAATTGGAATTCTCTGTCTCTTCCTTCTCAGCCTGAAAAAAGAAATTCTACTCCATTCTTTAAGACTGAAATTAATTGCCTTCTTTGAGAAGCCTCCCTTAGAAATTCCCACACTCCACCCCATCCCATCTTAAGAAAGTTGTTGGGTTCTCCCCTTGAACTTTAAAAAATTTTTGTTTGTATTATGACTGCAGCATTCCTGTCACTGTTCTGTGATTATCCATCTCATGAGTGTTCTCTCTGCCCCCATTGCATTCCTTGAGGATAGAAGTCAAGTTTTTAAAATTTATTTCTCTATCATCACCATCTAGTGAGGTCCTGACATATGTTTAACACTAAAGAAAGATTCATTGAATAAATCCATGAAAGGATTTTGCTTGATCAAAGCATATTCAGATTTTCCTTCCAGTGATGTGTTACCATATGCAGAAGAGAATCTGTGTAGTGTGCAGAAGGCTTACTCATTCATCTGTCCTTGGGAAACTCACATAACTTCTCATTCCAGAGGGAGATGTAGTCAGGTACAGTCCCTCAGGTGGGGCTATTTGCACAAGGTTAGGTGATAAAAAGTAGGCATTTGCAAAAGATGGGTTTTTGGCATTTTGGTCAGTTAGGGAGATAGAATCAGTCTTCAAAGAAAAGAAAACACACAGAAAAAAATCCATTTCAGAAAGAGTTTTCATCTGTATAGGAGATGAAACACTTTTAAGTTGAAGGCAGTTTCTTTCCCTTTTCGATATAACAAGTAGAAGATATTGTCACATCTTGTCATTTGAAGGGCGTAAAACTGGGTTACATAAGGGACAAAAGATATCATGCATATGCTAGTGTTTAACAAATAATAAATATTTGAGGGATTCCTCTGTATACATTCCAAAGGACTTTCTAAATAAGATACCAAGGGGTAGACTTCCTCCCAGATTTATGCTTGACAAGGGGTATTATATCTGTATATTCCTTAGTATTCTGGGAGTGAGGAAGGCTTTTAGCCTCTCTGAATCCTAGTCAAGTATATGAACCTAAGTTTTATTGTTCCTTTGTTACTCAACCTTCTCCTTGATGCATTCCATACTAGATTGTGCGGATTATTACAGCCTAAAGCTCAGCAAAGTGGAGGTGATTATCAGAATTTGAAATGCTGTGACATTTTGCTGCCAAAAAGTAATTGATTTATTAGAGACATTACAATACATGCATGATTCAACATAAGAGGTTTCTTTGAACTTGTTCAGTATCAAATCCTGTGGGAGACTATTTGCTTTCAGCACCGCGGACAGAAACTCTCTTTCATTCAGATTCAGTTGGCCTTAAACAAGTAAATATTAGAGCTCAACAGTAGCACTCCAATCTAGTGGCCACAGTATGATTCAATTTAATAGCTTTAACAATTTCAACTGGCGAGTACCAGAACATTAATACATTGTTTTGCACTTATATTGCCACAAAATGGAACAAGGGACAGGATCGGATGACTTTATAATAGATTATTATCATTGCTATCATTATTGTTGCTGAAACCAGGGATAATATTTTACAACAAATCAGATCAAATACAGAACATTTCAGAAGACGTTTGATTTTTCCTAACAAGCAAATTCTTCGTAACTCTGTACTCAAAACTCTATGCAAGGAGCCATAATTGAGTTCAGTGGTTCCACACCTGAGCAATGAACCGAACAGACTAACAAAATGCCTAAAGCTAATGAAAATCTTGTTGTTGAAAGCAAAGAAGCCCCAGTGGGGCATGGGGTAAAATACTGGGAAGATTAGGATCTCTGCCTTAATGACTGTGAACTAATGTATTTATCCTGACTAGGTAACCTCTTGTTAATTCCCAATTGCTTCAGGCATCTATTCAAAAACTTTTAAAATAGACACAGTCTTAATCCAGGATACTGTTTGCTTTCTTATTTACTGTTTATTGATTGATTATAAATGTTCCAAAACAACTTTATTACTCCTTATACACGTGACAAAAGAAATGAAAACTAATGATGGAGAACTTCAGGGGCTTTGCTGAATAATTAATATTAAACTGGTTTATACTATGTATACTTATGTTGATGCCTGAATTAAAAATACTTATATAGGGGAACCTGGGTGGCTCAGTTGATTAAGTGTCTGCCTTTGGCTCAGGACCTGATCCCAGGGTGCTGGTTATCAGGCCCCATATAGGGCTCCCTGCTCAGCGGGGAGTCTGCTGCTTTCTCCCTCTGCCCTCCCCCTGCTTGTGCTCTCTCTCTCTCAACTAAATAAATAAAATCTTAAAAAAATTTATATAACATAAGATGATATAGGCTTCAGATAACTTAGACTCTGAATCATTCGGATCATATCACTTGACTGTCCTCTCAGGGACGAACATACCTGGGGCTTATGCTTATCACTTGGTTGATGTAAAGGGGGTGGGGATAAAAGTTAATAGTATGTAAAGCTATCTTTTTTGTTTCCTTTGTTACCCAGAGAAGCTGTAACGTTTCCTTTTAACTTAACAAAGCATCCATATAACTAAACAGTACTCCCATTTTGCCCTTTCTGTCAGGAAGCTCAAAAAAAATGTAAAGTTTAACATCAAAATCTGTATTGACATTTATCATTGCCATTTGAGGTATTCTTTTTACCTTATTTTATGTGTTTGCTTTACTCTTTTATTTTATTTTTCCATTTTAAGATGCCTCAGATTTATTGTGCAGATAGTGGGATATAAATAATTATGAATAACTTGATATATATATGAATATATATATAATTATATATATATTATATATATATGAATATATATTATATATTCATAAAATTAGTATATATTATTTAACTTAACTTAATATTGTTTTAAAATATGTCCTGGACAGTTGAGCACTTGTGCTTTCTGTGGATATGGATTTGTCCCTTTTAAAAATTGAGGGTGGGGGACGAATGCTTATCATTTGTCCATCAGGGAAGCATGATGTGGGAGAAGGGAATTAAAAGTTAAAAGAATAGGAATTTTATTAGTGTAGATTTAGGCCATCGAAAAGAGGGAAGATTTTTAGTCATAACAAAAATGTTTTTAAAATATTACGGGAAAATATAAGTTCTGAGAATTTCACATTGAACTTGTCAATTGGATTAATGGATTCAAAGCAAAGAAAACCTTGGGCATTTCAGTCATTCAGTTCAAACAATTATATTAATTAAGTAAGCTGAATTTGCTTTTTGTTCCTGATTTTATTCATTTAGCCATTCATTTGTTGAGTACCTGTTATGTTTCAGGCACTCAGTCCTGTCTGGGCATTCAGAGATACAAGAGAATCGCTATTCTCAGAATTTTCAGGAAACTCCACCCTCTATTAACATCTGACAATGAGCTGTCTTAAGATGCTAGAGGAACAAAAAAGAGGTTCAATACTGAACTGGCTCAAGGTGGTGTGGAGTCTGGGAAGGCTTCCAAATCTGAGTCTAGATTTAAAGGGCTAAGAGTAGTTAATTGTATGAATATTGAGAGTCTGCCAATGGAAGGAACCAGAATGGATGCACAAGAGAGAATTCTGGGAAGAGGGGGATAGGACAAATATCCTAATCCAGCTTATAGGTAATAATGGTTGAAAGATAGGTGGGGGTGGGCAAAGGCTCTGAACATGTGTGCGTGTGTGTGAGACTCTCTCTCTTTCTCTCTCTCTCTCTATAGATAGATAGATATAGGTAGATATAGATATATAGCTATAGATCTAGAGAGAAATATCAACACTAAGATTGGGTGAAGATTAGATGGGAGAGGTATAAATGCACCAGTCCTGCAGGTTTTTGGTTTATATGCTCAGCTAAGGATTTTACATACTGCCAACCTGAATGAAAAGTGAATACTCTAAAATATTACAAGAGGATGAGATTTGCATTTTTGAAAAGCTAATTCAAAGTCTTTTTGGAAGATGGTTTGGAAAGGGGACAAAACTGTCGTACTCCAGTACAGTAATTTCAGGGAAACAGTAAGAATGGCCTAAATTAAGGTAATTCGCCTGATGATAAAGAACATAAAGAGTTGAATGATTTTTCATCAGTGAGAATCCATGGGACTCGGTGACTGATTGGTGTGTGGTGTAAGGAAGCTGAAGAATGGGAAATCCCTTGACTGAGGGACAGTATAGCATAGTGGTTTAGCATGTGGCCTCTGAAGCCGACTGGTGCTTTTGAAATCTGGTTGTTTGACCCTGACATGTGATTTCAGTTTCTTCACCTGAAAATGGCAAATGTTAATAGTAATGTAAATTGAAATATACTTTCAAAAATTATTGGAAAATCTGACACTCTTCCTGTATTGTCTTTAAAGACTCATGAACATCATTTTAAGAGCTGTTGGAATGTAAACGAGGAACATCTTGGGTTTGGTGAGAAGAGTGGTTCCTTCGGTATGGGACTTCACATTCACATTGTATCATGTATTCATAGACTAATAAATTATTGCATAATCTGTGAAGATGAAAGAGAATAAGGGCATCCTTAAAGAGTCTAAAATAATCCAGTAGAGGGATGTTGGTAATCAGAAGGCAGAGAGAAGTTGATAGTCATGTTAAGTCAAACACAAATTTAAAGAAGTTACTAAGGTATGATAGATAATTATTAAAGGCAGATATTAGCCAAGAAGTAGAGCAGACAACTGCAAAGGGACAAGAAAAATGGGGGGGGGAGTGTTTAAATCCTTAAAGGAAAAGGACAAATGATAGAAAATTTATGCAACTGAACAGCTTCGCCTAAACAAATAATTCTGGTCTGTTCTGGATTTCAGAACTGCAAGCTCATGGTTTCCCAAGCTCACAGGAGAAAGAAAAACAAAATAAAAGGATCCCCTCAGGCTTTTCTATAATTTCTGTCCTAGGTAGTTAGATACGAATACAAGGCCTTGAATTACTAATTTCTATGTCTGATACCTTTTTAGTCGCCCTAATTGGTAGTCCAGCTCTCCACCTCTACTCCACTTACTTTTAAAGGATGAAAAATTAAAATCTGATGAGGCTGTGCCATCACATTGCCCTTCCATTGCTTTCTGCTGCTACTGGACCCAGGCCCACATGAGCCCTTTCCTGGGTAGAGTAACAGAAGAAAAAATTAAAGAAAAGAATGAGCAGAGAGGAGAGGAAAGAAATGATAAATTTGATTCAGCACTATATGGATATGTTCAGTCATTCAACAGTATCAATGAAGGCTACTTACTTTACTCGAGGATCATGGGAAAAGTTACAAAAAAGTACAAGGTAAATTAAGCTGTTTTTCTAAGGACACCAATAATCTCTTACTGTCAAATCCCTTGATGTCTTTTCGGTATTCTTTCTGCTGAAATTGGTTCAATTGCTACCACTCTCCCTGATATTCTTTCTTTCCCAAATTTTCATGAAACCACTCTCTCCTGATTTTCACCCGGCTCTGACCCACTCTATCTCAGTTCCCTTTGCTTGATAACCTAGATCTCACAAATCATAAATCTGGCATTCCTCTGGATTCTAACTTTGAGTTTCTTCCCTTCTGGTCTTTCCCAGGTGATGCTACTCAGTCATGGCATTAGCGTGGGTGTGTTGATTTGGGAAGCCATCACGGTGTGCTCTGTCTCATCTCTTCTAAATTCTCAAATGATTGCAGGATATCTAGTGAGCATCATAACTTCCAGGTCCTGCAAACAACTTGAACTCAACATATTTCAAACTGTTCTTATTATCTTCTGTACCATACTGGGTTCTTGGTTTCAATCAACAGAGATTGATTCAGGCTGACTTAACAAAGTGGAATTGATTACACGTACAATGTAGAACTCATGGAATTGACAGGGTTGATTTTAAAAAAGGGAAAGAGGTCAATACACATACACAAAAATCACAGTGAAGGAAGAGTCTCACCAGGGCACTGCAGCCATCACAACTAACATAGGCACCATTCTTGGCACCGTCGTGGCCCTTCTGACATGTCTGAGCATTAAACATCCCAAAAGGAATAAGTTCCAAATTGTCCCTGCCTCTTTATCATTTGCTATCAAGGCAGAGTCCTTGAGGAGAGCATTCAGTAGACAGAGACCAGGTGATATACCCATGGTCCAGCTGCAAGAGTGTAAAAGCACAACTTTTTGACCTTATCAGGTTTTGCAGGGGACTCACACTATGAAGGGTTTCTTAAATATAGGAAAATGGCTCAGATTCTGATTAGTATTTTTAATGAAATGCAAATTACCACTGTATATTTCATGACTTAAATCTTCTCTTCAAGTGGTACTTCTCATCCCAACAAGTGACACCAGCAAACACCCACCCAGTCAACCAAGCTAGAAACCTCAGTATCATCTGCAAATTTTTATTTTTCTTTATGGTACAAATCTATTTGTTGGTGCTGTTTATGTAAGTCCCTGCCTTATAAGTCCATCTACCAAATATTCCTTAACTCTTTTGCACGCTACCCTTTCCCCTCTTAGATCAACCTTATGCCTTTTTAAAAGAGTACTTTTAATATTTTCAAGCAATAATGAGGTTGAAGATGTTATGGGTATGGGCTCCAGTGTCACACCACCTGTATGTGTCCAGATCTTACTTCTGCCATTCACTAGTTCAGTGACCTTAGGCATTTTACCTAACCTTGCTCTGTGTCATACATAAAATAAAGTTAATAATAATACCTACCACACGGAGTTGCTGCAGGAATTGATGGAGGTGGTATGTGTAAAGCATTTTGAATGCTCACAAAAAATAGCCATTCAATAAAGGTAAGGTGATGCCCAAAGTGAAAAGTAGTGGTGGTAGTTGAGGTTGTAAAGATGCTAACACTGTGGTAGTAGGAGTAGAAACTTCCTCTCATCAGTACTGTCTAGAATATGCAGTCTATATTGTTGCCAGAATTATCTTTCCAAAACATAAATTTGCTTTTGTTACTCCCTTGCTTAGAATTCTTTGATGGCTCCATTTCCTGAGATAAATCCAAACTCTTAAGTGAGACGTATGAGATCCTGCAAAATGGGACCCTGGATTATCTTTCTGCCACTGTCTCCTACCACTCATCACTACCCATGTTACAGTAGAGAACATGAACCAACTCACTGCCCAGCAGTTCAGAGATGTTACTTCTCCGAGCTTTCATGCACACTGTTTTTGCTTCCTGTAACACTTTCCTTTGTGACCTTGATACTTCCACACTTCCTGTAAGACCCCAACACACAGCATTTTACTTCACACCCCCCCATGCCCGCTCCTTGTGTCCCCATCATACTTGACACATGCATCTCGTGTGGTGGCACTGTAAAGGATTTGTTGCATAGATCCTCCACTTCTGCACTCATGGGGTGCCCTTGCCCTGAATGCTCTTGCTCTTTTCATGTCCGTCTCTGTTATGTGGGACTGGCACATAGTAGGTACTCAGGGAATGGTTATTCAATTATTGCATTAATGAACACATTTGTCAGGACTCTTTGAAGACTTAGAGGAGACCAGGGAGAGGTGTACCGACTTGTTTTAGATGAGCGCACATGTCTCACTGGCTACATTTGGCGGAGAAGTGAACAGGCGGAATATTTGAGGGCCTTGACTCCTGCAGCTTTGCTTTAATCATTTCCGGTTTGTGCTTGGCACTGGGCACCTTGCTAGAAACTTTAACAGAATACCAGGAGCACATGGTCTTCTTTTCTGAAGGAATTTTCATTCCAATAGAAAGTCTAGATTAGTGGACATTATACTTAAGGGACTCTGGAGCCAAATTTGCAATCACTGTTACAGGGAAGAGCCCAAGGACTGTGCATTTCCTAGTACAATACTGTAAATCAGAAACGACTACCTTTACAAAGACATGTGCCATCTGAAGAGCTCCATGTTCCTTGAGAGAACCAGGACATGTATATTTTCTCTAGATCTAAAAAGTTATAGAAAGTTTGGATCCCCTCCCCTCAAAATAACATAAAGTCACAAACTTGTAATCAGGCGAAGTGCCACTTTCTTTATTGTATTTGAAAACAAAGAGTACTATTGGTTGAGACCAGAAATACTTATTTAGAAATAATTTTCACAAAATTTAATTATTGAAAAATAATGATTTTATAAAAATGCATGAATGCTCTTTCCATTTGTAAAATATGCCACACTACCCAGAAAACATTCCCATGGAATATTAAGCTCTGGGGACCAGGACTGGGAAAATGTTGGTATAAAATGCTTCCATCCCCGTCTAATTCAAAAATAAAGGATTTTAGTGGGTACTTGGAAGTTATAAATCAGTATCTAATAAACAAATAAATGCACAAGAGCGTAAGTATAGCACACTGACTTCCCTATAGTCAGGGCAAATGGCAGCAAGTTCTCCATTGCCAAATGGTAACTGCTTTTGCTTTGGAATATGATGCTTGCGTCCCTTTAACCTCCTGCACTGCTGGCCCTCCTAACTTACGAGTTGCTTATGTTACTTATGTGGAAAATCCTTTGACTTCAGCAATTCCTGTACATAGAGTTGAACTCAAATAAGAAAGGTAGGGATTCTGCCTTTCAAATATTTAATGCATTTTGGTTTTTGAAAGGACTGGGTTTAGGAGTACCCATGGTTCTTCTTGCCCCATATCCTGTGTCCACCAACAGAAGAGGGGATATTCCACCAACACTTGTGTCTCCTTGCTAGGGCCAGAGAAAACATTTCCTTCCTTCTCTCCTACTTTGCTCTCTTGGAGAAGAAAGGGTTAGGATGGGCTGATCCAGCTGACCCATAGATTATTGTTTACCATTTCCAAAGCAGAGTTCTCTCTCAAGCTCATTTTAGACTCTTCTTCGCCCAGTTGTACACTTGCAGCCCTGGGTTCGTGCAGTACACAGACAGGTGGAGTGCTCCTCTCTCTATTCAGCTTTTCCACCTACTACCAGATAAGTAGATCAGATTGGTTTTAGGCAAAGAGCTCCCTTACCCAAAGAAAATGAAAACATTAATTAAAAAAGATAGACACACCTCTATGTTTATTGCAGCATTATTTACAAAAGCCAAGATATGGAAGGAACCCAGGCATCCAACAACAGAAGAATGGATAAAGAAGATATGTAGATATAGATATAGACAATGGAATATTACTCAGCCACAAAAAATTAATGAGATCTTGCCATTTGTGATGACATGGACGGACCTAGAGGGTATTATGCTAAGTGAAAGAAATCAGATAGAGAAAGACAAATGCCATATGATTTCACTTATATGCGGGATCTAAGAAAACAAAACAAATGAACAAACAAAAACAGATCTTAAATACAGAGAACAAACTGCTAGTTGCCAGAGAGGCAGAAAAAGAGGGAATGGATGAAATGGATGAAGAGGTTTAAGAGGTATAGACTTCCAGGTATAAAATAAATCCTGGAGCTAAACAGTACAGCATGAGGAATATAGTCAGCAATATAGCAGTAATTGCATGGTGACTACACTTACCATGGGGAGCCCTGAGTAATGCATAGAATTGTTGAATCCCTGTGTTATACACCTGAAACTCATAGTGCATTGTGTATCCACAACACTTCAATAAAAAGAGGGGGAAGAGGAAGTTCCTCTTCCTGCAGGCCCTGCCACACCTCCAGTCTGCCTGTCCTGCTGGTAAAACTGGTATAGAGCCTTGTTGCCACCTGAAGCTTTGCTCCATCCCTCAGTTGTTAGCACCTGGAAGGAAGGACCACGGAAGGATTAGCACCCTAAAATTTCAATGCTGCATTTTTTGAATGTACGTTATTTGTAATCCCGACACATGAATTTGATGAAGAGTCAGCTACACATAGTTTTCTGGCAAAATACTCAGTTATAAGCAGTTGACCTTCGGTCAGGTTAACACACATTATTAATGTACTGTGTCACTGTGAACTGTGCTCCACACCGTCAGGTCAGGTGTGCATTCGGAAACAGCATTCTTATGAAACTGGACAGCTGTGCCTTGTTTTTTAGCTCATCTTTTTTGTTGTTTTAATTTTTGTTGATTTGGGTTATTATTATACTGCGCCTCAGCACTCCAGATTCTTTTGCTGAGACTGTTTCTACATTGTGACAGCCTTATGATGGTATCTGATCTGTTATTCTGGTTCCTCTAAAAAAGTCTCGTGTCTGTGCTCAGTGGCATAGAAATAGAACTTTTTAGCAAAAATGAGAAACAAAACAAAAAACTCGAAGCCCTCCACGTTGGAAGCCTTTCTATGCTTACACATCAAATTCCCTTTCTGTGGCCTTTGCTCTCACTCCCTTCCCAGTACGTGTGCACGTATGTGGATACGCACACATATGTGTCTAGGTCCGTCTGCATGCAGATAGGTAGGCATGTATACAAGCAGATCTGCGCACAGCGTTTGCAAGAGATATCAAACCTTTTGTTGTTCTTTAATGCTCTCTTCTCACTTTTCTTTCTCTAGAGAGGAAGTTGTCTTTCATCAGAGCATCGAACTGAAAAAAGCTCTGCATTTATAATGCACGTAGAGTTTTTCCAGTGCTTGTCTAATGAGAAACGATACCCAAAATTAGAGCTTGCCGCCTTCCAATTATCCCATTGCATATGATTTTGTTATACCACAAATAGTTATTTTCTTCCTTCCCCAATAGCTACATAAATGGGCCATGGTAATCCACTCCAAAACAAATGGCCAGGCATTGCTATTTCTGCTGTATATAGTGGGAAAAAAAAAAAAAAACAACAAACCTCCATTATATTAAAAAAAAAAAAAAAAAGAACAACAACAACAACAGGACTCTCTTGTGTCTGCTGGTCACAATAGCAAAGTAGGCTCCAGCTCTCTGGCATGGAAGAGGGTTGAAAGTTAGTTCTCTAGGGGCGCCTGGGTGGCACAGAGGTTAAGCGTCTGCCTTCAGCTCAGGGCATGATCTCGGTGTTCTGGGATCGAGCCCCACATCAGGCTCTTCCGCTATGAGCCTGCTTCTTCCTCTCCCACTCCCCCTGCTTGTGTTCCCTCTCTCACTGGCTGTCTCTGTCTCTGTCGAATAAATAAATAAAATCTTTAAAAAAAAAAAGAAAGAAAGTTAGTTCTCTAAGAGCACGACATTTCTGAAATCTGGGAGACAGCCTAGGATAGATAACAAGGGGCTGCAGGGTTTGGTAGCATCAATTACTTTTACTTGATTTGGGGGGGTGCTTATATTTTCTAATGTTGACCCTGCTTTGTGCACAGGCAAATAATGGGTCAAGGCACTTAAAAGCAGACAGCTGCACTGGACTTGATTCATCCTCATCAAAAATAATGGCCGTGCTTGCCTATTAATCTCTTTGCCACCCTAGAAATTGAGAGATTAGGGGATGTTGAAGTCAAATCTAAAGTGTTCTGCTTTAGATGGTTAAGAGGATGATTGAAATCAATAAATTCCAGGCTTTTGGGAAGCCGAGATGATTCTGAATTTACTAAAGACAGAAAGAAAGAAATGCCAGCAGGAGCCTTTGGTGACCAGGACTTGACCACAGAGCTCTGCATCAGCTCTCGCCTCCCTGGGACTTCCTCGAAGAAGCCTAAGTTTTACTGGATCCCATCGCATTATGATGTTCTGCTTGGGAGAAACAACAGTCACAGTAAGGGCAGGAAAGCAAATTGAAAAACAGAGCAGCCACAGTTAAAGGAAGCAGTCAGTGGCCGGCAGACCCATGAATAAATTAGTTTGTCTATTTCTGACAGTCCCGATCTCCTCTGTGGAAATCCCATTGCATCTCAGGTTACACAGGCAGCCTCGTGTCCTTAGCTTGGATCGTGTATCACTTCTGGAGGAACCTGCGGGCCACCTGAAATTCCTGATGGCGGCAGCAGGTAGAGACACCATCTCATCGTCTGCGTGGCTACTGCATTGGACAGCCCGTATTTCCCCCAACTCTGGAATGTTCAGGCCTTCGGGCCGTGGCATCCCAGCTATACTTCATATCCTCTTTTCCTTCTTGATATGAAAACACTTTCCCAGAAATCATCTAATTTAGCTCTCACAAAACCTTTCTCGGGCAAAGCAGTCATAATAATGTCTATTTTATGCATGGAGCCGATAAGCCCTGAGACATCAACCCTTTGGCCCCAGTGTGTGCTGGGTCGAGGAGTCCTGTGGTTTCTCCTGGGCTGCAGTGCCCAGTGCACTGCTATGCCAGGTTCCCCAGCTGTAGGTCCCTGTGACCTCATGCGGGAGGGTCTAACTACTTGGATGATGGCACATGAAATGCGCTTGGGGTCATACTTTCAGAGAGGGGCGATGGTGGTGGCAGGTGTGTGCACATGACCACTCCCTCGACCGCATGCTAGGAGAACACTGTGTGTCTCTGAATGCCAGCATCCACATAGGCGCCGTCTCGCAGCCTCCGCTGTGTGCACGATGCAGTCAGAGCTGGCGGGTCTGTGGCCTCACTAATCTCCCCATGCAACTCCACAGGGAAATTTGCTACTCTGAGGACCTTTGCAGAGTCTTGCCTGTCTTTCCTTTATCCTCACTGGGACGGAAGTTGCTCAGATGGTGTGATCTTTCTTTCTTTCTTTCTTTTTTTTTTTTTTTTTAGGCTTGGGTGCCTTAAAAAAACAAGATGAAAAGTCTAGAAGTACATTCAGCAACACCATATCTGGCTTCTCTGCACCCCCCCCCTTTATATTTTTCTTAGCTGTTCTGTTTTAGTTAGCGCCAATATAGTGCTCCCCTCCCACATATCCCTTTAGGGTGAAATGCCTGCTCAGTGTGCTTCGGAAAGGCAGTATATTTTAGGCAGCCTGATAAAAGACTCTAATAGCCCCAGATTAATGCATTCATTCCTAGCCAATTGAAGGATTCATTACAGTGCTTAGGCTGAGGCTCCTCTCTGACGAATTTGCCCTGGGTAATGAGCCATTCAGCAGCTGCTACCCTGCACTGCTGGTAACCTGCAGAAGGGGGCAGTGAGATGAAACGGGCATAGGTAGAGTACAAAAGCGGAGAAGCTTTTGGCACCTCCAGTTGCGCCGGACAAGAAAGAGCGAGAAGGTGCTAGTGGACATGGCATCTGCCTTTGGAGCTGGAACTGAGCAGTGTCTGGTGGGGGAATGTGAATGCATGTAGCTCCCCGTGCCCTTCAAGGCTGAGAAGTGAGGTTCAGGCAGACCAAGTATGACTCTGCTGTGAAAGTGAACCCCGATTGGGCAACTAGTAGGAGAGGGATATGTGGGAGAAGCCTTCAAACAATTATAACTGTCACAGAGTCAGGTAGTTAGGAGACATTCCTTACTGGGGTTGGCTAGCCCAGTGATTCTGTGTGTGTGTGGGGGGGGGGGGAGGGAGTGGAGGGGTGGTGTGTGATGGTGACTTCACCCTCCAGGGACTTTTGGCAGTGTCTGGAGACATTCTTGGTTGTTTCAACTCCCTTCAGGGGTTAGGGGACTGAGACATTACTGGCATCTAGCAGGTGGACCAGAGATGCTGTTAAGCATCCTACCATGCACAGGACAGCCCCCCCCCCAACAACAAAGAAACATCCAGTGCCAAACATCAGTTGTGCCAAGGCTAAGAAACTCTGGCTCACCCCAATCCCTCCCATTGTGGTTGAGAAAGCTGAAGCCTGGCAGACCGTGATTGGCTCCAGGTTACAGGGTGGGAGGACTGAAGAGCTGAGAGGGGAGGGAGCTCCTGTCTTTTCTCTCTCAATGACATGCCCCTAGCTCTGGGAGGCCGGCTTTCCAATTCTGCACTGATAAGTACTTTAAGAAATAAAGTTGTTCCTTCTCCTCCCGGACTCCAGAGCACCCTTCCCAGTCCACAGCTCCAGGAAAGAAAATTCCATTGCCTACTTTTATGAACTCGTGCCAGTCCCTAACCACTTTGGTCTAGGCAGATCTCTTTTGGGGGTTAGCTTATTATCTTTGTTATGCATTTTAGAAGTGGATGGTGCTGCTGATAAAAATAGGACTCGCCAGAGGAGCCAGCACCAGACATTATGAGATGCTGCATGTGCAATGCTGTTGCAAACAGTTCCCCATGAGGGTGGAAAGGAGACCCCTTCCCATACACATAACCGTAGCTCACAATTATTAAATATTGATTCATCTCAGCAGGGGCCTGTGCCTGATTTCAAATGAAGGCAAGTACATTAACTTGTGCTAATCTCATCTAGACCCATAGCGTTGCACCCTTGGCTGTCTCCGCTGACCCACGTTCTCTGATTGACAGCGTAGTTGGGATCTGATTCCTTTGCCCACCATTCTGACTCTAGAAATAAGCATGTATGAGTTTGTATCTGGAGTTACAGGGTGTGTGGGATGCAAGCACTAGAGCTTAATAAAAGAGAAAAGAAGCCTACATGAGGATGAATAGCAGTTACAGGGAATTAGATTAGTATCAGTGTTGGAGTAATCGTAAACATTTTCTGGTGCTGATGTTTGATGGCGCTGGGGAGGCGGGGGGGACCGGGGGATGATAGAAAGGAAGGGAGGCCAAAGATAAGAACAAATATGCAAGTCCATAGTGTGTGCTTAATGGAACTGAGATTTATTTTTCTGTGTGTCTTTTTAAGCCTCCAGATAGATCACAAAACATACAGCCAGCCAGAAAAGAAATAGCCCAAATGTAATTTAAAGGACAGCTTTTTAACCAATACTTCAGCTTGGAGACACCTGTCCTATGTTCCTTGAAGATGCCCAGCTCAGGGGAGGAGTGTTAAAGTTACTGATTTATCTTCAGTAGCACAGACCTATTTTTAATTTATTGTCTGGTGACAGATTTTTTGTTTAGCTTTTCTGTGTTACTCAACACAACTTTCTCGGTAAAAGAAGAACAGCCCGTAGGCCATTGTTTTCTTTGATGTCCTAGTGCCCTAGAAGGAGACGCTGAACTCGGACTTCCCAAAAGCGTGTTGACATTTTCTCTGGCTTCATGACAAGCAGCAAATTTTGTAGTAAGATATACAGTTGTTCTGCCCCCTCATTCATGACAGATTGTGTGTGTGTGTGTGTGTGTGTGCGCGCACGTAGACTGCTGGTGTGGCCTTTGGGGTGTCTGGTGTGGCAGTAACAGTTTAACCATTCCAGTGTCAATAGTTAGGCCACAGAACCTATTACCAAAAATATCTATTTTAATACCATGGAGCCACAGGGAAGAGAATATGTATGATGTAGTTCAAACATACAAGTGAACACTCAGTTGTTGTGCCCCTACTATTTGCAGGGAACACTGATCTATGCTGGGGGATATGAAAGGTGAAGCACAGAAAAGAAATAAAAATAGTATAGATCTTTCCTTCTGAGTCTCGTATTCTAGGGAGGGTGCTGGGTGCTTATACCAACATTTATTAAGACAGCATATGATATGCTGTATGAGAGGGTTTGAACAAAGGGGCACAGGAAGACAAAGAAAGGAACAATGAATTCTCACCAGGGGAGTTCAGGTATCCATCAGAAATTTACTGAGTCCCTACTGTGTGCTGAACACTAGTCTAGGTGACAGGGACAGCATGGGGAAATATGGATAAGGTTTTGTTCTCGTGGGCTTCACATTCTAATGAGAAAATGTAAATGACAAATGCCAAACAAATGAGGACTTCAGGGCATGGATGTGTGCCCCAAGATAACACAAGCAGGGTCGCCAGCGGGGGTAGGAAGCTGTCCTGCGTGGCAAGGTCAGAAAGGATACAGGGTAGGTGACAAGTGAAATCAGAATCAAATGACAAACAACTAACCCTATGAAGATCTGGGGAAAGAACATTTCTGGAGAAGGAGCAGAAATCACAAAGGCATGAGGGGAAAGTCAGCTTGGCACCTTCAGGGAACAGAAAGCAGGTCAGGGGACTGGAGCGGAGTTAATTTTGGGCAAAGCAGTCCATGGAAAGCCAGAGCTCCCCTGGGACCCACTATGTGAGAGACACAGGTATGAACTTCAAATTACACTGCAGTCAGGTGCCTTTAGAGGGTTTTAAGCAGGGGATGTGATCTGAATTATGTTGTTGTTTTTAATTACTCCCGTTGTGATGCAGGTAATGGAATGTCCATGTTAGTGATAGAAACCGGAGGACCAGAAAGATGATGGGCCTGCATAATAAGAGGGAATAAAATGGGAGCAAGGTGGGATGAGGGTTATTTTTGAGATAAATCCAACAGGACTTCATAATATGTGTGGAAATTGAGATAAAGACAGAAATCACAGGTTCATGTGTCTTTATCCTGAACAACGAAATAGATGATGCTGTCATTAACTAGGATGGGGTAGGTAGAATGGGGAGGTGAGGAATCCAGAACTCTGTTTGAGACAAAGTAAGTGAAGTTTTCTATGGAACGATGAAATAAAAATGACAAGTAGGCCAAATCGCTATCCTTTATTGAGCACACACTGTATACACAGTATTGTTCTTAGCTGTTTAGATGCATGAACTCATTGAATCCCCAGGAAAGCCCTATGAGAAGGGTAATTATTAGATCATCTTTTTCTTACAGAGGGAGAAGTGAGGCTCTTTGATGTGCACAGATAAATTAATGTTGTCCTAAGTGTGCGTGTCTTGCATGCTAATGGGGAAGGGCAGGTGCTGGCACGAAGACCATGCAGTTGTATTTCCCAGAGTAAGCGGTCAGGTGTTCTCCACCCGTCGGTACCAGGAGAGCAGAAATCCCTGCCTGAGTGATGTGGGGGAGCAGATGGCCCCGTGTCAAGATTCATGGACATCCTGATGGGCCCACTTCCTCCTGCTGTGAGCTGATGAGGGAGAAAGAGAGTTATTGTCAAATTCCCAACTTGCCCTTTTCGATATAAAGTTCACTTGTAATATATATATATATATATATATTTTTTTTTTTTTTTTTTTTTTACTTCGGTTGCTAATGCGTTTTGTTCTCCAGAGTGCGAGAGACCCAGCTTCCTGCGTAGCCTTTAATTAGTTTCTGGATGATGACATCTCCACTGAGAAGCAACTGGTTGCGTCCCTCCAGTCTCGGGGGGAGATAAAAGAATCTAATAAAGACATTTGGTATTTCTAGGTGATGTGTTTGACAAGCTTTGTATTAACAAGAAGTCATGTTGGACTTTTTTCTTTCCCCAACTGCTCCCCTCACTTGCTCTAGCACTGTGACATTTCACAGGGGGATTAACAGAGCCATCACGATCACGGAGACCTTGTAGCTTAAAACAGACCAGCCTGCGTCTCCGCCCCTAGTGCTGGAGGGGAAGAGGCTTCACCTTGATCTGTTCACAGACCTTAACCTTTATGAGGGATTTAGTGGCAATAAGGCCTCAGAACAAGAAATCAGTTTAAAACCACCTGACAAGTTACTTTGGACAGCACTGGGGCCACTTTCTGGGCTTCAGGATTCAAGGCCAGATAATGAGATGTTTCTTGCACATGCCTAAATTATTCCCAAAGACCATGGTCACGGGGAGTGTGGGTATAACTCAGATTTTCATTCTGGCATAAGTGATAGCGGTGCTCAGATGGAGAGAGGCAGAAACTCCCCCAGGGCTGTCTCCCTTCCCCTGAATTCAACCTCGCCCATACTTGAGGGGAAAGAGAAGAGCCTATGGAGAAGCCATGCCATACCCCAGTCAAGGGGGTGGGGGAGGACTTAACCACGACCTCCCAACTGCAGCCAGCACAGTCCCCCGCTGCACATAGTTTCTTAGCCCATGTGTGAGTGCCTAACTACCACTGCTTTTAGGCATTTAGGAATGAAAACGAAGATGCCACTGAGGCGGGTCAGGATGTAAGCGATCTTGGCACCGTCAGCAGCCAGCAGATGGGCAGCCCCAGGAAGCAGGCTTCTGCAGGGCTGAGTGTGAGACCTCCAGGAGCAGGGGTTCCATCTCTGCCCCGTAGTCTCCCTCTGACCTCGGCGGGGCAGCCAGGAGAGGGGAATGGCTGGTACCCGCCCATCTGGGCAGCTCTTAGAGGCAAGAGGAGAGTATGAGTGAAGAGAACTGTTGCCAGGAGTCCAAGAGATTACGGTGACATATACAGACACACTTACATATGTGGTTACTTGTACTGTCACAAGGTGGAGAAGCGTGAACTCTGTCCTGGGGTCAGGTGACAGCACTGTCTTAGACCGTTCCTCTCTCCACCAGGTGGGTTTCTGAGCAGAAGCAAGAACATCCAAGGGGTAGAGTTAGCTAAACTCTTCTTAAATTTGGAGAAAAAGGACAGGAACTGCAGGCTCCTAAAACTGCAATGTGTCTAAAGACTTTCTCCAGCTAAAGCCCAGGGTAGCCAGCCTCGTCCTGAGCCGGATGGGGTCTGTGTCTCGTGCCTCTAAAGATCTTTAGGAGCTTATGCAAAAAGTCTTTCTGGAGGTGGGGACAGCTGATAGGGTCTGTGCTTGGAGCAAAGTGGCAGACACAGTTCTGTGGCTTACCTTAACTGGCCACTTGAGTTTCACGGACATCAGCTGCATTCTCCCTTTAGGAAGACAGAGACATAGCCAGATGCCAGAGGCGAGGGGAACAAAGGAAACTGCTTGAAGAGGCTTCGTGGCAGGCTCTGGCTGCTGGCAAAAAAACAAGAGTAGACAGTTCCTGGTGGGCAGGAATTAGAAGCAGGGGGCATCAGAAATGTCCTGCCAGCTGCCACCTTGGAGACGCATGTGAAGAAAACATGCATGTCAGAAGATGTCACAGGTGTGCTCTAAAGAAATCCTGGTCAGCGATTCCGGGGTGGATTTTTACAGCCAACGATTCTGCTGTTTACCACTAATTGATTGAACTCTGCATTCTCTCAATCACAATATCATTCATTTGTGGAGTGATTAGCAGTTCACTAAGTGATTTCAATTATACCTTATATTTCACTGGATCTCTGAAACTGTGTAAAAAGAGGTGGGGTCCGGGATCTGCCACTTGCTAGGTTAGTGGCTTTGTCAAGCCCCCGTATTTTGCATTAAATGGGTGAATACATGGCAAGGACCTAGTGCTCAACAAATATTAGTTCTCGTCTATGAGAAATAATAGTAAAAAGTAATATTATCTTGAATTTCTCTTTTTTTTTAATTCACAACAGGATGTAAGTGAATCAGATTATTAACTGAGTCCCTTTTGGGAAGCATTATTTTCGTTTTTGAAGACTTCTAGTCTGTGTAAATTTCAGCCGATTTTTGTTTTTTTTAAGGCCACCTTATTAGTGAATCGCAGTTGTCTGACTTCCTGTGTGGAGACCTTGAGTTGGCTGTTTCTCTGAGTTTTGTTGTCTTTATTGTGCAATGGGGATAATGCGTACAAATTACCGTGAGGATTTAAAAGGAAGCCCTGAATGTCACACTCCAGCAAAGTACTTAGCATAGAAGGCGTTCAGTGGCCCTTCCCTTCCCTTCCCTTCCCTTCCCTTCCCTTCCCTTCCCTTCCCTTCCCTTCCCTTCCCTTCCCTTCCTGTTCCTCTCTCCTTCCTTCATGACCTGGTCCCTAAAAATCTGGTCTTATATGGCTAATGGTGCATGAAGACAGTCATGCACATTTAACCTAAAGCAAGGGTTATTCTCCTAGAAACTGGTAACCAACTGGTCCTGTCTGGATGGCAGGTCGACGTCATGATTAGTAATAATACCCTTCTGTTCCCACATTAAACAATTGATGAAGACATGCTTCTTGGCAATTTCTTGGATGTTGCCAAATATAACGGAGCACTTACGGTTACAGGTAAGTTGCTGTGAAATTCAATTTACACTAATATGCCCAGAAGCAGGAAAGCATAGAGTGAGGAATGCATGGTGTTTATTTTATTCTCCTACGTCTCTATCAGGAATGACTAAACTGGGTCAGGGAGCAGAGCTCATAAAAACTTCCTTCCACATTTCAGCTGATCCTGAAAGGAACAAATTCCAAACTTCAGAACCAGTGGTTTATGACTAATCCTGAATAAATCGCTAGCTTTTCTCCCAGGGCGTCATGATTTTCCAGCCAACATGAAGGGCTTTAATATGGAGAGAGAGAAAGAATGAGATGTAAGAAGTGACAAAAGGGTTCTGGTAAAAGAAATAACAGTCTGCCCGAGCTTTGTCATTAAGAGCGTTTTCAAACTCCAATTTGGGATTCCGAATGTCTGTAATCTGACCTTTTCCTTCTGGAAAGTAGAGGCAGCGAGCACACTACGGGCAAGGAAGTGGGGTCCTGTTGCACATCCCCACACCAGGTAGCAGCCTGCGTCCTCACCTAAACATACGTTCGTCTCTGAACCGCTAGCTCGTCTGCAGTAGTGGTTGGCGTCACTGGTGAGGGATGGGGGTCCCATCTCAACCTCGAAACTGAAGCACCTCCCCCACAGCTCCTAATGTCTGTATTTGTCCTCATACGGGCCTCTAGAGGTACACATTTTTAGTAACACTAATAAATCACATTGGAATAGTACTTTACGTTTAAAATGTGATTTCTTGTGGTTTTGTCTGCTGCATGGAACATCTATTCTGAAGAGGCAAGATAGGAACATAATTAAACTAATCAGTGTGTTAGGTGATTTACATGAGTTTATGCAGCGAGTAATTGTTGGGTCTGGTCTTACCTGATCTTCTGATGGGAAGGTTAGAGTTCTTTTTATCAAGGGATGAAAAGTCCCACAGAACACACAATATTGGAATGTGCATTCTATTATACAAATATTTTTATTGATAAGAAGGAAAGATGGAAACGAGGAACAAAGAAAGGGAGGGAGGAAAGACAGAAGATGGAAGGACAGACTGACAGTCTTTTCCGTCCAAATAAGCCAAATAAGGTCTCAGTGGACTTTGCGGTGGATTTGATTGATCATTTATCTGTCATGGTGGAGAGACAGCTAGGAACACCTGGTTGAGGTGTTGAAAACCATCCAAGAAGGCTAGAGCTCCCTGTCTCCAGGTACTAGAAGCGGAATGTGAGGGTGCTGATTAGGAAGTGCTGGTGATGGAGCAGGGGGGAGGAGGAGATATGCATGCGAATGTGGAAAGGTCCAAGAAATATATTACTGAAACCTCCCCTCCACTCTTCTGACAGAAAATAGCACCAACCATACACAAATGAACAGAGAGGGCTCCCTTTCCCGAATGTACTGTGGGCATGCAGATATTCAAACAGAGAGGTAAAGGGGGATGATGGGTGAGGGACTGATGAGGTCAGCAAGCCTCAGAGGTCTCAGTGTTGGGAATCTGCATCCCACTGGACTTATATCTCCGTATGAAGACAGTGTGTCTTGGATCACACAGAACCTACATTGAGGTCCCACAGTTGACACTTACTTAAATAACTTTGAGCAAATTAAAAATCTCACTAAGCCTTAGTTTCTTCATCTGTAAATAGGAATAGTGGTAGTACTGCCTCAGAGAATTCTATCAAGATTAAATCAAATAATGGAGTCAAGCTCCCTGTAAAGTGTCTAATGCACAACAGATTCGTAATATGTCAGTGCCCATGTGTACGTGTGTGTATGTACTTGGTGTCTGTTTCCACGTGCTTCTTTAAAAAAAAAATCTAGATCATAGAAACCCTCATTAAAAAAAAAAAAACACTCTACAACATTGCAATTTTAGGTTGTATGTCCTTGAACAACTTTCTTGATGCCTCTGCATATAATTATCCTCATCTGTGAAATGTAGGAAAGGAAATAATTAGGGTGACCAACACACCCCCTTTGCCTGGAACTTTTCTGGTTTTAACACTGAAAGTCCTCGGTTCCAGGAAATTCCTTAGTTACAGGTAAACCAGGACCGTGGTCATTTTAGACATAATATCTACTTGTGGGGTTAATGCAGGGATAAAATAAGGCAATATATGCAAAACATCTATTATACAGTAGGTATTTAATAAATAGTAACTATCAGTATTATCATAAATGCTGAGAGTCTTTAGGGGCATTTCAAGATCTTAAGGAAGGTCATTCCTTTCAATGTATTTGCATTTCCAAACAGTCTTATTAAAACACCCTAAGTCATTTGTTCAAAAAATATTTATTGAACAGCTGTGCCAGACATGATGGTATATCTTCATTGAACAAGATGAGCAACAGGGCTTCCATTTTATTTGGAAGGGGCAGGCAATTATGCAACTGTCTGGCGTGGGAGGCTCCACTTTAGAAAAGGTGATCAAGGAAGGCTTCATAGAAGAGCTAAGATTTAAAGAATAAGACAGAACCAGCCAGGTGAAGAGCAGGAGAAAGACAAGCATAATGGATCCGAGTCAAGGAATGAATGGCTTGTGGTGTATAGGAGGAAAGGCATGCAGGGGAGTGAGAAGAAGAAAATGACTTGGGATGAGGTATAGACAGAGAGGCAGGCCTGGTTTACAAAGGAATTTTGACCTCAAGGAAGGAGTTTTCATGCTCCATGACCAACTCCTCTTTGTTCGGTTTAGATGAAAGAAAGAAGGTCCTAGATCAAGCATATTTTACCATAGCCTGACTCCATTGTTCAACAACTCAGTTTTGCACTGGACTTTGCCCTGGTCCAGAGTGGAGAGTGTGAAAAGATGGATTAGTCTACAAACCAACTTCTGCTTGATGGCATCTTTAAGAGCTTTTTGATCTAGATTGAACATTCATGCACCAGGCTAGTGACATACTCCCGAGAGTCTCTGTGTGGGAGCCGGGAAAGTTAAGGGTGTTCCAGATTGGTCCTTTTAGTACTGTAAGGACAGAGGTCCTAAAACTTTAGCAGTGAAGGAGTCCTTGCTGTGAAAACCACTGTGAGTTGCCATGGGCATCTCAGATCTTCACTACAGAGAGGAGGCAGGAGGAGAGTGCCACTGGCGGTAAAGGAGGCCATCTGGGATGCATAGATCTGCATGTGTCATGCAGAGTAACCTGGTCCAAGCAGCTTATGTGCATTCCCAGCCCCACAGGACTGTGCAATGCTTAATAAAGCATCTTAATTTGGATTTAATAGGATATCTACTGTGTGCTAGAAACAGCAAATTGCTATTTATTAATGACATAATTATTAAAACTTAACACCTGGGCAATGGAAGCTAAACCAAGAGTGAAGAAGTTCCCTAGAATACTGTTCCAATAATTATCTTATTTAATTATTTACACTTTTGAATTAGAATTCAATAAGAGCCAGATTAAACCTTAACATAATGTATTAAATGTGGAGCTGTATTCAGAGTGTGGTTCACTGGGCTTCTGCCTACCTTCCCAAACATAACCTACTCACTTCTTGGTCTTCCTGTTTCCATACTGGTGTGTTTTCTAGATTCAGAACTCAAAGTCAGCAGAGATGTCACATACATGTATGTGGAAACAAGCTAATGGCCTTTTTTAAGGAACCCTGAACTGTTAGCCCATCTCATTGACCTTTGTGACCTCGGTTCTCACTCCTCTGCTGTTTACTTTCAACCTGTGTTCTGGGACCTTGCCCCAGACCTTTGATGGTATCCCTGTAACTGCTGAAAGGCTAGAACTGCCTGCATGTCCTTGATAATCTCATCATCAGAATGTCTAAAATAGAATCAAACTCATCAAAATAATGTCCTCCCCAAAAGAAGATCTTTGCAGAGCATCCTGGGATCTGCTAGCTTAGCCATTCAGCTGCTGTGGAACAAAGTGGCATTCCTATTTGACTCCTCGTTTCTAATTTCCCCATCAAGGAATCATCAAGCACCTGCACATTTTCCTGGGCATTTCTTTCAAATCCATCCTTTTCCTTCCATCCTTATAGAGCCAGCAGTTTAATCCATGCCTTGAATATCACTCTCCTGTAGATTAATTTTTTGACTTTAATTTCTGTATATTCCATTCCCTCTGACACATTGTTACCAGATTATTTCACTTAAAGTACATTAAAAATTTATGGCATTTTTTTCTTTAAAAAATTCCAGATGCTTGCCATTGGCTATGGGATAGAATAAAAATCGAGGACGAGGTCATTCAGGCTGTTCCCCACTTTGGTTTTAGCTTACCTCATTGATCTTGTATCCCATTCTTCCTTGAGACAGTTAAGATTTATCAACCATCCATTCTGTATTGACGCTACATATATGTGTCTGCCAAGCACACACAATATTAAAACTCACTTATTAAGTACTTCACATTGCTAGGAGCTCCTGTAAGTCCATTTTATAAACTTGCTCCTTAAATTCTGAGAAGAACCTTGTGAGGTGCATGGAATTATTGCTGCATTGCAGAGATGAGGAAGTCAGGCACAGAGAGGTGAAGTGATCTGGCTAAGATTACCCAGTTTGAACATAGTTGAGCCAGGGTCTCAACCACGACTGTCTTTTGTCTTTTGTAGTAAATCAACTTTGCATTTTCATACATTTCATGAAGTTCTGCCTTCCCTTCTGTGCTCATGTCTTCCTGTCTCACTTCAGTGAGGCAGCTTCACTTTCTCAGCCTTTGTGACTGTTTTTATTTTTTTCATTTGTTGGTATCCAGAATAGACTCGAGAGCCAAGGCAAAGCCACTCTGACACTCCTACTTGCTGTGATCTTCCCTCTTCTCAACTTACAGAGCTTAATGTTTGTACCACTCATTTGACATTCAACCACACACAATTGGGGGACAAATTTTGCTTTATTTTTCAACTCTCTGGGATGTTTATACACACTGTTTTCCCAAACAGATTGTACGTCCATGGAGGGCCAACCAAATTTGTCTATTTCTGCATGTCATTCATATACCTACAACACAGCTGTGTATCTAGGAGGTGTTCACTAAATGTTTGTTGAGTGACTTTTGGCCCAGGCTCCTTTAGCAGCTATTTGTCCATTACCAATTATGCCTGGCCACAAGAACTCTTAATAATAGTATTCTTTTTGTGTTGCCTTTGCCTACAATGTCTTCCCTCTTCTCTTCAGATTCATTTTGACTTATCATCTTGAGCTTAGTTTAGGTGTCACACATCAAAAACTTCCATGACATCCATCTCTAGGCTGGCTTAGGTATCTATCCTCTGTCTTCCCTCAACATCAAATCTAATCCTCTATGTCACAATACATTAAGGGGATATACTTCTTTTTTTTTGAAAGATTTTATTTATTTATTTTTGAGAGAGAGAGTGTACAAGCATGAGCAGGGGGAGGGGCAGAGGGAGAAGCAGACTCCCCACTGAACAGGGAACCCCCCCCCCAGTGTGGTACTCAATCCCAGGACCCTGAGATCATGACCTGAGCCAAAGGTAGATGCGTAACTGACTGAGCCACCCAGATGCCCTAAGAAGTTATACTTGTGAACCTATTTTTACATTTCTAGACTGCGAACTCCTTGAGGACAAGGGCTGTCTTTTTTAGTGTTGAGTTCTTAGTGCTAAGCACAATGCTAGTACATGGAAGTGATCAATGAATATTGATAAAGGAAGGAAAGGAAGGAAGGAAGGAAGACAAAGCAATCCTAATATGTTTCTAACAGCCTGCATCATGAGAAGAGGTAAGATGCAGAATGTATCCATGGAAACAATATAAATATATAAATAGCTCTATCTTAGTTGGCCAGAACTTTTTTATGAACATGAAGTAGCTAAGGCCACAGTGCATCCTTATCAATTCAATTTAATTTTAAATACTGACAATGTGCTAGCACTTGCCACCTAGCATATGATACTTCTAATCCCCCAGCATCTTAGGCACTATGCCAATTCAGTTCTGATCATTGGGATTGCACCTCCGGTCAAAACCCTCAGCTCAATGCCATGAATGGTCTGCATTTCAAACTCATCTGGGGCCTTTTGCCACCTTTGAGCTGCACTCCTGTGCAGGATTGAAAGGACAGCAAGCATTTCTCCAACTTCTTCATAAGTTGGACACTTTCCAATTGTTAGTGGAGGGAGACAATTCTAGATGATTCTTCCAAGCATGAGGTATGATTGTCTCATTTAATATACTTACTGTGCTGACAGCTCTGGCCCCAAACACCTTCTATTCTACTTGGGGACTGTCCATTGTTCTCTAGTGTATGATTAGCAGATTAGCTATCATGTAAGGAGCCAGGAAAATGAACTCCCAGTAAGCCCTTCCAAAGCAAGAGTAATTCATTACCCAGCCTGATTTCCACTTAAAATGTACTTTAAGCACACTTCCAACTACAAACCCTAAATCACCCTGTGTTCACAAAGTCCATCATTTTTTATTTTATTGCATGGCGTTGGCGTGACATAGTCCCTTGCAGAGCATCTCAGAGTGCTTTACAGATCAATAAATTACTTACCTGCGCAGTTGAAGCAACGTCTGCAAGGCCAGCACAGTCATTATGCAAGCAGCCTGTCCTCCAGGAAGCAAGCAAAGCTCTGTGGGTGCCAACGATGGGCGGGAGCAAGGGCCAGGTGAATGTATGGGTTGGGGGAGTGGTGGCGCAAGAAATGACTGTTCCGGTTAAAACTGTGAATAAAATACATCAAGTTTAAATGATTTTAAGACTAAGAGCATTTAGAAATTTGGATCCTTCAGACAGTCAGCAATTCAAGTGTTCAGTCATTAACTCATCAATTATATTTCTGTCCTGGAAGATTCAATCTAGCTTTTAAAATGGTACAGCCATAAATTTGCAATGTTATGTCTTAGGATCATAGAACCAATGGTTACTCTCTAGCCCTCACCATATTGACTCTCCTACCAAATAGTTGTGAGAGTGAGATGTATGTGCAAACACACACACACACACACACACACACACACACAGCCTCACTGTCTGAAGCTTGATATGGATTTAAATCTAAAAATGATGAATTTGTGTTTACTTTATGCAAGACACCCTATTCAAGACGGCAGGAAATAAAAAGAAGAGTAAGGCTCTTGCTCTGCAGCTTATATTCAGATACTTTATATCATAGAAGAAAAATGAGACTGGGATAACATAAGCAAGTTTATTTTAAATGCCTTGGAGGAGATTATGGGATCCCCAGGAAAGAGAGGTCACATCTTTTTGGAGATATCTGGAAGATGTTATGGAAGGGGTGGTGACTTAACTGGACCTTGAATAATTCCAATAGGTATACATAGTTGGGGAGAAGAGTCTAAGTGACCAAAATCAGCAGCAAGGGCATGAGGATTGGGAACCAAAAGTGCAACACATGCTTAGAAATAAGTGTTCCCAGTTGGCTGGAGTGTAGGAAAGGGGGGGGGAGACAATATGCAAGAAAGAAAGAACGAAGGCTGGAAGAAGATGCTGCCATGATACCCCCTTTTCATGGAGTAGAAATTGCAACACAATTAGAAGTGAGTAACTAATGGTTCAAGTAGAAGAAAGGCCATCACGGAAATTTCCAATCAATCTGATTTCCACATGAGGGTCATCCCTGGCCTTGGGACAGGGAGTCAGTTCGACGTTTAGGTTTCGTGGGGTCTCCAGCAGGCCAGCTGGCATTGTGTACTGGGTGGATGGTGCGCCTTGGAATTGCACAGTCTGATGGCTCAAAGGGGGGCTTAGTCAAGGGAAGGACCTAATATGAAGGAGCCTAAATGAGCTGGATGGAGGGGCCACTTAATTTGTAAAGATCTATGGTGTCAAAACTAGTGTCTGTGGGACTGAACTGATACGTGTTAGTGATCCAGTCATGATGTTATGAGTGTGTAGTATGTTGGAAAGGTGGTTCCCTTGAATACCATTATAATTCCATTCTATAAATATTTGTTGGGCTTTTGCTGTGTCTATAAATATGAGTACATCATGGCTCAGCCTGTCAAAATGCTCTTAGTTAATGGATAAGAGATGCTAAGCAAATAACCCGACTATAGTAGGATAAGTGCCAAGAATTAGAGTCTAGGAGCTCAATAAATGACACCCTGGCTTTGTAAACCAATTGGCAGATAAGACAAGTGAGCAGTCATATTTGAACTGAATATCATGTTCACTGGGAGTGAAGATGGTACTAGAGAATTAGGCTTAGATGTGCAGCAACAACGAGCTTCTAACTCAGATCCCCAGAACGAGACAGGTGCACACAGACAAGTGCTGGCTGTCCTGTGGGGTCTACAGTTCCCCGCGGGATGCTGTCCATGAAGCATGTACAAGGAAGACACAACAGAATATAGCTTCCTAAGGGAAGCCTGGTTCCAAAGCAAAAGACTGAAGGAAACAGGGGTCCTACTCCCAATTCCACCAATTAGGTAAATCCCTCCCCTCCTTGGGGGGTTAATTTAGGGTGCAGAAGGAAAAGAGACCTAACTAGTATGCCCTCTGACTCCCCATCAGGTACGTGCAATGTACTCTGGAAACACAGAGGAGAAGCAGCAGCAACTTAAATTTGCGGAGGACAGAGAGGTGGAGAGGTAGGGAAAGCTGCAACAAGGTGGCATCTGATTTGGGTCTTAAAGGATGACTAGAAGTTTTACAGGAAGGACATAAGGAACAATATAGATCCCGAATGTGTGATGGCCAGGAAGGACATGGCGGGTCGGGGATAACAGAGAGGGTAAGGAAAGGGGGGATGACTGGGAATGTCAGTGGAGACATAGATTGATGTTTGATTCTGAGAGGCCCAGTATGCAGGGCCGAGAAGCTTGAGTATTTTCAGGTAGGCAGTAGGGAGGAACTGGAGGTGTTTAGGCAGAGATATGATAAAATCAGAATTGTGTTATATAAAGAGGACTCTGAATGCAGTGTGGAGAATGACTCGTGGTTGTGTGTCGGAGGTGGGTGGGGGTGAGAGTGGAGAAGGAAGCGGGTGGAGGCTAAGAGAACAGTTCTTGCGGTATTGCAGTGGAATCCATTCCCATTCGGACTTCCTGACTCTGTGTTTAAATGGGAGGAAATAGAAGCTAAATTCAAGGTAAGATATTTCTTTCATGTTTAAGGTAATTCCTCTAATTTCTCATCATTTACTCCTACAGCCCCGATATTTCAGCCCCTGCGTTGTTCTGCCAACTATCATCGTAAGACAACTAAGAAATGTTTCAACAAGATTTTTATTTCCCTTCTCTCTGCTTTGTTTCCACAGTATCTCCCAAAATTGTGGAGATTTCTTCAGATATCTCCATTAATGAAGGGAACAATATCAGCCTCACCTGCATAGCGACGGGTAGACCAGAGCCTACGGTTACCTGGAGACACATCTCCCCAAAAGGTAAGAGAGGAAATGGAAGAATTGTTGGCCATAGCTAGGAGGTCGTGGCACTGGTGACTTTGCCCAGAGGGGCCTACATTTTTGATATCCTGATAACAATATACTCATGGCTCTGCCGAACATTTTGGTGTTCTCTGCAAGACAGGAATATATCTTGTAAGATTTCAGAAATCATATTTGAGGATCTCTCGAATCCTGGGGAAATGAATCCTAGTTGTTGTTCAGTGAAATGGTGGTGAGATGTTCCAGGTGAACTCCACTGGTCCTCTTTGCTGATGGAACAGTAAATACTGTTCAGTAAAATACTGAAAACACAAACACACAATGATGAATGAAATCTTTGAACGACCGTAGCCCTAAAAGTAAAATGTCCAAGTCTGCTTCTTCAGCATTGACAAATATCTGGTCCTCAGCCCATTAATTGCTTTGTGGTTTTATTGTTGTTTTACTCTGATTAATCCTAGATAACAAATATAGGGCAATGTGTGACTAAATTGCAAAATTTGCTTTGTCTAAATGTCTAGGTGTTTTGTAGACCAGACTGAGTGTTGTTTTGTGCTTTCATGGATTGAACATTAAACCTTTAGAATTTAAGGAGAGATGCCATTTATCATTAAGCTAGCTTTTATGCAAGGCGCATTAAATTATTTCATTTGTTTTTAAATATGTACTGAGTGCTTGTAGTAGTTCAGGCACTCTTCTGAGCAATGAGGCTCTAGCTATAGGCCAAAACATACAAGTTTCTGTTCTCATGAGCTTACATCTCAGGAGACAAGTGGCAAAAAAAAAAAAAAATGAATATAGAGTATAACAGGTGGGGGGAAAGATGAGAAGATAGAGCAGTTTACATTGACAGAAGAACCAGAGGTTTGGTCAGGGAAGACCTTTGAAAAGGTGATATTTGAGCAGAGATGTGAATAAAGATGCTTCATTTCAGTGTTAATTGCTGGTTAATGTGAACTATATTCTATATTTAAGTGTGTGTGTGTGTGTGTGTGTGTGTGTGTGCATGCATGTATGCATGAATGTATGTGTATTGCTGAGTACTGCACGTGTAAGGATTCTGAAGGAACCACAGTAGTAGATATCTGCTTAGTGTTGCAAGTTGGGTCCCCAAAAGCAGACCCTGAGAACGTGATTGGTGTATAAGAAGCTGTATTGGAGGAGCTCTTGGGATCAACTCCTGTGAAAGGGAAAGGAAGGAAGCAGGGTTGGGCCAAGGGAGAAGTTGCATGAAGACCAGTAGAATGTCTCAGCTGATGCTGTGGAGAGTTCTGGAGCTAGCATTACCTTTTAGCAATGCTCTCTGTGGAGGAGAGAGGGTGGTCTTTTACACCAGCAGAGTGCGCAGTCATGGAATTTGGGCTGTCCCCTGGAGGACTGTAACCTTGGGCCAGGGGTCTTTACAGGAGACAGCCATCATCAGTGGTAGCCCTAGAGTTCCGCCCACCAGCAGTATGTGATCCCCTGGGGCAGGCGACCTCCCTTTCTGAAGGTGGCAGAGCATCACGGTGTCCGCTCCGCTTGGACCTGTAAATAAAATCCGTGTAGGGCTATGAATGGGCCCTAATACCTAATCCCCTCTCCCAGATAGTGACAGATTTGCCCTGATGGAGGTTCTCAGAGAAAGCATGAAATTTTCGGTGTGTTTGGCCTGGATTGCTGGGAGCTGTCCCATGCCACCATTTCTGACGCTACCACTGTGAGCAAAGGGATCGGAGAGAGTACCCGCATGTCTGCGATTCTCTCGATTTGTAATGGCCTTACAATGCACTGGCCCCAAATCTGGGAGGAGGCTTACGCTGTGCACAGGACCATCCATGAGAGGACATGGCCCAGAGGCACGTTGGAAGGAGGGGCCATCGAAATGGGCAAAGTTCTAAGTCCACGGTGCATGCCATTCATCACTGCCTCATGCTGAGTCCCCAGTGCTATTGGATGCCCAGGTGGTCTGTGCCTTTAGAATCTGTGGAACATTCATCATCCCAGGGAGACCCACTGTGCCTTCTGTCAAGAAGCACTGGGCCCCACCCTCATGGAGCTCTCTGTATCTGTCGGGTATCTTCTCTTTCTCTTCTGGCTCTTCAGCTCTTTGTCCTTTCCTGGGTCCTTTTTTCCCCTTCTCTGTACATCTTCTCCTTTTGTCTTGCCCTTTCATGCTTTGTCTTTTAATTCTTTACTTTACCATTCTCTCCTAACATCTTAAACATTTGTTCATTAATTTCCTTTCTTTCCACATTTCCTTTTCCTTCTTCCCCCAGCCCCCACCCTCTCTTCTCACAATTACTTCTGTCTCTCCTCTGGCACTGGAGCCCTCTTCCTTTTATTTTGCTGAAGTTCACACTGGCACACCTTAGAGGCCTTTTTCCCCGTTGTGGCCATTCAGCAGACCCATTTCCCTGGGGGACTTTACCGGAGCCTCTGCCAGATGCTTCCATTTTACTGGGGCTTTGGCTGCTATGGAAACAGAAGACGGATCAAGGGGAGAGAAGCAGGATAATCAGAATCTACCTGTGGATCAGAGTCATTTAGATGAACGGCCTTTTCCAGATCCCTGGTCCAGATTAGCTCCGCCAGATTCAAACTGATGAGCCATGCCAAGCAGTAACTAATCACCTTAAACTCACCAGGGGGCCGTTTTCCCTGTGACTGATTATTTGGAGATCGGAGGTGTCATTGGGCTGCTGCCAGATCTGAACTGAAGCTAGAGACCCTTAGCAGTCAGACCTTCATCTTTCCCCACTAAATATGTCCAAAAAGGTACTTACTTTAAATAAGTTGGGACAGGCTTGGGGTTCCTTGAAGAAAAAAAGATATGACACATTTCAGCAAAGGCTCCAGAGGCAGGGAGCTGTTGTCAACTTTTGTCCCGTTCTGTGTGGGTTGATCATGTTTCAATCTGGACCGTTCTCACACACTGAATGGTTAGCTGACGGAGGCTAAGCCCGTTGGCAACCCTGATGGCTTCATTGCATGTTCTCCCTCCGGACTGATCTGTTTGTTTTGTACATTTCTGACAATCCTAGTTTCTTCCATCATAACTCATGTGGTGCTGCTTGCAATAAATTTATATAAACTTCTTTAGAATATGTATTTCTAGCCTTGACCACCTCTTACGTGGAAAAGGAGAACAGGAGTGTTAACCACCATTTTAGAAATGGTTCATACATTTTGATACACAGCAATTTAGGAGCGACATCTGATTGGAAGAGGGTAGAGGGGCCTTGTCCATGAATCGTCTGCCTAGCACTTCACATCAGATGGAGAAAAAGTCAGTTGTCCATATCCAGTGTCAATTGTCCATATCCAAGGTGGCCTCCCAAGCCACAACTCTGTGCTACCATTGATCATGGGGAGTAGTTTCCTCTTATTATTGGCAATATGTCTTCTAGTTGCCCTCATGAACCTACCACTCCAAAGAGGTCAAGAAGAAAGTGCATGAGTTTTATAAAGATACCTGCCCTCCCGCTATATAGTTGTTCTGGAGTGTGCGGATGTTGTTTCTACCTGCACGGGCCTAGATCTTTTCAGAAAGAAGTGCCCTCATGTCCCTGTCTCACCTGGAAATTACACCTGGATCTGCATGAATGTTTGATTGGCCCCTTGCCAAACTCTATAAGTGCTAGCATCCTCTCGCAGGGGTCCAAGCGGCATCCGGGGCCCCTGTCTCCTCTAGACACATTTCCTATTCACAGCTCTGTGCCTTGTCTTTTGTCCTCATCTAGGCATGCAAGAATTTGTTTTTGCTCAGCCCTAAGCTCTAGTCTTTCTGTGTCCAAAAGAATACCTTTAATGTTCTGTATTCCTCTGAGTCTTTCCTAAGTAAATAAAAACACCGTCTCTTTCAGGGTATCCTAAAAGGTGCTTTTTAGGACCTCTCTCTTCATGGAAAAGTGTTCTCAAAGCCCAATTTTTATGTCTCCAGTTGCCGTTGGATTGTAAAGCTTTAGAGAGAAGGCTGAGATTCCTATATTGGCACAACCCCAGGAGCCCAACATGAAACTCGGGTGAAAGCATCAGTCTGATGGCTGATGCGTGGGTTCTTCCATACATATGGAATCAGGGATCACTGAGCGTCCTAATGGAGCTGCCCTCCTGAGTGCACTCACTGACCTCCACCTCTCTCCCATCAAACAAAACACTGAAAATAAAAAGCTCACCAAGGCGGCTTAGAGAATACTTTGTACCCAGATACTGGTTGGGGGCTAAGGTCCAGTGAGCTGTTTACAGAGATGTCCTGATTTCTGATCCATGAGTTCTTTGAGGCCTATGTCTCTTTGGGGGCCTACATCTCACTTTGCTTCTTCACCTTCTAGCATAATGCCCAGCACCTAGAAAGCATTCAAGAAGTATTTGTTGATGCAGTGAACACGCACTTACCGTCGCCAGTGCCCCAGAGAGGGAAGCCTGTTCTCCTGGTTCAAAGACTTCGTCCTGATCCTTGAGGAATTCTCCTCCACTTTGATGTTGCTGTTGAGACCTGTGTGTTTCCTGCTGCCACTCTACTGGGGAGTCTCCAGGACATTTTCTCTGGTCTTCACAGGATTGTCAAGCCTTTCCTGAAGTTCCCCTGCTGGGGGACCTGCGGTGGCAGGGCTTGACTTGTCCTTGAAGGAGAGACTCCTTTTCAAGTACTCTTTTGAAAAAGTTGAGAAGGCTCACAAGTGACTTTGAAAGTGGGTCTTCTGTGAGCTCTCTTCCGCGCCCCCTCATTCCCTCTCAATCACTCCCCCGATACGTGTGTTTCTCTCCCCTGTCTTCATCTGACCTTTCTGGGGCTCTTGATCCTTTTGGTGTCTTACTCTTCCCAACACTAATTGTGCCTAAACCCTCAGTGGCTCCCAACAGTTTCAGAAAATAATCCTGGAAGTTCCAGGGAAAGTTAGTTCAGTGGTATATGAAAATCCACTGCTCCTCATGGGTTAAAAAAATAAAAATACGAAGAGAGAAATCAGTACAAAACAGGAGAAATGTTAGTTGAAAAATTCTCCCTGCCCCCCACAGTATGTGAATTGAAGGGGGAAAGAGATTGATTGGTTTTTCCCAGGGCCATATAAAGACCCTGGGGGCAGAACT
Organism: Ursus americanus; assembly: GCF_024610735.1. Classification (NCBI taxonomy): domain Eukaryota; kingdom Metazoa; phylum Chordata; class Mammalia; order Carnivora; family Ursidae; genus Ursus; species Ursus americanus. Next base: position 37,726,113 of record NC_142142.1, on the reverse strand, counting down.
GGAGCAAGACCACATGTCGATTAGGTCCCAAACCCAGCCCTTGTCATGGAACCCATTTCTTTCCACAGCATGCAGTGGACCCATACCCGCGGGACCAAGAACCTTCCTCGGCTGCCAAATCTCTTCCCCCCACCCCACCTCAGCTCTCCTGCTGTACTTGAAGAGGCCCAGGGAGCTGTTGGTTTTTCTGGGCCTTGTTCCTCATAGTTTTAAAAGTCACCAAAAGCCTCACCAACTTGGTGAGGACAAAGTGACCCTTGATGGAAGCTCTTCTCCTTGCCAATGCCCTGAGTCCTTCCCTCCGTGCCCCCCCCGCCACGCCCACCTATGTCCCCATTTGTCAGCACTGACAGGTCTTCCTCCCCAGCCAAGCAGGACACTGAAGCACTAATTGGCACTGGAGGTATCACAGCATGAGTTCAACCAGAGCTGGCAGGCGCCATGACTCCAGTGACAGCTCTGTGAAAAAGTGTCAGGAGCAGAGCTGTGGCATGCCATCGGCTGACTACAGCACCCTGGCACTAATGAGCAGCCTGTCAGCACCAGCATCAGGGGCCCCATGTGGCACAGAGATCATTAGGATGGCAGACGAGAAAAACTTATCCAGCAAAGAAGAGCCGAGGATGGGAGGAAAGGAGGACAAAATGGAACTAAAGGCATCTCCTTACCCACAGATGGTTACCACCCAGTAGGAGAGAACCAAAAAGCGTGCGTGTGCACACACACACACACACACACACACAAGAAAAAAGAAAAAAAATGTTTATAAAAGATTTCTGTGCCAACTCTGGACAACTCTTGGACTCTCATTTTGGTTGGATTGCCCTGTAGTTAATCGATACAGGCCATAAATCTTTTCTGCACTAAACCAAGGGGGACTCGGTGACTAAATTAACTCTCCAGTCATGGCCGCCAGTGCGATGAAACCAGGGGGCAAGTAGCCTACGTTCCAAAGAAAGAGGGACCTGAGGAAAAAAGGAAGCTTTGGGATCTGTGTCTTTTTGCTACTTTTCAGGGCAGGCCCCCTGCCCAGGGAACGTGCTGGGCTGCCAGCTGCCTGCCTGTCTTCCGTTGGAGTGTGAGAGTCTAAGAGACACAGTTGAGAGAAGGAGCTTTTTTCCTCTGTTCCTTCATCCTGGAGGTGGGTTTGGGAAATGGCCAGTGGGTCGGCTCTATTTTTCTGCTTCCTGAGGGCAGGTGTGAATTTTCCAGCTCCATTCTTCTGCTTCAGGCTTTATGGAATGTCTGGTGCTTCTTTGAGATTTTGGCTACCTCTAATGGCTCCCTCCTCATGGGTGGAGTCTGCCCAGTAGAAGGTGGCCATCTGTCTGAGAGGGATGGGCCTTGAAAGCAGGTCCAGCTGGATTTGAAGTTCCCTCCACTACTAGTTCAGATCAAGGTAGTGATGAACCTTCCAGAAGGGACTTTTCTTTATTAGTTTTGTTCTTGCTTCTTGGCATGGCACTGAGAGTTTTCATTGTTTGGTTCTGGACCTCATTTGCCCCGCACACTGCAATCACAGTAACGACTTGACATTTACCACATAGTGGGTGTCCTTACCTTTGCACTTCCCATCTGGCCTCCCTAGACCATCTCCTTGCACCTTTTGGATAGAGTTCTGCACTTGTTTGAAGACCACACTCAAGTATTACCGGTTTGAAACCCTCTAGTGACTTTCTTCAAAGTGAGTCATCCCTTTTTTTGAGATCCCATAGCACTTTACACGCGTTTCTAATGATGGAAATTCTTACCGTGACTCGTAGGCTCACGAGGCCCTCTACTCGTCCAAGGGATCAGGACCGCAGGAACAGTTCAGCTGCTTTATTCTATCCTCAGTGCCTCGTACAGCACAAAATGTTTGCAGGCCCTGTAAGTGACTGTTGAACAAAGAGGCATCTAATCGATGGATTTAGTATGTTTCATCCCTTTTTAAAAATTAAGTCTTTCTGGTGCAAAATTGAAAACAAAAGCAATTTTAGTGAGTAAAGGGTAAGATAAAGGAGTTTCATCTCTTCCCATCATCTTTTCCTGTCTATCATAGATTTCCCAAACCAGTCCAAGGAATTTATAAGAAAAGGTTCTCTCCACTGGTCTGTCCCCAGGACCGAGCCTAAGACCCTTTATCTGCAAGACTGAGATAATAAAGCCTTTCTGACATGGATGTAGTGAGGATTAAATGTGCTCATCAGTGCCAAGCGTCCGGCCCCGTAATGACACGTAGTAGGTGCCCAATGACATGAGCTTCCGTAGCCCCAGCTTTCACCTACCTCTCCCTCCCACTCAGGAGACAAGAACAAAAGGGGAGAAAATTAAAATTCTTTTCTCTGGAAAGGTTGAATCCTTAACAAAAGCCGGAGCTCAGTCAATTGCCAGAATGGATAGATATTCAAAGGTGCTTAATCAGCACCTCCCACCCCCCCCCATTTTCTAATTAACATAGGTGCTTGATTGAAATTCCCAAAGTACCCCCAAGTAGCTATCCCAGGAGAACCAAGTAATTGCTATTGCAAAAGATATTACAGTGGTCATTGATGGTGGAAGAAAAAAAAATAATTGCATCATAAGTGAAACTGGCAGATCTCCTGTCCAGAATAGCAGGAGAGCATACGGTATGGGGCCCAACCTATACAGCGAAAGCGATTTATTATGATAAAGATAAACCAGCGGCACAACTTCAAGTCTGGGGCAAAGTGATCCAGAAGCTCGTTAAGCAAATGGTTTAAACACAGACACACAGACCAAGGTGGGAAAGAAGAAAGCCGAGGAAGGCATTTACAGATGACTGTTTAACTCAGTAATTCTCTTTAACTGTAAAACTACTGCGGGACAGATACAGTTAGGGTAAAATTTGCCAGTGTCGATAAGCATTTTCGTAAGTTTAAAATTTATGATCTGGTTTAAAGCAATATTAGAGCTGTGCAACTTCCTACTTCAAAGAAGAGGAGAATCATAAAAAGACTAGTGGGGAAATTAATGAGTTCAATGTGCCTGGATTGAGAACATATGAAACCAAGCCTCCGCCAGAAACCAAGGGCAGGAGTGCATACCACAGGCACTGTTTGTGGTTTTACCCAATTATTTTAAAACCCTTGAAAAATGTTGTAGAATCAGACGTCTGCGGAATTCAGACATTGCTAACAGCATCTTTCCCCACACTCTCCTGAGTCGGGCTATTTATGCTGGTACTTGGTGACCGTTACTATGCAGAATTGTTTTGATAGAACAAAAAAGGAAACATAAAAGCAAGAAGATTGTATCATCTGCCCCACAGATGCTAACCAGCCCTGGCTGAGTAAGCTGCAAAGGGCTTCTTAAAATGGCAGCCCCTCCAGGCCTGGAGACCCCATTTCTGATGAGTACCTATGGTAGGTAGCTCTACTTGGGGTATCAGAAGGGTCTCAGCAGGGCTTCACCGCCCACCACAACCACAGTGACCTCCTCACCGTCACACCCCTCTATAGACTACTAAAGGCTGTGGAGTCCCTTGTCGAGGATCCACCAAGAATTGCCATGGCAGCTTGGAGAAAGTTTCCTTTCTAAATATCCTTATCACCAGGACTTCAATGTGTTGTTCTGACTTTATACCAACTTTTGGATCCTGAGTCTTGGCTTGATCTGATGTGACTGCTTTTCCGCTGGAGTCCAGATTATAACCAGAGTCTCTATTATCCAAAGTTAACAGTTGCTGGATGCTTAAATATGTGCTAGGTACTCTCCTGGACATTTACACATGGTGGTATGGATTCTTCATAACAGCAGTGTGAAACACACCCCATGATTACACCGCTTTACCAGCGAGAGAGGGAGGCTTAGACAGGTCAGGCTAATGGGTCAAGGGCACACAGCTCCAAGGTGCACTGCTGACATCCAGGCCCCAGCGGTGTCTCCAGAACACATGTGCTTCACCGCTGCTGTATAGCACCTTTCTCAAAGGCTGGTTCCTGCCCTAGCAACGTTAGCATCATTGGGCTTATACCCCAGAGCTAAGGTGGGACCCAGAAGACTGAACGCTAGCAGATCCCCCAGGTGATTGTGATTACAGTTGAGTTTCAGAGCTACTACTTATAGTAGTTGCCTTGTGCTGAGCACTGTGCTTTCCGTACTTTCTATCACTTAATTCTCACAAATGCCCTAATAAGTAGACATTAGTTTCATTTTAGTGATAAGAAATGGAGATTTTAGGGGATGTTTTTCCCACAAATATGAAATGGCCAAGGTGAAATTCAAATCCAAGTGTCTTTGACTCCAAGATCCATATTCTTAATGTGTATTGATTTCCTGCCTGATTTCTGACCCATTGCTTCTTCTGGATCTTCTGAGACATGTCTACAGTCTGGCTTCAGACTTCCTGCCAGCCCAGGGCTTATGGCCCTTGGCTTGTCCACTTTTTCACAGCATTCTTGCAAAATCACCCACACCCTTGTTCAGACACTGGACTCCAGTGGGGGCATTGTGCTTGGCCTTGGAATTCCATCCTCCCCAGCGATCTGAGGCTCCTTTCAGTGGATCTTTACATGAATACCTCTGAGCAAAGGACAGAGCCCCAGCATGAAGGGTTGACCTTGCCTCAGTTCTCCGTGACTTCTGTTCCTCCCACCGAGTCGGCCTTTGTGAGTTTTATGCTCTCTACCCTTCCCCTTCCACCTTGCCCAGGACCTGTGGCAGTGATGCAGCTGCTTTCTGACTTGATTTATTTTTTCTTCATGTTAAATGCTATCATTCACTCACACAATGGTATGTCTTCTGCTTTGATTGTTATTATTAGGTTGTTTTACACTTTAACAGCTTTGGATATGAAAAGAAATTGCTGGATTCCAGGGTATGTTTTTCATTATCTGACTCCATTCAGTTTTCCTACGTGTCCTTGTGGTATTTGGCATATTTTATCTTCTTAGTGGTGTAAAATGCTTTTACTACTGGAGCCAGGGCAGTTGGGAAAGAATGAGCAGAATACCAGTGCGGATCCTCTCAGATCAAGGAGGCTCCAGCCTCCTTCCTGGCTAGACTCTGCAGGTTCTCCAAGAATTCCTGCACGTTCAGATTGCTCATCGCCTTTGAATCTGAGGTCAGGATGCTGCAGTTCTTCCTTCCCCAGAAAGAGATCTTAGCCACTTCTCCCCAACAGTGACTGATTCTCTGCTCACACCCGCCCCTCGCCCTGAAAAACAAGTCCCTCTTCCCTCTTCTCACAGAGAGTTAAAAGGAATGACTTTGGACTTCATCTGTTCCTCCATAATGGATTCAGGACTCCTCCTGTTGAACTGTTCTGCACCCAGGAGGCCTTGTGTTCCTTCTCTAATTTCCTGCATCAGTGCTTTGCCCTCTACTGAATGGTTCACTGGGGTCACCGTGGTTGAAGATATTTGGCCAATAATCAGCATGATAGAGAAAGACAAATGGCTTTCTCCCTTCATTGATTTATTTATTCTGTCACCCACCATTCCAGAAAAGGATTGAATCAGAGAAGGTGGCAGAGATTACACCTTCCTCCGGAAAATTTCTTGGCAAAACGATTTTGACTGTTCCTATATGAATTTGTGTATTACTCAATAATTGTTTATGAAGCTACCTTCTCTCTGCTAGGTGACAGTCCTAGGCATTGGAGACACATGAATGAACAAAGCAGACAAAATTCTGGCCTCAGAGAGTTTCTGTTCTAGGGGGAGAGACAGAAAATAAAAGGATGGATATGTAAACGTTATAATGTGTTGTATAGTAATTACTGCAGAAACATTAGTCAGGATAAAAGGCAAAGAGATTATCTGCGTGTGTTTTGGGGTTGGTATCTTTTTTTTTTTTAACCAAAAAACACCTTTAATTGTCAATGTTTCTGATGTTTCAAATTTAGTGTACTAAGTAAATATTAGTTTAACCATTTTGCTGTCCATACTCACTTAGAACCAACCTTAAGCTTTTTCATGTTGTGGCAAAAGTTCTTAAATCCTCCAGGAAATCATGTTTTTGTCATTAATTATTAAGATTGCTTTGCACGGTTTAAGCTTACGTAGGTGTTGTAATCTTAAATAGAGCAGACGGGGATGGAGTCGTTAAGAAGACAGCCCATGAAGGTTGTGGGAGGACACTGGGCTAACTCCAGCAGGAGAGTTCTCGGCACGGCTGGCAGTGAATACAAAGGGCCTGAATTGGGACACAGCTGACAGGTTCAGGATCATCAAGGAGCCCGTGGGGCTACCAGATTAATGTAATGCCTACCTTCCTCTCAAGAGACTATAAGCTTTACGAGGGGAAGGAACATCCTCTTTCTTGTTTACTGCCAGGTGCACCAATGCTTAGCACGTGACTGTCCAATTATAGACATTCAGTATTTGTTCAAGGAATGAGTGAATCAAGGCAGCATGGGGTTATAGGATGAATAGTTGAGCATGCTGGAAAGTTACAAGGTTCAAATTAGAAATTATAGTCCCTTCATTAGTGATTGCAGGTTCTAGAAAATAACATGGTCAGGCCAATGATAGTGATAGAATATGACTGAGACAGAGGGGAAGGTCCATGGAGAAGAGGGGTCCAGGTGGCTGATGGTGCAGGTGTCTGGAAAATCATCAAAGGGAACATTGAAGTCACCGCAGATAATGGCTGAGGTTAGTGACAAGTAGGGCTGTGAGCCACATGTGAAAGCCCTTAAAGAATCATGAGGGCTTCAGGACATCAGCCATTGGCAGCAAAGATAGGTAGATGCAACATTGCCAGAAGGCAAAGCTTTAAAGGGATTTTCAATAAATGTGTGAAAGAGGAATGGTCTCCAAGCGATCTTGAGGAGTGAGAAGGACCATCACCCCGACCTCCAGATGCCAAAACAGATAATCCAGCAATTTCTTGAGAGAGCCACCGAGGAAATGTTGCCCTCAGGAAGTAGCTGGGTTTTCATCACTTAAGGCCGTTCAGGGGGCCTGGAGGCTGAGGGCCCAGCGGAGCATTTTGCTTAGGTAGTGAGAGGTGTTCCAGAAAACATAAGGTGGGGAGAAGGGGAAATGAAAGCGTTGCAGGACATTGAGGGAACAGGCATTCCGGTTACACAGTCGCTCTGGCAGTGACCAGTGTGGGGCATGTTGAATTTAAATTGCCCCCAGTGGAAGATATAAAACCATACTTCTCAGATTTCAGCTGTAGCCTGTTCCCGTGGTAAGGGGTAGGAATCCCTTTTCTTCCTAAACCTTAAGGAGGGGTGGTGAAAGTGGTAGCTTTGGGCAAGTTTAAGTCTTTTTTTATGACCCAAACCAAGGGGACTAACTTTTAGGAGGCCATTAAAAGGTCAAATTCAGAGATCATGAGATAACAGGAGAAGAGAGGAGGGTATGGAATTAAGAGATACGTAGGGGGGCAAATTACCAAAACCTGGTGATAGGGTCAGTGTGGGTTAAGAGTGCGGGTGGAGACTATGTTGACAAGAACTCCTAGGTGTCTGGATTCCTCTCCTTACTGCCTGTTTTTGGGGACTAGGGATTATCTATCTATCTGGCTTTTCTCCCATGGGGCAATTGGTAGGATATTAGGAGCTAGCTGGTGTCAGATTTTTTTTCTGTCCATTGATCCATGTAGGTTAGCTCCCCTTTCTCCAAAAGTGATCATAACAACCCCAGACTTATTTATTTTTTTAAAGAATCAGGATTCATTAGATTGAACAGAAATGATAGAGTACAACAGAGTTATGATAAACAGGCAGAAAGGATCATCTTTTATTCAACAGATATTTACTGACTACCTAAAACACAACAGTGCATATCTGGGTGCTTCTGACTGTGTGGTGAACACAGCATTCAAAGCCTCTGCCCCATGGAGCTGCGGCAAGGGAGTGTAGGTAATATTTCATACATAAACATGCCACCTAGTCTCGGGAGAGATAGTACTGTGGAGGAAAAGGACACATTTACCCAGAGATGTGGCAAAGAAGGATGAGTGGTACTACTTTTGTTAGAGTACCAGGAGCAGCCATGACAGATACCTAGAGGCCCGAGGGAAGCGAACCCATGAATGGGATATATCAAGAGAGGGTGTTCCAGCCACACGTACTTGCAAAGACCATGGCCATGCATCCAGAATATGCTTATTGTGTACGGAGAAGCTGTGGACACAAAGAAGTGACATGGTATGTGATTAGAGAGAGCCAAGGGTCAGATCAGGTCTTGCCTGGAAAACCATGTTAAAAACTTTGGAATCTGTTTGGATAAAAAACATTGGCCAGTCTTAAGCAAGAGAGTGAAATGATTGAATACGTGTTGCTCAAAAGTCATTTTAACTGCTTGAAGAGAAAGACAGGGGTCAAGAGGTGTGTAAGGGTAGCGACTGGGATGCCAGTTCAGATATTGCTCTGTTCCCTCAAGAAATGATAATGATGCGGACTATCGTAGTAGGGTTGAAGGTGGTAAGACCGTTTTTAATGTGAAATATATTCTGAATTAAAGCTGCCAAGATTCACTGACTGATTAAACATGGGGGTTATGAGGCCGAGTTAGGAATCAAGGGCCAGATCTGTGGCCAGTGCCACTGGTGACTAGAGATATCATTTTCTGTCACCAAGAGCTCCTAGAGGAACATGTTTGTAAGTGAAAACAGGAGCTTGGTACTTCAGATACACAAGTGGCAATGCTAGGAGACGGCTGGCTATACCAGGGGGCATTGGCTAGAGAAATAAATGTAGCGGTCAGCAGCATCCAGATGGCATTCGGCACCACGAAGTGGGCTGTCGCCCCCTACAAGGAGTCCTACAGAACTCTCTGTGGACCGGGCCTTGGGGCATTCCCATACTGGGGTGTCAAGATGAGAGGATGTGCCAGCACGGATGATGGTGAAGCAGTAGCCAGAGAGTTACCAAAGAAATCTGAAAGACAAGGGAAGAGGAGGCTTCCTAAAAGGGGGGAGTGATCGATAGCACGAGCCTCATTTGGAAGACAAGGGAGATGGGGACCGAGAATTGGCGAAATGCACTTGCGTGAGACCCTGGCTGGTGAGAATGGTTCTGGTGCCTGGAGGTACGGGACAAGATGGATTGGAAAGGGAGACAATGGGCTGGGTTAACAGAGAGGGTTATAAAGTCTTTTGAGAAGTTTTGCTATAAAATATAGCACAATATAGGGTTAGTTGTTGGAGGGGAGTATGAGGGTAAAGAAGGATAGTTTCTGAAAGTCCAGTCTGCAGCTGGCTTCCCTTGGCCATTCCTTGGTTATTGTTGCTGTGTAATTACAGTGGGTCCTTGAACAGCATGGGTTTGAACTGCCTGGGTCCACTTAGATGAGGTTTTGTTTTTTTGGGTTTTTTTTTGTTTTTCTGTTTTTTATAAATGCACTACAGCATTGTAGGTGTATTTTGTATTCTTTATTGTTTTCTTAATAACATTTTCTTTTCAGTAGCTTCCTTTATTGAAAGAATACAGCATAAAATACATGTAACATACAAAATATGTGTTAAGTGACTGTTTATGTAATTGGTAAAGCTCTCAGTTGACAGGCCATTAATAGCTAAGTTTTGGGGGCAAAAGTTTATATGTGGGGGCGCCTGGGTGGCTCAGTCATTAAGCATCTGCCTCTGGCTCAGGTCATGATCCCAGGGTCCTGGGATCGAGCCCTGCATCGGACTCCCTGCTCCTCTGAGAGCCTGCTTCTTCCTCTCCCACTCCCCCTGCTTGTGTTCCCTCTCTCTCTGGCTGTCTCTCTCTCTGTCAAATAAATAAAATCTTAAAAAAAAAAAAAAAAGTTTTTATGTGGACTTTCAACTGCACAAGGGCTCGGCAGCCCTAACCCCCATGTTGTTCAAGGGTCAGCCATACTTGCGTTAGGGTTCTCAGCTATTCCTGCTCTTCCGGTGAAATAAAAGAATTAGCTAAGACTGCTCTGTGCTTGTGGCACAACCTACAAATTTTGAGTGACACCCAAATTTTTCTACGTGGCTTTTGAGTGAGCTGGGAACTTAAAGCCAAAGAACCCATGTTGCTAAAGCAACTGTCTCTGACGCTAAGAAACATTGCCTGGAGATGAGACTCTTTGCCACCAAATCTAGTGAAGATCCCGCTGGGCATTGGTAGCTGAAGCATTTATGGGAAATGTTGCTTGCAGTGTGAAAGAGCCCGTGAGAGGGAGCATTAAGGATGGTATCCGCTTATCTCTCAACCCTTCCTTAGAGACCAGGGCAGAAGTTCTAAAAGTCCTCAATATTTGACTTTCCATGACCAGATACTCAACTAGAACAGTGTATTTGAGTTGATCTGTTCTTCATCACCAGAATAGAAACCCAGTGAGCCTTGGGCAGCCACCCCTATGGCCACAGATGATTTTCCAGGTAAAACCACTCCAGGAAGCTCCAAAGGGGATGGGATAGGAAGGCCAATTAACTACTCTAGAAATGCCAACAGACACAGCCCACGTCCTATTCTGGGGGAGACAGCTGTCTGGGGCAAATAACTGTAGTTCTCTGCAGATCTATGCTCTGGAAATTGTGTGAACATCTCTGTTGCCTCAGTGTTGCTGAGTCTAGGTCAGGCAGGATAGAAGAAGCAGACGTACTGTGTTTAATCTAGAATAATGTTGGAGATGGGGGATAGTTCGCCAACCTGGAAAAAAGTACCAGCAGTGACAGGTAATGACATCTTCTCCACCTAATCCTGTAAGTAAGTTCCTGAGAATCCCTCCAAATTATTTCTCCTCACAGTCCTAACAGTTCCCTTCTCATTGCCCACATTGCCCTAGAGACACTTCTTCCCTTCGAGAGAAGAAAAACCCTTGATTGTTAGGCACATTGTGAAATCCATGGAAGGATTAGAAGGGATTGGATCCATCATTCTTTGCATCTCTGTTTCCAGCCAGAACCCTTGGCCCTTGAGAATCAAGGGCAACTTAATGAATGTGACCACACTGTTTATGTCAACATAGTTTTGCTTCCATTGGCTTCACTGCCAAGCATCCACACTGGCCAGTCCTTGTTCTTCTCTTAAACGGTCACATTCCTCTGTGTGTTGATGTTTTCTCTCTTTATCACAGCACTTTTCTAGGCCTCTTGATTTTGGTCACTCAGGTGTTGTCATGGCAATGACATCCTCAGTAGAGTGGTGCTGCTCATGTTGTCATGGTTATAAGGACCTCTTGATGAGAGCCCTACTTCATTGTTATAAAGCAGACAGCAGTAAAGGACCCTAGGATCTCTTGGCAAGCCTGAATTCTCAGGCTAGGAGCTAGTGTTTCTGTGCCTAAAAATGCAAGTTGCAGTAATTAGAGAAATAGCAGCAGTCTAAAATGATTAGATTCTATACCCATGGAAAGAAGACTGAAAGAGGGGTTATCATTGTCATAATCATTACTATAAACATGTCTTGCTCCTGCTCTCCATCATCACCATCATCATCGTCTTCACCAATATTTTTTTACAGTAGTTGTCTATGTTTCAGGCACTATTCTAAGTGCTTTACATGTATGAACTCTTTATTTTTTTAATGATTTTTTATTATATTATGTTAGTCACCATATAGTACATCCCCGGTTTCTGATGTAAGGCTCAATGATTCATTAGTTGTGTATAACACCCAGTGCACCATGCAATACGTGCCCTCCTTACTACCCATCACTGGCCTATCCCATTCCCCCACCCCCCTCTCCTCTGTATGAACTCTTTAATTTTCTTGACGACCTTATGACATAGGTTTTATTACTGTTCTTTTGTAGTTGAAGAAACTGAGACCCAGAGAGCTCACATAGGTGCTCAAAGACATATACTACCTTGGATTTGGACAAGACTTAACCAGGTAGATGGGTTGCAGAAGCTCCACTCTGAACCCATAACTCTCCTGCTTACTATTGTCCTGTTTTATAATCAATAGCGAAAGCCAAGATGAATCAGCCCATCAACCAAAGGAGTTGCTACTTCAGATTGTCTTTTTCTTTTTGCTAGAATTCATATAGTTTCTATTTTTATAACATTTTTTAAGTTTTAAAATATTGTCATTTGATTCTCTAACAGCCATATGAGGTGAGTATTGCTCTTTGACAGATGAGAAAACCCAAGTTGAGAAAGCCTATGATGTCCCAAGAATATGGCTGCTAGACTGTGTGCCAGACTAGGCCTGAACACGTGACCACCACTCATTCAGAATCTAGTGCTTTGTTCTGCCCTACCATGTAACGGACCGTGTGATATAGTCCTGACTCTGGCTCTGGAGAAGAGAATGGCCAAACCACCTCAAGTTGCTAGCAGTCAACATAATGGTGATAGAAGGAATAAACCATAGGCCTTACAATGTCATTCAAGTAGCCATCTGTCCTCTTTTGCCCTCCTTATTTTATGCCTAATAACTCCACTATTAGTGGTAGCTGCTTTCATCTATCACAATCTAGGCAGGAGAGCAGCAGCCTTCATCCCATTCCAACTGCCGCCATTGACGCTGTGCTACTTTGAGCAAGTCATTTAACCTGTGTGGGAGAATCCCAATAAAAGGTTAATTACAGCTCTATATCTATGCTGATCTTCAGAAAATGACAATTAAACATAAATAAGTTACTCAGAAGCTGGTCTCTAAGAAAGTACAGCTTTTAAGGCAGAGGGAGCTCAGGCCTAAGAGTTGATGAATCTTCTTATTTGAGTGCAAGGAGATTGGAGGGAGATATACTGAGCGGAGAACGGCACTAAGGTAATAAAGGTGAAAAAACCAAACACAATAGTAGCAAAGGCTTATAGTGTTCTTATAACGTGCTAACACTTTACCTGTACCAACTCATCTAATCTTTGGAACTACCCTATGAGTTTAGGTGCTGTCATTATATATTTGATGAATGAAAAACTGAGGCACAGAACTCTTAAATAGTTCATTAAAGGTCAGGTAGCTAGTATGAGGTAGAGCTGGAAATTTAACTTTGCCTTCTAGATCTGTCTGCAGATTGGCATGTTGTCTTTCTTGGGCATGGACTGGGTCCCAGAAACTGCCTGAGCTTCATCAGAGGCATGACATGGTAAACTTTCAAGACTTGAGTTCTGATTATACCACTCTCGAAGCAGCGTCCCCTTGGCCACAATGCCCACCCTCTCTGAGCCTTAGGCATCTGATCTGTAAAGTGAAGATCGTGATAGGATGTGTATCTGGGCTTGTTGTAAGGTTACATGTGATAATGTATGCAAATGCGTGTCCTGTGCCTGGTATGACATGAAGGCTCGGTAAATGTTTATCTCATCAAAGATGGTGCTGTCAGTGAGCATTAGTGTGTAATTATCTCTGTCATTGACAGTGGCATCTTACTTTTAAAGATGAACGGGCTGTTCTACATACTTCAGTGACATGTCAAAGGTCACGTGTGGCATGTAAAATGGGGCTGTTCCATTTTTATGCCTTTCCACAATAACTCAGTTCGTCCACTAGACTTTGGCCTATACTATTTTAGATGACTTTTTTGTACACAGGCTACCATTTCCTTTTGACAGCCTTTTCCAGAGCCTCAGTTTCCCGCTGAGTCAAACCTCTAGCCGCTTCTAAGATTCCCAGTGGACACCACAAGTTCCTGATGAACGTCTGTTGAATGGAAATGGTGAATACCTGACTGCTCATTGGCTTTGTACCATCCTTTCTCTCACCTGTAAAAACACACATTCACAATTAGCAGTGTCTGATTTGGGGAGAAATGGATGTTAATTAATTAAAATAGCAGAAAGTAACTGAAGTTTAACCAAAAACAATACTGTATCCTAGGTTTAATAAACAAAAGCACAATTAGGAACTGCTATTTGTAAAAAACAATTTATTTGGCGTATAAGGATCCAGTCTTGAAGTGGGATGTGTTCTCATCATTTCTGGTACGCAGCATTCTAGCCACGTAAATGAAGGGCATTTGGCCATAAGCTGGGACACCTGTCTCTCCTCAGGGGTGTGAGGTGACACAAAGAGCCTCCTCCATTCCCACTTTGAAAAGAAATAGCTTGGAAATAGAGGCGATGCTGTTCACGGGGATTGATGATATCGAGATGTTTTGCCGCTATCCTCGTGTGATACTTAAATTAAACATCGGCTTTGAGGATGTTTCCATGTGCTTTTAAAAACGAAAACCCTTTTCTCTGCCTAGCTAATCAATAGGGCAGCCTAGTGGGAGAAGACCCGTCTGCAGCCCTCCCTGAGCGCCATGGCTGCTGAGTGAGTTGAAGGCAAAGTGAGAGAGAGCCAGGAGGGTCACAGCGGTGTCTCTTTCAAGATCCAAGTTAGATACGAAAGGGAATTAAAAACTTCACGTTGAGTTGTTGTCACTCTCCCCGTGTCTCGCCTGGGAGAGTTCTCCAGCTGGAGAGCACTGAGAACACAGGCCTTCGGAGCTATTACAATTCATATTGACTATAAACCTCCCACTGCGCGAATAAAGGAAGGAGGTGCTTGCCAAGTGCTTGGAGGGGCAAATGCAAGTTATTTCACCATCTGATGATATACACCATGTTGGGAAACATTAGGAGAAAAAAGGAAAAAAAAGAGAGAAAAGAAAGTAGAGTGTGTTGGGAGGCTGGTAACTCATCCTCCAGCATTCCTTGAAACTCGGACAGAGGCACATTAATGAAAAGCAACAGGCACCCAGGCCCTTCTACCCAGCTTGGTTGCCTCTGTTCTTCACCTGGGAAAGGAGAATTTGCAATACATAGATGCCACCTGGCATCCCAGGGTCACACATGACGAGAGGAGGGTGCAGGGAATACTGGAAAGGGAAGCCCACTGCTATTAGGACACTTGGTTTGACTCTTTGTTCTGCCAGTTACTAAGTGACAAGTTAACAAGTTAACAAGCCAGTTAAGCTCTGTGAACCTCTGCTTCCTCAACTGTAAGATAGGATCACAATATGAGGTTAACAGTCCTACATCACAGGTGCTTTGTAAACATGAAAACATGATTGCATGGTCCTTCGTTCAAGTTCTGTATTAATCCACGCAGAGTCTCCAGGCAAAGCCAAGCAAGTCAAGAGGGCAGGGAGGAGAGATGGAATCCCACTACAGCACAGTCTTCTAAGACAAAGATGTTTTTACATTTTTGCAACACAAACTCAAAAAAGCAAATGTTGTAACCTTTGATTATGACCATTGTTATAACCACAGCAATTATCATTTGGTAAATCTTCTATTTATTTATGCAGCATAACTAATTTGAAAGTTAGACTAAGCATTTCACCAGTGTTACACAGAATGTAGCCCAAGGGAGAGAGGGGGGTTGAATCTGCTTAAAAAGAGCAGAATAACAGGACACGACCCTGCAGACCAGAAACCAAAAGGGAAATCACAGGGCAAAAGGCACAATTGGATCTGTGCTAGTTTTAGAATCAGTCCAGGATCTCTGACTTGCAAAGGAGTCAGGACCTCAGAGCCAGCGCTGGTCCTTCTTGCCCTAATTCATGACGCCAGGGATCTGCAGACTGTGGCCAGCAGGCCGCATCTGACCTGCTACCTGCTTTTGAACAGCCCGTGAGTTCAGAAATGATTTGCCATTTTTAAATGGCTGAAGAAAAACGAAATAAGCATAATACTTCATGACATGTGCAAACTCTTTGAAATTAAAATGTTTTATGAGAACATAAGACAAAGTTTTAAGAGAACACAGGCATACCCATTTGTGCACAGCGGCTTTTGCCTTGCAATGTCAGACTTGACTAGTTGCCACTACACCATATGTCCCACAGAGCCTGAAATATTTATTATCCAGTCTTTTAGAGAAGAACTTTGCTGCTCTCTGTGCTATGTGAAGACTGACTCTTGATAGTACTGATTGCCCGGTGGTGGGTATTGGGGAGGGCACGTATTGCATGGTGCACTGGGTGTTGTATGCAGGTGATGAATCATGGAACATTGCATCAAGAACTGGGGATGTACTGTAGGGTGACTAATATAACAAAATAAAAATTATTAAAAAAAAATCCTTATTTTTATCCATATTTCCCTTCCTTGGTTCTCTTTCTTGTAACTCCTTGAACTTCCAATTCGGACTGTGCTCATCCACATTCAAAACGATTCTCCCAAGGGTGGTCCATTTGAGAGTGGCCCCATGCTACTCCTCAAGGGCTCCTCTCTGGCTCGCAGCTGTAATGCTCCACCTGACAGCTATGTTCTAACGTCTTCTACCGCAAGGTACTCGTTTATCGGGCCCCAGAGGAGTACTTCTGATTTTCAAACCATTCTTTTCTTTTGATGAATATAAAAGTTAATAATTTTTTTATTAATTTTTTTATTATATTATGTTAGTCACCATACAGTACATCCCCGGTTTCTGATGTAAAGTTTGATGATTCATTAGTTGCGTATAACACCCAGTGCACCATGCAATACGTGCCCTCCTTACTACCCATCACCAGTCTATCCCATTCCCCCACCCCCCTCCCCTCTGAAGCCCTCAGTCTGTTTCTCAGAGTCCATAGTCTCTCATGCTTCATTCCCCCTTCTGATTACTCCCCCTTTCTTTATCCCTTTCTTCCCCTACCGATCTTCCTAGTTCTTATGTTCCATAGATGAGAGAAATCATATGATAGTTGTCTTTCTCTGTTTGACTTATTTCACTTAGCATTATCTCCTCCCATGCCGTCCATGTTGCAGCAAATGTTGAGAACTCGTTACTTCTGATAGCTGAGTCTGTACTCTTCCCACTTTGTCTTTTTTTGGGTTGCTTTTGTCGGGGGCAAAGTGGGGGGTGGGTGGGTCATGAAAATGCAACCCTAACCCTGGGTCTTTGATCCTGTCAGCTGAACACATGCTCGCTGGTCTGCTGTTGATTCCTGATTTACCCTCAGGGAAGTGTGTTCATATGTTGTTGATGCTTGTCTTTTTCATATGTTTCTGGTAACATCAGAACCTGCCTTCCCTAGTAGTTTTAATGATGGACGCCATCTTCCGGGAAGAACACATCTGCATTTCAATCAGCACCTTCCATCCATCCCAAGTAATTGCAGACTCTTAGCTCTTCTGGTTTCACATCCATATTTGACCATCACCAGCATTACCCCCTCCTCCCATTTCTGTCAAAAATCTGTCTGTGGAACTAAGTTTATTTGTGAAGACAGGCCTTATGTTCCCGGATGATCATGGTCATATGTGCTCCACTCCATTTATTACATTCCTTTTGAGTTCCTCAGGCATCTCCTAGATGAAGAGTCTTTCAGAATCCCATCATTATTATTTTATAGTTTCAAAAATATTTTACACATTATTTTTTTTAATGTTTTTTTATTATATTATGTTAGTCACCATACAGTACATCCCTGGTTTCTGATGTAAAGTTCGATGATTCATTAGTTGCATATAACACCCAGTGCACCGTGTAATATGTGCCCTCCTTACTACCCATCACCAGCCTATCCCATTCCCCCACCCCCCTCCCCTCTGTAGCCCTCAGTTTGTTTCTCAGAGTCCATAGTCTCTCATGCTTCATTCCCCCTTCTGATTACCCCCCCTTTCTACACATTATTATAATAATAATAATTTGACCAATCAGAAAAAGGATCATTCTGTCAAAGAAATGTATTTTCTATTGAGATGTACTTTGAAATCCTGTCACTCACTTTCAACATGAATCCCAATTTTTACATCAAAAAATTAATTAATGGTTGCTGCTAACTGTTGGAAGTACAGGTGTTATTTATATTCTTCATAACTTTTCTACTTTTCAAAATGTTTAGTATGTGTTTGCAACAATTTTATCAACATAAATTTAACCTTTAGAAGTAGATTTTCGATTTTCAATTCTAGTAAGATATGCTTAGAAGAGACAAGACATTGAATTAAGAAGGCAAGGCCTTAATTTGCGGGTGAACTACCAGTAAATTGCTGTATCTGAGACTAATTCTCTCCTGAAGACAAAGCGAAGGTCGATTGGTTTATTTTCCCTTTTTCTGTGAGTCATAGAACTCCATAGAGCTCCATGATTCATAGAGCTCCAGATTTTAAGACTCTGTTCTAGATGATGTCAGCGTCATGCCATTCCCTAGTTGTTGCCAAGGGATACATTCTGGAACAAAGCTCAGATCCTAAAGTCAGCCCAAATGTGTTATCTGATACAAAGGTATGTGGTCATGTCTGCTTCCATCTCAGTCAATATCATTAGAATCATCTCCAGACTTTTTGGGAAGATGAAAAATGTTAGAGTCCTCTGATAATGCATCAGTGGGAAGCAGTGTTATCAAAGACCTGTCAAGCTGTAATTGTTCTGTGTGTGTGTGTGTGTGTGTGTGTGTGTGTGTGTGTGTCCTTAGTTCCCATGCATCTCTAGCCTCCAGACTGGTCTTCCAATTGTATTCTAGTTACATTAGCAATACTAGAATTTAGTACTTTGGGTAACACTGGAACAGGGGGAAAAACTATTAAAATTACTTTTTTTGTGTGTCTTTTCTCAACTTTTTTTCTCTTTTTCCCTCTCCCTTTGTACCACCATGTGAGAATCCTTGGTGCTTTTTATCAGTTAGCTGAGGTAATTTATGTCGAGACACATGGGACTCAGAGAGACTGTCCCCGTCTAGAAAATCAATGGTTAAACAGCTGACCAAGTCAAGTGTCAGATGTGTTTTCCAAGATAGTTCCACAGAATGCTGTATGCATTATCTGATCATCTCATCATTCGGGCTTTTAAAAGTGAACCCCCTGGGAAAGCTTGCAACTAATTAATGTTCACCTTTGCATATACCATCTCTTTGAACAATATGGTGTTGTTGACGAGTACCAGAACTTTGTACTTAGTCATACCCTCAGTCATCAGCAATGCTGGGAACCTTTTTGAAATACCATTCATGGAAGTGCTGGTTTAAAAAACAGGAGTACCTGGGGCCCCTGGGTGGCTCAGTTGGTTGGGCATCTGCCTTCGGCTCAGGTCATGATCCTGGGGTCCTGGGATGGAGCCCCACATCAGGCTCTCTGCTCAGCGGTGAGTCTGCTTCTCCCTCTCCTTCTGACCCTCCCTCCTGCTCATGCTCGCTCTCTCACAAACAAATACATAAAAATTTTTAAAAAAATAGGAATACATATATCCCTTCCATCAAATATTTGAGATATATATGTATGTATACACGCATACATACATAATATAAAACCATCAAAAAAAAAAAATATATATATATATATATATATAATATATAAAACATCTTATCCCTCATTCAATTCATGATACTTTGATCCAAATGGCTATTTACAAAATATAAGCTATGCTTGAAGAATGATTTGCTCTCATCGAGGTTATCAAAAACCATCATTTAGTAACCATACTTGGGAATGTATTTCTTGCCAAGCTCTGTGCAGAATGTTCAACACCTGTGATTACATTTAATCTTTGTTAACAGCCCAATGGGACAGGTACCCTATAGTTTCCATTCTACAGATAAGAATGTTGAAACCTCAGAAAAGTTAGGGAACTTTTCCAAAGGCACACAGTAATGACTGCTGTGGCTATTGTTCATTAGCTCTTAGGGTATCTATAGACAATCATTTTGCACAGAGGGAAGCAGCATGATGGAAAGAGCATAGACTTGGAACCAAACAGACCTGTGTTTGGATCTTAGGGCCTCTGTTTAATCTGCTTCAGCCAGTTTCCTCATTCATAAATTGGGAATAAAGTATATTGCTGAAAGTAGGAATGCATAACTATTTTATGTCAACTCTAGGCATAAAGGACATTTAATCAAAGGCTGCAATGATTACTCGTGTTGTGGTGAAGAGATGATGGAGAGACCTCTCTATATATGAGTTAACCATGGGTGGACAGAGCAATGAAAAATGGTACCACTAGGGAAAGGCAAAGGATGAGTAAAACTGGCTTGGTGAGCTGTACTGGTGTTAGCAAGTGGTGTTGACCCCCTCCATCAACTTAAGCAGAAACCCCTTGGCTGGACTAAGCTGCTTTCATAGCTCCCTCCCATGGAATGGGATAGGGTAGAAGCAAAGCCGTGTGACTTCAGTGAGTAGGTCACAAAAGACCGTGAAACTTGCACTAGCTGGGGACCCTTCAACCACCACCTAAGAAATACAATTACCTTGAAGTTGACATATGGAGAGACCATGTGGGGAGACCTTGGGAGAGAGAGACCAAGGAAGCCCAGATCCACAGTCCCAGCTGGTGGAGTGAGAGGGGGCAGACCTTGGAGAGGGCCCCAAGCCCAGCTGCCACCTGGCTCACAGCCTCATGTAAAGCCATGGTGAGGTTGCCTGGCTGAGCCCAGACAACTCTAGCTCCATACGCAAAATGATACGACTGCTGTTTTGAGCCTCTGTTTGGGCTGGTTTGTTACTTAGCAGTCAATTACTAGAACATGGGCACGTTGTATGAGGAAATCACAGAATTGCTCCCTTGGATATACTGCCCTTCTGTTTCTCACCTTAATTTCCCTTTCTCCCTGTACTCAGTCCTTCTGGCCAAAAACAACTTAGTCCCTAATGATCTTGGTCACATGGGGGTTTCCCAGTGTCTGCGATGTATGATCTGATCTCAGTTTTCCTTTCGGACTTCAGGAATTCGTGGTGAGCCTGGTGTTTCTGTCAGACTTCAGGGAGCTTCTAGAACTGTAGTGGGCTAAGTTAAGAACTGTGTCCTGAGAATTAACTCACTGTTGTCTCTGCCTTTGGGCCAGAGCACCCATAAAAACGGGAGATTTGGAGAAGTCTGTCCTATAAAGGTCCCTGGTTTTCTAACCCATATGTTAACGTTTGCTCTTCCTGACAAATCCCTGCTTAGTCTCACATTTGAGACTGTGGTATCCTCTGCGGATCCATTGCCATTCCCTCTTTCCGGAATCCACAGGCCGAGGCCTAAAGCCACTGTCCCTGTCATTCCCTATAAATCAGGAGCAGGGCAAGTAGAAGCAAGGGAATTTCTCTCTCTCTCTCCACAGCCAGAGGAAATCAGAGAGCACAGAGAGATTTGGAACACTTGAGCAGAGGATAAAAACTTCATCCTACCCTCAGCCAGTCCCAGGGCTGAGCTCCAAGTAAATTAAGTGAACCATTTCAACAGGCTTGAATTCTGTCGGCAGCTCAACCATCCTCTTGTTTACTGTTGAAATAATTACTACTTTGCCATAATATTAGCTCTGAGCCGTGACTCCATTACCATTATCACTGGAATATTACCCATTTATTATGTCCCAGCACCCCTGGAAGATGAATACTGGGCTTCAGAGACCAATTGTTTTACAACAGACAGGATCTTGGTGTGCATTGTTTAATGAGGTAAACTACATTATAGCCAGCATTAATTTGGCTGCTGTGCGCACCACTAAATCACTCTTAACCTGTAAAGCTGCCACTGTTTTTGAGGTGCACTTCATCAGTGAGGAGGGGAGACATCATTTGAGAAGGGGATGAGGCTGGGGGGAGAGGAAAAGGTGAAGGTGAGACAGTCCATGTTCCTGGGTGCACGGGCAAGACGAAGAAGACTGGAGGTGTGGGTGAGTCTCAAGAAGCAGGAGAGGGAAGCAGACAGAGTCCACTCATCCTCTGATCCTTTAGGACCAAACTCCCGGGAAGATGGAATGGTGATGTGCTGGGTTAGACATAATCAATATGCCTCCACTCTTGCAGCTCAGGAGTGTGGATTCACAGAAACCGTTTTCTGATCACTTTCAGCTCTTGTCTTCTTCTATTTGACATCTTCAGTATGACCACAGCAACCCACAACAGACAGATTTAGGAGAAGCAGAAAACAGAGCGAGACAATACGATTGTCTTTTGGCACAAGGGGTGGGAGAGATGCCTGGAAACATGCAGCTCTCATTTGCTGAGCTCAGAGGGGCCTGTGTGTGGGTGCACAGAGCTCACTGCCTGGGATGAAACACAGCTGGAAGCACACCAGGGGAACACAGCGGCAGATGAAAAGAGTTTCTTCATCAGGCCTCCCTTGTCACTTACATTCCAACTTCTCAGACTTCAAGGTGCATATAATTACCTGGGCATCTTGTTAAAATGCATGTGCAGATTCAGTAGGTCTGGGGTGGGGCTGGAAATTCGGCATTTCTTTTTTTTTTTTTTTAATTTTTTTTTTTATTATATTATGTTAGTCACCATATAGTCCATCCCTGGTTTCTGATGTAAAGTTCGATGATTCATTAGTTGCATATAACACCCAGTGCACCATGCAATACGTGCCCTCCTTACTACCCATCACCAGTCTGTCCCATTCCCCCACCCCCTCCCCCCTGAAGCCCTCAGTTTGTTTCTCAGAGTCTATAGTCTCTCATGCTTCGTTCCCCCTTCTGATTACCCCCCCCTTTCTTTATCCCTTTCTTCCCCTACCGATCTTCCTAGTTCTTATGTTCCATAGATGAGAGAAACCATATGATAGTTGTCTTTCTCTGCTTGACTTATTTCACTTAGCATTATCTCCTCCAGTGCCGTCCATGTTGTAGCAGATGTTGAGAACTCGTTCTTTCTGATGGCTGAGTAATATTCCATTGTATTTGTAACCAGCTCCCAGGGGTGCTGAGGCTGCAGCTTCACAGAGGGACCACACTCTGAGAAGGGAGGGCCTACCGAAAAGGGAGGAGCCTCATCCAGCAGAAGCAGCTTTGCCTCCAGAAATGCCAGCCCCCGATTTTACAGAGCATGCCCAGACCCATCTGAAGAAACAGTGCATGGTCCTTACTTCAGAGGTGGGGAAGTGGAAATGTGTTGCTTTGCTCCATCAAAGGCTGGTGACTTCCACATAGGTCCCGAGTGAGGCATCAAAACTCAGAAATAATGTTCCAAGAAAAGAGAAGAGAAAGGCTGCCGGAAATTGGTGCCTTCGTTTTTTAGGGTAGAGAGCATTGTATTCCTAAAGTGTCCTAAGGCATTACTTTTATATCACAAACTGAAAAAGAACCAAAAGGATTTGAATACAACTTCGGACTCTTGAAACCTCAATCTAATCATCTTTTTCAAAGAGAAATACATGCTCTGCCATGCCACTTGTGAGTTTCCCCAAATCCCCTATGTTCTTGATCTTGGAAACCTTTTCTCCACACAACCTAAATAAACTTGAAACTTAAGCAATTATGCCATATATCCAGCCCTGGTGAACAGGGTTGAAATTATCAAAATTGTTTCCTAGAACATTCTAGAGGTTGTTTTTGGTTTTTGTTTTTTCTTAAAGAGTGGAGCTGACGTGCTTCTCAAAAACTTGTCTCAGTTTGCCCCTGCATCCCTATTCCCAAGTAGCACTGAGTTTTTCTGAAAAAGATAGTGCGGGAGGGGAGAGAAAGGACGGGAGAGAAGGCCCTGTGATTTAATAGGTAATCTCAGGAGTAACGGGAACTGGCAGGCAGTATAAATTGGGAACATCTTTTACTGTATATCTTCCCCACCAAAGCTTTCTGTTGTATACATTTCGAAAACTTAGTATTATTATTTCTATCTCAGGGCATGCATCTGAAGTATAATGAGGAGGTGTGAGGATGTGCATATCTTTCATTCTTTATAACACCAGAACAACAATACTAATTTTCCTTTTTAAATTTAATTATAGTTCAGAAAAAGAACACTACCAAGTTAATTTCCTATTATCTACCAAACTCTTCCAGTAGGCGTTGAATAACATTTATATGGTTTGGGAGTATTACGCCTTCCATGCTTCATTTGTCCATCCATCCATCCATCCATCCATCCATCCATCCATCCATCCATCTGTTCGTCCATCCATTTAGAAACATTTATTTAACATCTACTAGTATCCAGTAAACCTGGAAAAATAAATAGACCGGAAAAGTAAAGATGAATGACACATGGCTACTGCTGTCAGGGATTTCACAATTTAACAGCAGAGGCAAACACTTAAATAATTTATTGTGATACCATTTAATACATTCCAGTTGTTCTCTACTTCCCTTAATCCTGCAAACAGTTTGTTTATTGAGATTATCTATAATTCTTTTTACTGAACCAGAGACAAAAGATTGTGTAGAATCAAGCAGAAAGCTAAGAGTGTCCACTTGGATATAATATTGAAATAATGATTTTAAGTCTTCGGGGGGGGGGGTTTCCAGTACAACTAAAACTCTCTTTGTCGTGATTTCCCCTATGTTAAAACTAGGCTATACTAACTTGATTATTCCATCTCAAAGATGTTTCCATACACGCCAATGAAACTGTATTGTTTCAAACATGGTGGAGCCCCAGCTACTTTATACAGCAGCTGACCACTGTCAACCCAACATGTTCGAGACAAAAATTCCATCCTGCTGAAAAAGCTTTGTCACTGGCCTTTATTCAAGCAACCAGACGTGGGAGACTCTACTGAAGAAAATCTGCTCAAAAGAAAGTGAGATGATGATAGAGGGAAAGAATCCCAAACTCTGAGACAGATGTGTCATTAATCAAAGGCATTTGACCTATCAAGTGGAGGAATTTAAGCAGTTAACCGGTAATACTGGGCATAAGGGAGTCCCAAATGTTTCTATTGCATGTATTATGACATTTGTCTATTAGAAAATTTAATCATGCATCAAATAATGTGTATATATATATATAATGTATATATACACGTATATGTTATAACATATACACTGTATACTAAGCCTACAATATAATATATGCTATATACACATATAAATAAATTTATATTAATATATAAATACATATTAAATATATCCTATATAAATGCAATATTTTTTTTAAAAATTTTATTTATTTATTTGACAGAGATAGAGACAGCCAGTGAGAGAGGGAACACAAGCAGGGGGAGTGGGAGAGGAAGAAGCAGGTTCATAGCAGAAGAGCCTGATGTGGGGCTCGATCCCATAACGCCGGGATCACGCCCTGAGCCGAAGGCAGACGCTTAACCTCTGTGCCACCCAGTCGCCCCTATAAATACAATATTTAATACATACAATAAGCATATGATAATATATGAAAGATATATATACATATAGTTATGTTTTCCCTCTTGGTACGTGAACACATCTTGTTTGGTTGAAATTCATGTGGCTATTTTTCTGATATGGAATTAACATATTTATTGAATGGTAACCATGTGTTGGACACAGTACTATGTAATTAAATTTAATATTATTTCGTCTTCATCCCCTCGTAGCAATACAATTCAGTGATGTCTGTTACATGACCCAAATTAACTAAGGGGGTGTTGTTTCAACTACTGAGCAGGGACAGACAGTCGGAATAACTCGAAGTTGTAAATACAAGCAGTGTCGTTTTTGTAACTGGCTCTCTCCAGGAACCTTCACCTCCTCCTCTAATGTATCACATTTTTCTCCATAAACTGAAGTTTAATTGCAAGTTGCCCCCTATTCTTAACACTTAACACCAAGATGTAGCAAAAAACTTTGGGGACCTTCCTTAAAAGCTATATGAAAATGCAGAATTATTTTGCATGTGTTTGTACAGAAGCCTGTCATCCGTCAGTACACCCTCCTGTCCTGCTCCCTAATTTCTAGTACATCCATCAAGCCCAATTGCCCATAAACAGTAGAAATGCTCTGTTAAGAAGCTGCGTTTGGGAGGAAAAATGTAAACTAGCCTTTGTTGTAATGGTTTCGGGGTATGTGCGCTGTGTTCTCTCTCCCTTAGAGGCAAATTGCTGTGGGTAAAACATGCATTATGCTATCAGATGCCATCCCAGCCTTTGTTCAAGTGCACTTTGCGGAGGCGCGGTAGATTGTGGTAGTTTGATACCATCTCCTTGGTTTCTGTCAACACATTTGTTTGTCTTGGCTAATTGGCAGAATCCAGAAGCCCTCGGCAGGTAGTCTCTGTCCTTAGCCTCAAATCAACCAGTCAAGCCTTTGCCATCCTGGGGGACCCTCCGGACAGCAAACCTCCTTTCTTTGCGTTATTATTTTCGTTTATCCACCCTCAAGGAAAGCA
The DNA here is from genome assembly GCF_024610735.1 of Ursus americanus. Taxonomy (NCBI): domain Eukaryota; kingdom Metazoa; phylum Chordata; class Mammalia; order Carnivora; family Ursidae; genus Ursus; species Ursus americanus. Next base: position 37,700,334 of record NC_142142.1, on the reverse strand, counting down.
GTATCTTAACAATTTAAGTTTATACAAGATGACCAAAGCCTGGAAGGGGGGGAGGGGTTCATCCTGAGTACATTCTTCAAGATTTTCAATTTGTAAAGTCAAATGGTACAAACAGGAAATAATCTGAGGGTTTTAGAGGGGAGGGGGTGGGGGATGGGCTGACCTGGTGATGGGTATTAAGGAGGGCACGTATTGCATGGAGCACTGGGTGTTATATGCAAACAATGAATCATGGAACACTCCATCAAAATCTAATGATGTGCTGTATGGTGACTAACATATCACAAAAAATATGAATAAATAAATAAATAAATAAATAAATAAATAAATAAAAGTAAAAATAAAAAAAGACAAAGGGTACATTTTAAAAGGTTCTGCTTAGTTTAAAAATAATAATAACGATAATAGTAATAAAAGGTGGGGAGGGGACAGGTGGAAGAAAGAACAGCTACCAAAGCAAGAAAGAAGAGGAAGTCATTTGCACATCTCAGTTGTCTTTCTCCTACCCTGGGTCTCAAAGAGCAAAGAAATCCCCGCTTGGCTTCCCCTCTCAGATGCCCGCAGCCAGCTCCGCTTGTGTTGGGTTTGAGGTGGGTTTCATGTGGTCCAGGTAGCCACCCTGTTTGAAAGGAAAGCAAGAGCAGCTAGGAGTATCTGAGATTCGTGAGATCACTCCACAAATTAAAACCTTTATCAGCTTCTAATAGCTGTGCAAACTAATTATATTTTGGCCAAACTTTGCCAATGACTCCCCCGAGGTATTATTACAAAATTTTGAGCTAGGAAATGCGTCCCCATTCTGTCAACATCATGATGTTTCAGCTGCAGGAATCAGGCTCCAGCTCATTTTAGTTTCCATGATGTGCTTTGCATAAACTGGCATTTGTGCTCTGGTGTGGCCAGGAGGGTCGCAGAGGGAGCACAGCTGTACTGGAAAACACACACCGGGGGTATGGTCCCAGCAGTGAGACTTCAGACACAGGGGCCGAGTCGCGAGGAGAATCCATTTTTGCCCCCCAGATTTTAAGCAGATGCTGCAGGCTTCTAACCCCAGATGTAAATGCAGTCACTCAACATCTGGGTTGAAACAGCTTCTAACTTGAGGGGGGACATGTCACCTCCCTTCTCAAAGCTTCCTTTCTCCATATGAGGGAACAGCGCTTCCTAATGTCATTGCTCAAATCCTAGGGCAGGTCTTAGAGCAAAATCTGGAGGAGGAGGACTTTCCCGAAGAGCTTGATAAGAAGTCAGTAGAACCTGATTTGTCCCAGAATTTAGGTGTACACGTTTATAAGGGCTCACACCCAATATAGTTGAAATAAAAATGACTGGTCAGTCTATAAGTGCTATCAAACACACTCAGGCATCGGGGCATTATTAGAGGAACGTGATGGGGTTCATTGCACCTGTGTATGCCAGCTGATCCCTTTCCTGTGCTGGTGCTTGCTGAGAACGCTCTGCATGACTGGCCTCGGAGAGCAGAATCACTCTGCCGCAGATGTACCCAGTCACAGGCACAGAGTCCCATGAAACTATCAAAATCAGAGGTGATCAGAGAAGCCTGGGGTTCTCCCTTACCGATAGCCTGCTGTTGGAGCACAGAGCCAGGGAGTGGGGGATGCTGTTTCTTTCCTTTGCTGGCTTCATTCAGTCCAGCTGAAAGCAGAAAACTGAGCGAGATGACCTTCCAGTGTTCCGTGGGCCTTTAGGACAGTGTGTTTTGACCACTGCCAGAACTGATCATCTGCCTCACTTTCTAGCCAACTGTGGGCCCCTGGTGCAGCCAGGGAGCCTGGAGGGTCAGGGGAAGAGGGGGGCTCGTGCCCAACGGTCTCTGGGAGAGTGTGAGACTGGCCTATCATAACCCAGACCCTCCAGCACTGCGGTGCAGCCCAGAGCCCTCCCAGGCCCCGAGCAGAGGCAGAAGATGTGGAACAAGGATGCTGCCAGAGTCCAGACCTTCCCTCACCATAGGGTCCCAGTTCATTTTTGTCTCTGCCATCTGCCACCCCAACTCAAAAGCTCCCATGATGGTTTCATCGGATTCCTGATTTCTTTCCAGTTGTCACTAATTACACTGCAGATCAGTAAATCATCCCAGGCTAAGGCTGACAGGGACAGAAGCAGGCCCTCTGCCACACGGAGCTGGAGTTCCCAGCCACACCTGCAGCAGGTCCCTCGGAGGCACGCACTCCATCAGGGCTCTGTGCAGATGGGAGGGATGCCCAATCACCCTGGCCCGGGGACCTCTCTGGCCCTGGGCTGTCCCTGCCAACGCCTTCTTACTCTGGGACCTCTTTCAGGCAATACAACCGAGTGGAAGAATGTAGGCGTCTCTGACCAGAGGTTTTCAGTATTGTCTTGATAGTGGAGGCAGCTGAGGTGAAAGGAGATGCTCATAGTTCATCTGGAGTTTTGTGAAGTCAGGCTAGCTCAAGTTTTGTTAATAATGCAATGGATTGATTCATTGGTTCTGGCATGGGGTGTAAAGATAAGCATTTTAAATGTGCACCCCAAGTGCTTCTGGGTGGCAAACCAGCATCCCACTTTAAGAACCGCTCAACATCGGATTGCACTGTACTCTCTGGCTCTGTGCAGACTCTCATTGACCCGTTTCTGGATAGGGTGGTGACGTTCTCTTCGCAGCCTTGCTGGTCTGATAAGGACGCAGTTTCCTTCTGGTTCAAACCGTGCTCAGCCTCTCCATACACTGAAACTGCATGCATAGCCCAGGTGCACAGCTAAAGGCTGTGGCTCTGAGAAAGCCTGTGCCCACGGTGTCCCGTGGCCATGGTGTGGTGTGCTGGGAGGGAGCACCCCCAGAGCCCCCAGCGCCCCCAGCCCTGTGTCTCCCAGCCCAGCCCATGCACTGCACAGATTGCTAGCTAATGGGGCGGAGCTAGCTCAAGTGCCTTCTATTAATGGAGCAGAATATAAACAGAATAAAGCCTTCATTTCCCAGGCTGTGGTTTCATTATTAATATACTTTACAGTTCACAGGTTGTACGTTTGCGCCCGTGTTTTCTCAGCTGGTGTAATCTGCAGCTCCGAGTGAGAACAGTCATAAAATTTTCATTTCCAGTTGAATGTGCGTCCAATTCGCCGTGAAATGTTCTATCTGTCGTGAATATTAAGTGCACTGAAGCAATGGCTGTGGGATTAGGTAAAGAGCTTCCCGGCCCCTCCCAGGCCTGGCAGAGGACAGAGGTTGTCTGGGCTGTGGGTGTGACTTTGACTGGGAAGCCCTGTGGTGTGAAGCCTGTGGTTTCGAGGCCACCTCCTGGAGTGATGGTGGAGGAGAGGAAACATGCCGTAAGAGGCAGCTGATGGGTCAGGAATCATGGAGAATGTGCAGCGAGGGGCCAATGAAAAGCAATCAGACAGGAGGTGAAAGGGGACTGGAAGTTCAGGGGCAGAGACTAGAAGTGGAGGGCAAAGTGATGCTGGGGCAGGGGTGAGGAGGCAAGGGGGCCAGGGGGAGGTGGGAAGGGTCGCAGAGGAGAGAGCAGGCCTGGGTGGAGAGGGCGCAGGGAGAGGCTGGTGCACAGGCATAAGGTTACAGGAAGCCAGCAGCATTTTATGCACAGTGCCTTCCAGCAGCATCTGGAAAGGGATGAGGAGAGCCACAGGGGAGGTGCGGGGACAGGCAGGAGCCACAGAGCTTGAGAGAGCTTCTGTCTGCTGGCCTGCAGCTTGGAGCAGGGCAGTAGTGGGGCGGGGCCAGGGGCTTGGGCCTAAGGACAAAGGTTACCTGCTGCCCCCAGGCCTGGAGTGGCAGTTACTGGCTTCCTGGCACTAACTTATGATCCTTTCCTCTCAGGCCACTCCCGGGGCTATTCGAACTAGTTCTAGCTTCCAAATCCCTTCTCTCCATTTCATTGTTGGCAGGGCTGAGATGGTTCACCCCTCCCTGGAGTGCGGGGAGCACTTGCCTTGGGGAGCCACAGCGGGGCATGTGGCATGTAGAGAACGCGAAGCTCCAGGATTCCAGCTCCCAGCTGCTGCGTCAGGTTCTTTCCTCCCAGGGGAGCGGCTTCCCCTCCTGCAAGGGTTTGATGTGATAGCTGCCCCAGGCTAAGAGGGGAAGGAGAGGCAAATAGGGAGACTGAGCTGGAGCCAGTAGGGTCTCATTGCCTCAGGCTCAGAGCCTCCTCAGCAAAGGGGACAGAAACTGGCTGTGCCCTGCGGGAGGGTCCCCGAAGACATGGCCTTGGCTTCCCAGAGCTAAAGTGCTGATTGGGGCAGAGAGCCCCAGCCTGTACTTCCTGCCCAGGCGGGACTCCTCCGAGCCCAGGCAGGTGGCCCAGAGAGAGAGTGTGCCTGTGTGCACACGTCTGTGTGTCTGTATGTACACAATCCCACATCAGAGTCAAGCGGCTACAGAGCCCTGAGCTGCTTAGGGTCACAGCTCCAAACGTGCCATCAGTGGTCATTTTCCTCAGCTTCGTGATGAAGGAATATAGCCAGCTTCCAGGTTAAGTGACTTCTCCAAGGTCCCAGCCTGGAACTTACGGTGGAGGTCAAAGGAAAAGCCCACATTCTGATTTGGAGTCGTATACTGCAATTCTTTGTTTGACTCCCTTTTTCCTTTTCCAGTTGTTTCATTTTGAGTAATATTCAAATAATTTCGTGGTTCTCAAACACAAACCTATGGGGCGGAAGAAGCTGACAATGAGCTGGGCAAAGATGGTGGAGTGGGCTAAGATGAGGGCTATGCCAAGCAAAATCCTCAACGTGTCCCTCTATAATCCAAGGGCAGGGAGTCGTTTCATACTTCACCCATTCCGTCTCGCACCTGCCGCATGCCTGCTCACTGGCGGTGCACCTTGAGAGCAAGGTTGGGATTGTTCACGTGGTGTCTAAGAGCCCCCAGCCACTGTTCTGGCTCACCACTGCAAATAGGGCTCCCTCTGCCTGCCCGGAACAGCCCTCCCTCACCTCCTCCCGCCCCCACACCTCCAGCTCACCCTTGCAGTTCTTCCAGAGTCAGCTTAAATGCCCCTCCTTGGGGAACCCTTCCTTGGCATCCATTTTGCCCCCGAAGCGCAGCCCCCCCCTTGCTGGGCTCCCTATGAGCTTGAGCTGGACAGGCACACACTTCAGTTCCAGCATTAATCTCATTGTGATTTGTTAACCATTTGCATGTCCAGCTCCCTCACGGGACAGTGGGCTCTCTCAGGGCAGGGACGATAAAATGCCCATCCTTCAACATATATCCAGCTCAGAGCCTGTGAGCGTGGCGTTGGAATGAGACAGATTTGGGTTTCAACTCAGCACCACTATTTATGGCCTCTGAGTCTCTGGCTTAATCATATCACCTACTTGTGCCTCGATCTTTCTCATTTCTAAAATGGGGATCATTAGCTTCCATAGAGGGTACATTATTTTAAAAAAAACAGTGAAAAATACCTATATGATAGAAAACTTAGATATGGAACATAAAATAAGCACTTAGTAAATGTTGGTTAATATATCTTCTTTTCAATAAGTGTTTGTTGAGTGAATAAGTAAGAAAAATATGTGATGAAGTACAAAATTCATCAACGAATCAGATTCAGATTGTATGGGGGATGCAGAAGGAAAGGACCAAGAGCAGGTGTGGTCAAGGTCTTCCAGGAGCAGGTGTCCTTCAAGTGATCCTTGATCAGGAGAAGTGCTTTCTTCTGCCAACTCGTAGGAGGTTCACCTCCACATATTTGTAGGTCCCTCCGTCTCTGTCCCCTCTCAATCTCTCCTCTCTCTCTCTCTCTGACTCTCTGATTCCTTTCATTTATTGGAGCTGAAAATGTAGCTGACACTTCCTACCTCATGGAGTTTCCTCCATGTTCTTTAACGTTAAATTTGAGATCCCTGACCTCTAAGAAAGGACTCTTGCAGCCCTTCAATCCTGGGATCTCCTAAGAAATTTACCTTCTCTCCATGGCATTCAATTGACATAGAAATGGCATTAAATAGTCACAGCCCAAAGCATCTACACATGGGAGAAAAATGAGAAATTAAGAGGAAGTGTTCTCAACATATGCACGCCTGCTGAATCTTTAGTTCTACCCCTTGTTGCTCGGAACCCCTGCCCTTAAACTGCGCTCAGAATGAATTCCACCAGTGGCCCATTCTCAGGGAGAGACGGGGGGGAAACTGTACATCCTTCTCCTGGCTTGTCACTGTAGAGTTGAGATAATAATAGTCTTTTTCTGATCCCCTGAACTTTCCCATCTGCTTCATAAAACAATGGCAATTTTTTTCCCTTGCTCTCTCTTCCTCTCTCTCTCTTTTATTTTTATCCTCCTACACTATAATTTAAAACTGTGGCAGTGCTCTAGCCCTTGAGTGTTTTTTTTCTTTCTTCTCCCCTTGCTTTAATACATGACTGTTATTTAAAATGGCCTTTCATCTGAGCACCAGGAAGCTGCCTGAGCAGGAAACTGCCTTGTGCCTTCATAGAGGGAGGGTAGGGCCAGTCTGGCCCCTGGTCTAGCCCAGGACACAGTTCCCTTTAGCACCGCCATGAAAACCAGAGGTGTTGGTGCCTCTGTTTAGATTTCCCCCAAGGCATTTTTTAAGACTTTGGAAGCCAAGGTCCAAGAAATGCTCCTACCTCTGAAATGGTCATCATATTAAGCTGGTGACCCCCAGTGGCTACCAGGCATCAGATCCAAACAAAGCAGTGTCAGCTGAACGCAGGAAGTTCATTGTGCCCCTAGATGCCAGGAGGGGGACATTTGTCAGCCGCCAAGTGTAGAGGCGTTCAGCTGTTGCTATGCAAGCTTTTCCTCAGCCGCCGTGCCAATCACACCCATCCTTCTGCATCTCTGCCTCAGCTGGATGGGCAAAGTACTTGAAAGGCGATGGCCGGGGGCTGCTTTCCCTGGGGAATGTCATCTATTTTAGATATCAGGAAGGAGGGTGCCTGACCCTGGTGTTTCCCACACCGATGTTACAGCACCCCCTGCTTCTGGTTTGGATCTCTGGCTAGTTATCACTCTGCTGGAAAATTCACTGCGCACTGCTTGTGCCCGTGTCAGTTCATTTCCATGTATGCACCTGTATCTCCGAAAGCGATTTTGGCCTTGTCTTTTCTGCCCGAGCTCTCTCCAGAGCCCCCTCTGAACTGGCGATGGCAAAGCAATCATATTGTAAATGATTTTCATGAAGGAAGATGCCATTGCAATAAAACACAGGGGACAGAACAAGGCTGAAGGCTAGAAAAATGGGTGTGTGCGCGTGCGTGTGTGTGTGTATGTGTGTGTGCTGTGAGTGGGAGGGTGAATCCCAGGCCTTGTGGAGATGGTTATCCCACCCTTCGGAGTATGCAGCCCTTATGCCAGCTGGAGAAGGAACTCTCTGGGGAAGACGGGGCCTGCTATCCCCAGCCGGTGTGCTGGGGAGGCCACAGGCCCGCTGGAAAGGGAGACTGTTATCCTAGCTGGAGTGGCTGGTCTCCTTGGCTGCGGTGCCCAAAAGGACTGGTGGCAGGACAAAGTGCTTGGAGATCCAGTCTCATGGTTCAGGTTGTGGGATTAGGTCTCAGGTGTGTCACTGTTTCGCTTCCTTTTGGAAACCTACCTTCTCTTCAACATTGGACATGACCTTTAAAACCACATAGAAATATTAAGAGCGAGGCTAAGAAGCCAGGAGCCCGATTTACTCATGAATGTGATACTCAGCCCTGAAGTGGTGGCAGAGGTTAAGGCCACAGCCGTGTGCCCTCCCTTTGTACTTTTTTTCAAAGGGTAATTTTAATTGGTATATTTACCTTCTTTTCTGATAGTCCGAGGATGTCAGGGTATTTTAAATTCATCTGTCCCTATTCTGACTTCATTGCCATTGCTGGGATGCAGTTTAATTAAGAACATATTTTAAAGTATTATTTTACACAGTTTTCCTTTATCATAAATTTGCTTTTTATTACTCACTGCACCTCCATCTGGGATTTTTTTTTTTCCTGCTTCTTTAAGATTCTTCTTAGAAACTTCTTAGAAACCTAGGTCTGTTCTGGTATATTTTCCCAGTTTTTGAGTAGTGAAAATGACTTAATTTTCCCTGATTTCTGAAAGGAACATTTTTTGAGTAGAGAATTTTGAGTTGGAAGGTTGTTGTTATTATTGTTTTCCCCCCAGCTACTAAAGGTCTTTTGACTTTTTTTTTTTAAGATTATTTATTTATTTATTTGACAGAGACAGCCAGTGAGAGAGGGAACACAAGCAGGGGGAGTGGGAGAGGAAGAAGCAGGCTCCCAGCGGAGGAGCCCGATGTGGGGCTCGATCCCAGAACGCTGGGATCACGCCCTGAGCCAAAGGCAGACGCTTAACGACTGCGCCACCCAGGCGCCCCAGGTCTTTTGACTTTCAACAAGATTATGAGGGACTCAGTTGTCAATCTCATTTTTGCTTCCACGAAATTTAATTTTTCTCCCCCACCTCCAACAATCTTTATTGCTTTTAAGGCTTTTGCTTTGTTTTTGTTTGCCATTTCACTATGCTATGTCTAGGTATGGACGTCTTTTCTTTTTTCTTTTTAATTTTACTTGGGGATTTGTTGGTATTCTTGAATTTGCAGATTGATGTTTTCATTAGTTCTGGAAAATTCTTAGCCATAGGTCTTCAAACACCGCCTCATGTCCCATTCTCCCTTTCCCTCTCTTTCTGGGATTCCTTATGAATGTGTGCTAGACCTCCTCCTTCTGTCTTTGCCCCTTCTTCATTCTTTTACATTCTCTGTATTTTTACTTACTGGATTTTTTTTTTCTTATTTATTTACAGTTAATGCATTGTCTCTTCAGCTGTGTCTTATCTTTTAAGCCTTTCCATCAGTATTTTTAGTCTCAGTTATTATATTTTTTATTTGAAGAAGTTCTATTTTTATGCTATTTACTCAATATGGTTTTATTTTCCATGAAGATATTTCAAGTTTGTTATTTATTTCTTTATACAAAATTAGCATGGCTGTCTTATGGTCTGTGTTTCATAATTCCATTAACTCACATTTTTCAGTCTGTTTTTTGTTATCTGTCTTATGCTGCTTTCACTCTTAGTATCTTGTTTTCTTATGTTCCTGGTTATGATTTGCTGTGTGATGTCCATTGTGTTAAAGATAACTTGAAATAATTTGAGACCTACGATTATAGTATCTTCCTTCAGAGATGATCTGGGTTAGTGTCTGTAAGATGGCTGAGGAACTCTCTGTTCACAATCACTTTAATCTGAATTAAGGTTCTTCTGGTCCCCCAGATAGCTCAGGAAATTCAAATGAAACCGCAGTGTCTTAGATGGGACACTCAGTGTTCATCTCACTCTCATCTTGGGGATGCAGCCTTCTGAAGTCTCAACTTACAGTAGAGAGATTGTCCTTGTAGGTCCTCCCACTTCAATAGGGTCTTGGGTTTGATTCCTTATCCCCTGGACTTTTGTCAAACAAAGGTTCAAACCTGCCTGACTTAGCAAAGGCCATTAAGTAGGGGACAGCTGCCCCTTGAGTTCTGTTTTCCCTTTAATTTAATTTTTGGTAAATCCACACAAGGAAGGAAACTCTATGGTGCTTTCAAAAAGGCTGTAAATATGTCTTATCCGGCTCTTTCAGTTGTTTTCAATTGGAGAGCTGGCTGATAACCTAATCTGTCCTTTCCAGAAATAAGATGATCAGTATTTTCTTAAACTACAATCCATATCAGCTTTCTATCCGCATGCCAAAACTTATTTATGTGAGGATGAGTTTACGCTCAGGGAGAGAGGAAGACATGTAGATTACACTCCAATATCCCCTGGCTGTTTTTATCTTTTCGAGCTTCAATTTCCTCACGTGTGAAATGGGGAGACAATAACCTGAACTGCCTACCTTACAGGGTTATTGAAAAGCTTAAAGAAGATCATAATTTTTGTTTTTTTACTGATTTGGTGGTGTCTATGAAAGTGCTTTGTGAGATGCCAAGCCTACTGCATATTTACTAGCTTGGAGTTTGCTTGCTTCTCAAAGAGGGCAGAGTCATGTGACAAAAGTAGACTGAGGAGGAGAGGCAGGACCTCCAGCTGCCTCCGGCCCTACCCAAGAGAAGACTTGAGGTTAAAAGTGACAAAGCCCAGCATCATGAGAGCACCAAGGGAACATGAGCCTGAGGGTGGTGCCTTACCCCACCCTTCTGCCTGTGGAGATGGAGACTATGGGACATTAAGGAAGTGTGACCTTCCCAGTGGCATGTCTAGAAAGGGTGTCTCTAATGGAACCCTCACCCGTTCCACAAAGCCCCCAGACTCCCTCCTCTCACTGGCCCTGTCTCCCTCTCTGAGCCAGGGCTGGTTACTCAGTGGCAATTCTACTTGGCAAACCTTCACTCCCTAATCTTTATTTTAACATTTGCTCCCCGTTTCATGAAAAATTAGAAATTTATCTATAATCAGCCTTTCAACTCGCCTCCTTATCAGCTCCCCCCACTCAACACTTCTCCTCATTTACTTCTGACAGGCATCATCTAACAAATTCTTAATTTGCTGAGCTAATACAGCCTAGAGGGAAAACAGTGAGCTGACGTCAGGGCTGGCCCCAGGGTCCAGTGAGTCATCCTGGATGTCCCAGACCATCTATGCATCGTTTTCTGAAAGCAGAGTTGCTGGGGTGGGCAAGGAGTAAAATGGGGGAGGGTGTAGGGAAGTGGGAAAAGGAGCCCCAACAAAGACCAACAGTTTTCTGTGAGGAAGCCTGGAGAAGGGGAGCTACACGGAAACATCTACCCCATGGATGTGGGTGGGTAGGTGGGTAGGAACAAGAAGTTCATTGCCAGTTGAAAAACAGAAGGACTATTGCAGCTTTGGGATACTCTTTGATCATGATGGATAAGAAACCTGGGCTTGGGTACATGAATGCTTGGGTCTGTTCATGACTGACATTAAGCTGGGTAAGCAAGGGAAGCATCTGTGTGTACCCCTATTTCTGAAATTGTGTTCAGAGTAACATTGATGGTCTCTTAGAGGTTAATAGATATTTCTGTAGGAAGGAAAAATGTACCTTGGTCAAATAAGTTTAAAAAACTGTGTGCACTCTATTCCCCATTTGGAGATCCATGGTGTATAAGAACCTATCAAAGATTCTGAAAAGCCCTCCCTTTAATCTGCTTAACCCAAAGTTTCCCCAAACTTATTCAATAAAGAAGTCATTCTTTCCAGAATGCTGATTACAGTCACCACTTGTAGAACACTTAGAATTTGGGGAAAAAACATTAATCCTGAAGCAATAGCCATCTCTGTTTTATCTCTGCTATTGGGGGATTTTCTGTCAAGCCACATGTTTCCAGAATGGTACCCGTGAGTAAAACTCTCTTCCTGAAACACATCCCCATGTCGTAAGAGCTCACTGTCTGGCAATGACAAATATTCCCATTTATGGAGGGTCTACTTTTGACCTACATGCTTTATCCATGCATAAACTCTAATCCTCACAATGACCCTGCAGGATAGATAGCATTGTCCCCATTTCATGGATGAGAAAACTGAAAATCAGACTTGTTAATTAATGTGCCCAACCAAGGGCAGTGGCTAAGCCAGGACTGGCAGTAAGGTCTGCCTGACTCTAATGCAGTGTTTTCCTACCACACTACATCAATTGGGCAGTGGGAAAATGGGGCACATTTAAAAAGCAAAACAATTTTCAAAAAAGCAAATACATTTAACAACCTTTCTAAAGTTATATACAAGCACTATTTAATGTTAGCTCCAGGAAAAAAAAAAAAAACTAAAAATTATCCAGCCCTACTTTTCATTTCTATTTGCAAACAAGGAAACTGAGACTGGAGAAAGTGCAATGTCTTGCCCAAGATCACATGGCCAGCTGGTGTCAATGTCAATATGATCATCACCAATTACCCTAGCTCCTGGTCTAGAGTTCTTTTTACCCATGGCAACTCTTTCTCCCCCATCTCTCATTGAAATGAGCAAAACCTTTTTATCAGGCTAAGATTTACCAAAGCCTTCAACTAGCAAAATGAAGATGAGGATCTCGCCCCACCGTATCACCACCGCCAACGTAGCTCATTCCATGTATGAGAGGGCCTCAAGAACAAAAACCCTGCTATTCATCTGTGCCTGCTGACGGCCTAGCACGGTGCCTGGTGCAGAACAGAGTAGCAGCTGAGTTACTTGTCCACGATTCTCCTGAATTCTCCTCAAATACAGAGTCTGAAGAAATGAGAGAGTCTTTGCAGGTCTAGCTATGAACCCAAGGAGAACCTGGAACATACCTGCAGACTCTCCACAAAGCCTCATTGTCACAGTGTGTCCTTTCTTTCCTGTCCCCCTGCCTCCAGGGCACCAATGACTTCTAGATTTGAGCTGCAAAGTAAAGCCGACAGTGGGCCACCGACAGACGGTGTTCAGCTCAGCTCCTGGCTGTAGACTTGTGTTCCTCTCTGCCCCGTCTCTTCCCATGGAAGCGTCTTTCCCTCTGCCTTTACCCTTCCATTCTTAATTCTCCTCGGTCTTTTGTCTCTTACTTGCTTTACCTATTATTTGTATGATTTCTCTTCTCCTCCTCTCTTTGCCTGGAGCTATTGTTTTGTATTCTTGCTCATCTCCCCCCATATGTCTGAGAACACCAGTCTTCTTCTCCTCACCATCTTTCGGACACGCTCCCTGTAAATAAATACACTTTATTTCTCTCTTCAGCTCATCAGACATCTTCATAGTATTGCTTCCCAAGTCTGCCCATGGCGTCCTCCCTGAGTCACTGCCACCCCTCCCTTTCCCTTAGCCATTCCTTCCTCATCCCCCTTCATTTGCTTTTTCCTTTGTTTATACTATTCCTCTTCTGTTTGACTTTTCCTTTAAACAACACCCTTTGCATGGGGCGCCTGGGTGGCTCAGTCGGTTAAGCATCTACCTTCGGCTCAGGTCATGATCTTGGGGTCCTAGGATCGAGCCCAGAGTCAAGCTCCCTGCTCAGCAGGGAGCCTGCTTCTCCCTCTCCCTTTGATCCCCCCAATTCATGCTCTCCCTTTCACTCACTCTCGAATAAATAAATGAAATCTTTAAAAAATTAAAAAAATAAAAACACCCATTTCTTGCCTCAAGGTGCTCCCCCATCCCTCTGCTGTTTGTGTGGGAGCCCCTCCATCTCTCCTGACCTCTGTTACTGTTTTCCTTGTTACCGAGGACAGAGCAGCTCCATTCCACAGACATGCCAATGGCTGATGGGTTGAAGGGAACCAGGACTTCTTCCTCTGGTGCATTTAGTTGGGTGAGTGTCCTCCGGCTCCCGCTTGGATCTATCACCTGGAGATACTCAGCCTTGGCACTATTGACATTTGGGGCCGAGTGGTCCTTTGTGATGGGGGTGGGATGCTGTTCCGTGTATTCTATTTAGCAGCGTGCCTGCGTTCTGTTCATTACATGCCACTAGACCAACCCCCCAGTTGTGACGACCACATTGAGAACTGCTGCCACAGCCCACAGCCCGCAGCCTGCAGCCCGCAGCCCGCAGCCCGCAGCCCGCAGGGGTGAGGAGGTGAGGACACAAAAGTAGCAGGCATTTGTCAGGATGAATTGGAGCTTGCCTCTTTGTTGTTGTCTTTGGTCCCTTTCGCTCTGTCCCAACCTTCTTTACTAACTCTTCTTTCTTCTTTTTATCCGTGTTCTCTTTAGCCTGCCTTCACTCTAACCCAGACTTCTTTTTCACGTGATGACATGACAGGCGTGAGTCCCAGGCTGCTAAAAATGTCCCTGATTAAACCCTCTCAATGATTCCTCCACAAGAGGCTCCGCCAGTGTTCCATCTGTACCCTCAGAAGGTCAAGGTGTAACTCAGCTGCTCGAGGGAACTCAGCTTCTTGGCTCCCAGGTGGTTAATGCCTGTTTGATTAGCTGTAAAACAAAATCCAGAAAATGCCAAGAGGCAAATCTCAATTCACCTTTCAGAGTGAAGCTCTCTGCCCAGTCAGGGGAGAGAAGGCAGAGGGGGTGGTGAGTTTCACAGCTGTTACATGTGCAACAGGTAAGCAAGCAAGCAGACTCGTCTCTGACATGACTCCTCCCATCTGCTGTGGCACCTGAGTCCCCTTCAACTTGCAGCTGCTGACTCCTGACTGGAGACAGCTCAGTGCTATTTGCTGCCCTCTCTGCTCAGTGGTCCGTTCCCAGCTGGGTGCCCCCTGTCCTTTCCAGGCAGCCGTCCCCTTCCCTAGTCTGATGCTGTCTTGTTGTTTTGTTCTAAGCTTGCCCCCACCACCAACAAGCTGGTGTCCGGTGTGCTTCTCTACCACGCTTCTCTAGAAAGTCCATCACATCCTCAAATCTGCCAAAAAAACAAAACAAAACAAAACAAAAAAAAACCACAAAGAATAAAAGAAACCCCACATACTCAATGAACCCCCCCCCAAAAAAAACACCCCCACCTTCTCTTCTCTCCCCTGGACCACATTTGCCTTTGCTCCATCCTAGAAGGCAAATGTGGAAAATTCGGTCTAGGCCATGGGTATGGTGGGTTCCCGTAATCATCTCCTGTGATGTTTTCTTGCACACACACTAAGGTTCGAATATGATTGTTGCCTTGTATTCTTGTCCACATCACAGTGTGGCCCCCCTGTGGACAGCCGTTCATTGGGAAGACAGCACTAACGACTCCCAGTGATGGTTATTACTATAGCATTGGGAATCCGTAGGGCCAGTTGCCCAGCGTTTCCCCCTGGCTGCTGGTGATCACAGAGATAGCAGGCAAAGCGAGTTGACCAGATCTTCAAGTCATCAGTGCCCCAGGCCCCTGCAGTGCTTGGCTTCTGTCACGTGTGTGCTGGCCTATTGGCAGAGCCAATCCATTGCTTTCCACCTTTACGTCACATAACTCTGTCTTTTCTGACTCCTTTTGCCTGTCTGTGCATTCACGGCTCCGCACATGGTTTTTACCCCAGGTCATTCTTAAACAGGGATGCTTTCTGAATCCAGCCCGATTCCTACTGTGTTGCTTTTTCTCCTGGGCCTGTCCTACCAGGCATGGCATGGCCTCAGGTGGGGAGTGTGAAAGCAGTGGAAATGCAGCATGTCTGTGTCTATACAAAGTCCCTCCAGATGGGCCTCCGTGACTACAGGAGAGGCCAAGATGGGTTCATCAAGCAAAGTCTCTGAAGCCCACAGCTCACCTGTGACACCTGCTGACTCCAGCTGAATGAAAGTGGGCACGCCTCCCACGGACCCGCGTTGCCATCGTCACGGCCCCCAGTTGCCACAAACGGGCTGTGTGTGTTTGTCTGGCTGACTTTCTGCAGGGGCATCTGTCACTCTCCAGCGTTTCCTTTATCATTGCAGCAAAGTATTTAAACACTACCCACTGAACCCCATCTGTCACTGCGCCCCGTCGCTGTCAGGGCCCTGCCTCCCCAGGTCTGTGAAGAAACTCGCTGGCAAAGGCTCCGTGCCAAACAACAGGGCAAATTAAATCAAAGCGCGCTCTGGCACCCAGGGGGAAAATGCACATCAGCTTTGACTTATTGCATGGAGCACGCTTACAAGAGAGAAAGCAGCGGCTTTTGTCACTGCAAGGGGCCATGAAAAATGAATTAGGGCTTCTGCTGAGAGAGGGCATGGAGGAGAATCTTTCATTCTGAGACGTTGTCCTCTCTCACCTTGCAAGAAGGAAATAATAAAAGAAGAACTTGTGGTGGGTCTAAGTCTCTCCAAGCTTTGACTGTATCCTCAAGCACTCCTGGCTGTAGAAAGGAAGGGAGGAGTCGGGGAGAAAAGGACTTTTGCGAGGCCTGGGAAGAGCCCAAGTCGCATGGTGCTCCCGGAGGGTGAGAATGTGAGCAGGCACAGTGAGAATGAGCAGCCCCCTGCAGAGGGGAGGAGAGCTGGGGCAGCAGGGGGAGCAGGGGAGGACACCGGGACTGACCCTCCGCCTCCTGACCAGTTCAGACCCCAGGCCCCTGGAGAACTGGCCGTACCATTTCCAAACCCTCCCTATAGGTCCCTTACAGGGCTGAACTTCTCCACACTTGATGTCTCCTAAGCCTCACATTCCTATGAGATAGTTATTTTTGCCCATTTTACAGATGAGAGACCTCAACAAGTTTAAAGCAGTTCCTCACAGCCATCCAATTTGTGTGCCGCGGGGCCAGGATTCAAATCTACATCTGTCTGATTTCAAAGCCCGTTGTGTCTCTTTATAAAAGAATTTCTCCATCTCCCGGCTCCCCGTGAGACACAGCTCATTTATTTTCCTATAATGAGGGAGGGGCCTTCGATTTCCTAATAGATTGCTCACCTGCCATAGTAGTGGAGCTGGCATTCACTGTGGGTTTAGCCGCAGTCTTACCCACCAGACACATTTGTACTTTGTGACAGCACGGAACACGTGGACAGCTGCGCAGGCATTTCTAACGCGGCCCTTCCCAGGCAGAGCTCCTGACTGCAGATAGCATGATTCCATCTTCCAGGAGAGGAGGAGCCCACGGACCCCTCTAATTAGATCCCAGGCTAGACAACTCAGCCTTTGGTTTTAGGATCTGGAAATGCACACCAGGCTCTTTGTTGGTCTGGTGGAAAGGACCTAGGACTGAAGGGTTGATTTTCTCTGCCCTGACCGCCTCTTTTCTATCCCTGTGTATCCATCTGTGGGTTATTACACTCTGCGATTGTACACTTTCCTCAAATCCAGAGTTGGGTTTGGATAAAATATATCAGGCACTGGGGTAAGTGACCAGTAAGTTTTCTAATTTTCTCCTGGAGGATTTCTGAACATTGCCAAATGTTTGGGCAGTTGTTGACCTGCCTGTGCATTTCAAACAGAATGTGCTGCCCTAGGGGGTGTCTGTTTGCTGCCCTTTCATAACGGGGCAACGCCCAGGCCCAGGTTCGTACTTTGCCAGTGCACTCTGCTAACTTGGGCTCTGTCTGCGTATTTTTTAAATGTCTGCATTTAGATAACTTTGGCAGTCTTTCAAAGATCGTTGGCCATAGTAAGAAGAGTACCCAGCGCAAGACCAAGGGCCACAGCGTAAACAGACCACTGATCTAAAATGAGCCTTTTATCGGACCCGCCCTCTCCACTCAGCTCAAGCACCAGGTTACCACATGTGGGCAGAATAATGCTATGGCATTATCAAAAATCCATAAGCACAGTATTATAGTGAACAAGAAGTAAGGCAGTGACAGACATCCTTCATACACACATGTGACAGTCAAACAGATGTTTGACTGAATGCAGTCAAAATAGTCCAATTCAGTAAATGTTCAAAACAGTTCTGTTTGGAAGCATCTTCTATGCTTAATGCCATAAGATTCCTGTTTATAGACTCCCGGTGATTTCACTGGTAGAAATATTGACCGACATTTTGTGAATATGATGTAAGCATTGACCGCCCTCCATGCCTCCCATCCCTTTGGGAAATCACTGTTCTATAGGGCAGCTGGTGTGGGGAGGGGCAGATGATATGTAAGATTATTATATCTGTAATTCTCTCCCCCCAGATACATGATTTCCTAATACAGTCATGCCCTTAGAACAGTTATCATCGTAAAATGTGGATGTAAATTTTGATGGGGTTAATATTGTAAGGAGTTAAATTACATAGCATAAACTTAAAGGAGAGAAGACCACGGGGCAGGATGAGGGCTCAGTGAGTGGCTCAGATGAAAATAAAGGAAACATGGATTAGGGATTAGAAAGTTGCCACAGAGGAACAACCATAAAGCAGTCCTGTGGTTGGTCACTAATAAGTCAACAATAAATAGTAAGTCAGTAGTTTTGAGAGTGTTTTGTAGAATCAGTGGATGAAAGGATTTGCCAGGGGGAGCATGGAAGATGTGCCCTGAGAAAATATGGGGGGTATTTTGTGACTAGGTTACTGGGGAGGGAGAGGATTTCCATCTGGGAGAGTCCGTGACTCTCTGCTTTGCCTAGAACTCATCCTGACCCTAAACTCAAACTGAAAACTGGGTTAAGTAGGCAGTCCTTTCCTCCATGATCAGTGAGGGCCAGAGATAAATTACATGTTTACTCTGGAAGGAATTTGAAACATCACACAGTTTAACCCCCCCTCCTTTTTTTTTTTTTTAAATGAGAGAACACAAGTTCAGAGAGGTTAAGTGAATTTCTCAAAGTCACACAGCTAATTAGTAGCAGAAGCAAAACTAGGATCTTGGAGTTTGACTCTTATGGTAATATCCTTCTTAAAACACCCTTCTGCCCTTTTGTATCACCATGCAGATATTTAATTTTGTTCATCTTTAAGAAAAATTTACAGTTCTATTTTAGATAAAGTGGCTTCAAAATGTGAATGATATAATTTAAAGCTAAAGAAACCAGAAGATGAATAAAGATGGCCCTACAAATCTTTGATAGGGTTCTCAGCAGTGTTGAGCAAAAAATCTGGGACAAATCTGTATCCTCCAATTAGACTTGTCTGTAGTTGGCCCAACTAGATTATAAAATATTTCAAAAAATGCTTTTGTTCACAATCTGGCCAAACTGACTGGTTTTGGCTGAAGACCTGCAGTGAAAGAGGGTCACCAGATGGGAAAGCCCTTTGTCTCCAGAGCATGGCCTGATGCACAGCTGAGTTTTTAGGTGTTGGCGACAGAACACCAGGGAACCTTCTGTTCAAATGTGCCCTAGACTCAGCAAGTCATAATCCTCAGCCTGGTTTGGAAAGTAGTTTTTAGGAGTCTTGTCCTCATTTCCTCCTGAACACCGCTTGTAGGCTCACCTTCTTCAGGAAAGGAAGGCAAGAGCCGTTGCAGCTTCTGTGGGAATGGCGTCATGCATAGAGTTTATGCTTAGGAGCCTGAGGATTTGGTTTCCCTCCTTGCATCTCATTTTAGCTTCATGGTCGTGGGCATAGCTGTTAACTAGACAAGGGGGGTAGACGATCTGCTCGTTTCATCAGTTGGTCTGGTGCACTAAGCCATTGCCGTCTGCTCTATCTGTCGAAACAGGTGGGCTTTCCATTGAGACAACATTCTTTAACCAAGGAAGTACGGGTAGCTTCACTTATCTGCCGGAACTTCCAAGCAAGCTCTCAAGAGCCTTCAGATAGTCAACTCCTCAACTCTAGAGTCAGGGTGGTAATGATACACCCAGGAATGGGTCCGCCTGGTGCCTGTCGATGCTCACTCCCAGCTCTGCAGCAGGGGAAACCACCCACTCCTCCCTACTGTGGGGCTTATGATACTTTGGAGGGTCTGGGAGAGCAGCGGGCAAGAGGGAAGCACCCAGGAAGAGGGAAAACCCAGGATCTTCTTCTGTGTTTGGTCAGAACTGGTTAAATGCAGGACTGGGGGGCATTCAAACTTCCCACATTTGGAGGGCTCATTTGGAAGGCAACATCTCTGAGGTGCCTTCTAAGATTGGAGATTGGAGCGTGGAAGTGGCAGGAGCACAGGCATTGATAGAGAAGAGATGGGTTTGGGGTTTGGTAGGCTGGGAGCTGCCATCCGAGCCGTTTTAATAGAATAAGAGCAGGCAGATTTCAAGGAAAGAAATGAGTATAAATATTTTGAATGGAGGAAGGGAGAAAGCAGGACGATCGTGTTTGACAAATGTGGAAACTTTTCAGGAAGTCTGAACTGGAAACTCTTAGTGCTGAAGCAAGTGACTGAGTTCAGTCTACCAACAGCTGTCAGCCCAGGCCCTGCTTCATGGGCTCATTAATGAGGCCGAGATGGGATGGAGAAGCCTCCAAATTGGTGGCCTTCACCCAGATGGGAGCCCACCCAGGCATGTGCAGTGAGCACTCAGCATTCTGTCCCTTTGGCTTCCACCGGCTGCCTCCCCGCACAGCATCCAAGGAGCCCTGCCTACAGAATGATGGGAGGATAAATTGATACAGGAAGCACAGAAAAGATCTACAGAGGTGACATTTGAGACAAAAGCTAAAAAAAAAAAAAAAGGAGGAAGTGAGCCATGTAGATATCTGAGGAAGGATTATTCCATGAAGTAATAACAAGTGCAAAGGCCCTGGGGCAGGATCTTCATGGTACATAATGAAGAACAGACGGGGAGGTGATAAGGATCGAACAGAATGTTCAGAGAGAGGAGGTGGAGGAAATAAAGCCAGGCACCTCACTGGCCACGGGAGGCGGGGGAGTGGAGGGTGAATGCAGAAATAATTTCTTTCAGGTGTGTCTGCAGGACAGCAGCCCCCACCACCATAGCCCAATGGATTTCTTCCTTAGCAGCGCCCCGATGCGCCCCACATATGCAAACCTGCGACCTGCCCAGGCCCCTGTCCCTTCTCCTCCATGTGCCAGGTCCCTGGGATTTCTCTGCACTCTTTGGTCTGAAATCCCAGGGGAAGCAGGACCTGCCCAACACTGTGCTGAGGGATTGCCTCTGCCTCCTGCCCTGACTCGGTCTTGTGTCTGGCCAGTGCCCAGGTGGCGCAATGCCCGGATGCTCCTCACCTTGAACATGACGCTCTTTCCTCTCAAAAGGCCAGCCCCTGCCTTTCTCTCCCTGATTCTCTCTGGATGCCTCCTGGGTTGCACCCTTCCTCTTGGACTTAACCTGTGATTGCAGATCCCTTCCCCTTTCTGCCCTGGTCTCGTCTATCACTTTTCTTAGCTTCTTCTCCCCAGCTCCATCCCCTCCCATCCCCAGCATGTCACAACCAAGGCTCCTGCTAATTCAGTCTGTCTCTGCCCCTTGTGCGTGCCAATGCTAAAAGGATAGAGTTTATCCTAAGAGGTTTGTCTTTTATTTTGTGGTGGAAGCATAACATCATGGTCCATTAGGAATCTCATAGAATTCAAATTAGAGAATGTGGTATTCTCTTCTTAAGGGACGGGAACTGTTACTTATTTAATGCCTACCTGGTCCAAGACATTCTCTTCTCTTGCCTGGAATTTTTGCAATAGCCTAATAACACCCTGCCACCCCTCAGCCCTGATTCATCCTGTTAATGGCACAGCACCCAGAGTGATCGTACTAAAACTGTGTCTTGTCACTCCAGGGCACCAAATCCTGCAGTGCTCTCCCATGTCATAAGAGAACAAGCCTGCATGATCTCCCTGGCTTTACTTCCTCCATCTCCTCTCTCTGAACATTCTGTTCCATCCATATCGCCTCTCTGTCTGTTCTTCAAATGTACCATGAAGATCCTACCCCAGGGCCTTTGCACTTGTTATTACTTCATGGAATAGTCCTTCCCCAGATATCTAAATGGCTCATTTCCTCATTTCCTTTAGTTTTTGTCTCAAACGTCACCTCTGTTGATCTTTTCTGAGCTTCCAGTGTCAATTTATCCTCCCATCACAGAACTGCTATCCCACTGTCTTTCCCTGCCTCTCAGCATATATCACTATTTCTGTACTGTATATTTATGTATTTATTTTATTTGTCTGTCTCCCTACTTTAAGGTGTAAGCCCCCTGAGGGCAAGATCTTTGTCTGTTTCATTCACTAATCTATCCCTAATGCCCAGTATAGTGTTTGGCATGTAATGAGCGCTCAATTAATATTTGTTTAATTAATAAAAACCCTCATTCATCCCTGTTTATAGTTTAGTGACTACCCTTCCAGAAAATTTTCTGTACATTGATACATATATGCATATAGAACACACAAGTCATGCATAATTGGGATTCTACTATACTCAGACCTCTATAACTACATGTTGCAAACTTAACAATAAATCATATAATATTTTCTTGCATCTGCATAGCTAGATGACATTCAGTGTGGCCCTGCATAATCCGTAATATGACCAGATTGTAATTTGTAATTTATTAAACTTTGTGATAGGCATTTCTAGTGTTTCACTCTTTCCAAGGCTACTTCCCTGAATCACCTCATACAAATATATATACACACATATACAAATATATATACATTATATATATACATTATATATATAAATCATATATATTAAATATATATAATAAAAATTTAAAATTATATATATTAAATATATATACATTATATATACATACATACAAATATATATATGTATATATATATATATTCATATGAATATATGAATAGTTCCATAGGCTGAATTGCTTAAATGGACTTCCTTGATCACAGGAAATGTTTATTTGAAAATTTTATGTATTTCCAGCTAGATTGCCCCCCTAAGAGGGTGATGTCAATGAGCCATCTTGCCAACACGTGGACGTGCCCGTTTTCCCACCCCGTGGCTCAGAAGAGATGCTCTCAATGGCTTACATTTCTGCCGATGTGATCAGCAGGAAATTGCCCCTTACTTGAACTTGTGTATCTCTGTTAGTAGGGAAGTTACCGGGCATATTTTTTTTCATATTTCACATATTTCTTGGGTATTTGTATTTCTTCTGTGAATTCCTTGTCCATGTTCTTCACCCATTTTTCCATTGGATTGTTTATCATTTTTAAAATTGGTTTGTTGAAGTACTATATATGTTAACCCGTTGTTAAACAGGTTGTCAATATGCCAATATCCCTTCTGGTCTGTCTCGTGTCTTTTACTTTATTTTATGGTGTCGCTTGTCAGACAGCAGTTTTAGATTTGTATGCAATAAAATCTGTCAATCTTTCCCTTTCTGACTTCATCACATGCCGTGTTTGGCTTAGGCAGGCATTCACACACACATACATACTGTATTGTGTACTCGGTAAACCATCTTAAATCCCTTTAAGAAAAAAAGGCAAGACATAAAGAAATGAATGAATTAAAATAAGAAGCGTTCCTCCCAGGCACGTCACATGGAAGACAGAGGCACCTTATATTTACATAGTACTTTTACTTCCCAAGTGCTTTCAACTTTATTATCTCATTACTCAGGTCTGCAATTTATCCGATAGACAGAGCTGCCGAAGGCTCCCTCAAGCAGCTGCTCCTTGTATTTACCACCATTCCTTCTGCTCCACCCCTGGAGGGATGTGCAGGCCCCTTTAGGTTTGTAACCAGGGCCACAGCCTTGCCCATTGTCCCAGACTGCCCCCCAGAACGCCCCGGGAAGTCATTAGTAAGTGGATGCAGGCATGGACCATGTGCCAGGTATTCCAGGACGCCCCATTAATTGAGGAGTGGGCGTGGACCCTTTACGGCATCATTTACTGGATGTTTATAATCCCCAGCTATCTCTTCCCTAAGAAGGCCGTCATTGTAAGACTGGCAGGAGTTACAAATGTCACTCTGCCTGGGGTGCTGAGAAGCAGAGTCGGGAGAGAGGGTAGCAGGCAAAGGGACTTCTCTTCGCACTTCAGTCCAGGCAGCCCTATACGTAACTGATTACATACTGACAGTCCAAAAAACATCTTAAAATGTTAAAATGAGGCCACACAGAGGAAAAGAGGCCAACCTGAGCATCAAAGTCCAGAGGCTAAGGTTAGCCTATCAGCTCCATGGAGACTAGTTGTCGGGGTGGGGCAAGTTAACTTCCCAGGCCCTATTTGTCTTTCCACTGCTGTGACACTAGAATCTACTCTTAGCTCCTATGATCATTCTGACAATTAAATAAAATGACACATCTGAAGCATGTGAAGCATAACTATCTCTTAAGAAAAGCCAGATATTTTTATTAAGAAGTTATAAACTTCAAAGACTTCCGGTGTGGTTGAAAGGGCAACTTCTATAGACAAACCTAGGCTGGACTCCTGCCTCTGCCATGTTTCAGCTGTGTGATTTCAGGTAAATTACCTAACTTCTCTGATAGGCTAACGTTCTTTCCTGGCTCAAAGGGGGCATCGGATCTGCTCTGACTTTGCCCAGAAACCACTTAATCTCTCCATGGCTTCCTGAACCCTATCTAGTAGTTGGGTTGTACCAGCTAGGATTCTTTGCTTTAAAAAAATAAAAAAATAAAAACTTGCACTGATTCTGAATAACATAAGCCAAAAAGAGTAGACTGTCAAGAATTTGGAGGACTTCAGAATTTGTTGAGAGCCTGGCAAGAAGCAGGGAACATGAGAGAAGAGGATCGAACGAAGCACATAAACGATAGTGAGGATTCTGATGATGGTGGTAGTGAGAACAGCGACTGACATGGGTCTCACCGTGTATCAGTGTACATGGAGTAACTCCCTTGGTTGTGACAACAACTGGAATGAGGTATGCATTCTTATTATCCCCATGTTGCAGATAAGGAACCTGAGGTGGGGGTAAGTATTTTAAAATACTTAAGAAAGCGGTGGACCTGGATCTCAAATCAAGGTGGTGGGCTCCAGCTGCAGCTCGTTCCCACCTAAGTACGCTGTTCTCCATCCATCTTGGGGCAGGGTTCATGGGAAACAGAGCCTTGGGGCAAAATCTTATCTGCTAACTCCCTATTCAGGGGAACAATCCAAAGGACGGGAGAACTCGGACAAACATGAAACAAAGCAGAAAAGGAGGAGAACCAAGGGCAAAGGGGTTGTGTTGCTAGAGCTGGTGCAATTTCACGGTGCTGCACTTGGGACCTGGTCCCTCGGATGACTCAGGAGAATCCTGTGAAACACAGAACGGGGACAATGATTTATCGACTGGCCCCTTCTCATGGCCAGTCTTCACTGGCTGAAGACCACCCGAGGGGACATTAACTCCCCACATCTCTGGCTGTTACGCAGTCTCCCAGGAAGCCAACAACTCCCCAGAAGCAGTCTGGCCAGGATGCCGCAGAGCTGTTATCTCTCTTGTCATCCCAGCGCTGTGTGGGTGCCTGGGTCTGTCACAGCAGGGGCCTCCACTGTCACAGAACAGGGTCACCCAGGCTAAGGTCGCTGCCGCTAAAAGCACAACATTTAGCCGAAGCAACCTGGGGTGCGTAGAAAGTGAATCCTGTCCTCCATCGTCCATTTGGAGAACCCTCCAAATATTATTTCACATGATCACTCTATCAGGGCCAAACGGAAGCCACATGTAATGAGGAGAGAGGCCTTTAATCTCTTCCTCTGACATGGCAGCATGATCTAAGTTTTAAAGATAGAGAACTTGAAGGCTAGAAGGATTATGTGATTTGACCGAGGTTTTATAGCTATTTAGACATGGCGGTGGAAAGAGAATCCAGGTGCCCTAGACCTTTCTGAGTGAAGACTTCCAGATTTCTGATTTTTTGTCAGTAATATAGATCTAATATGCTCATGACAGTTTGGGGTCGTGTGGGAAGGGTTACAGAGAGGAAAGCTATGGGTGTGTGTATAGATGGGTCATGGCCCCCTGTTTTGGAATAAGCATATGTAATGGTTGAATGACCTAGTTAAAATCTGAACCAGAGAAGTCTGTTAATAGAGTTTGACTGTAAATGTTTCATTTGAAACCGAATGATCTTTTTAGAGAGCACAAATATTAGGGGTTGTTGGTCCTCATCAGGGAAGGTTGGCATACGACCTTGTGATGAAAACATCCCACATCGTGCGCAGGTAACATAAGAGGCAAGATGGAGGGTACTCACCGTTTACCACACTTTTCATATGCTAGCATCTTGTACTAAGGACAGGCAGTATCTTATAAGTATCTACGGTATTTCCCTTCCTTGGAGGAGTTAGATCAAAGGAGTCCTTATGAAATCTCATTTAATCTCATAGCAAAGATTCAGTAGATGAAAGGCAGGATATACAGTCTGGGAGCGCAAAATCAATTAATTTGAAAAACACAGCGTAATATATTATAGCTGGTTACTTAGATGCTGCTGCTAAAATATTGTAAAGATCATTGGAAGACAAGTTATCATTTAGATATACACATTTCTCACCCTTTGGCTATACCACTCTCTTTAAATCTACTGGAATTTACACAGTCTCATTCACTCACACTGTCTTTACCCACATTCAGTAGGTTTCAAACACATGCCCAAGCCCTCATCTTAGGCATTTTCTTGGAACAAATTTTCGTCCTAACTTTGCCCAGATGCCTATATTTTTCTTCACTTAAAAACTCAAGGGAAATCATACCTTATCTATGAAGCCTCTCCCATGGAAGCCAAGTGGTGTTTTCTTCAACATTCAGGAAAGAAACTAATATATGGGAAAGATAATCAAACATATCACCGAGAACATTCTATCCCCCTTGGCTCATTTAGGCACGAAGCTCTTAAAAGCCAGACACTGGATCTTCGGGGCTTAACCCAAGGATCCATACCTATATTATTACCAAATCATGAATTTAATAAATATTTATCGAGTGCTTACAGTGTCCAAAGTTCTGTGCCAGTGTGACCTAGGAGATAATATAAGTACAAAGGACCTGGTTCCAACAAGGTGTGTCTTATAAGGTAAACTTTTGGAGCCTGTATTTTCTTAATGATCGCAAACCTAAAGGAGATCTGTGTAACTAAGAAGAAAAGGAAAATGTGTCGACTATCCCTTTGTGCCAGGTATTGTGTGCATTAAATGTACATTATTATGTTATTTTAATCTATATCACAAACATGCTAAATAGATATTATCCTCATTTTCCAAATGAGGAATTCAGACTCTCTGAACAGTTCAATAAAAATTTAGCAGCACACACATAATAATCAAACACTTCCCGCATCATGTTTTATTTTTGTTTTAGAAGATTGGCATAGGATCTTGTTTGGTGAGCGAAGAGGCTGCCCATATGTTTAGGCTTGGCTAATGGTGGTGATTACTAATTCAAGTGTGTGTGTGTGTGTGTGTGTGTGTGAGCGTGCGCACGTGTCTTTGGGACGGAGAGATGAATTTTGGATAAACCTGTATTGTTTCATTTAACGAATTTTTTTAATTTTTTTTATTATATTATGTTAGTCACCATACAGTACATCCCCGGTTTCCAATGTAAAGTTCAATGATTCATTATTTGCGTATAACAGCCAGTGCTCCATGCAATATGTGCCCTCCTTACTACCCATCACCAGTCTATCCCATTCCCCCACCCCCCTCCCCTCTGAGGCCCCCAGTTTGTTTCTCAGAGTCCATAGTCATTTAAAGAATTTTTTAAAGGTATTATTTGTTTGAGAGAGACAGAGAGAGAGAGAGAGAGCACTAGCTGGGGGGAGGAGGGACAGAGGGAGAAGGAGAAGCAGGTTCCCCACTGAGCAGGGAGTCAGTCCCTGGCTCCATCCCAGGACTCTGGGATCATGACCTGAACTGGAGGCAGATGCTTAACTGACTGAGCCACCCAGGAGCCCCAATCCTGCACGGTTTTTAAAGCCAGTCTGAGCAAATGCTAATTTTGTAGTTCAAGAAGAAAGAAAAAAGGGGCGCCTGGGTGGCACAGCGGTTAAGCCTCGCCTTCGGCTCAGGGCGTGATCCCGGCGTTATGGGATCGAGCCCCACATCAGGCTCCTCTGCTATGAGCCTGCTTCTTCCTCTCCCACTCCCCCTGCTTGTGTTCCCTCTCTCGCTGGCTGTCTCTATCTCTGTCAAATAAATAAATAAAATCTTTAAAAAAAAAAAGAAGAAGAAAGAAAAAGAGAGGAGGGGGGAGGGAGGGAGGGAGATAAAGAAAGGAGAAAGAAAGAAGGGTCCAGTTTGCTGAGAGGACAGTGAGATTGTTAATAACATCTCTAGCGGGAAAGAAATAATGTTGAATCTGGGTCAGGGGTCTGGTAAAGGTCAGAGAAACCTGGCTATATTTCTGAGTGACCTGAAGTGATCATTCAGACCAGGTCAGTTGTGATGGCTCAGCCTCAGACATAATGGAAGGATCATCTCAATCTCCATTCCTCCTGATGCTTTTATCCCCTGTATTCCAGAGCAAAAGCTATGCAGGGTGTGTGTGTGTGTGTGTGTTGGGTGGCGGCGGCGGCGGTGGGGGATTGATCTGCAGGCTAACTCCATGTGTCCAGTTGAATTAAATGTAAGGGTGGCCGCTGTGTGAAGCAAAGAGGGAAAACTCAGGAGGAAGGATAAGCTATTGCACTGAAACACAGAGGCTGAGGACACACAATAGCACAAGAAATAAAATAAGGAATAGCTACCAACTGTTTTATGTGCTTGAGAATTTGTCTTCCATTTAGACTTATGTTCCACTGCAGATCTGAAGATCTGGAGTGAAAGGAGAGAGAGAGCAATACTAGTGATTTAGGTTTTTTGTTTTTTGGTTTTTGTTTCTTGTTTTTGTGGGTTTTTTTAATTAGTAACTAAAGGTAATTAGATCTTCGCTTTGAGTCTGGATGGAAACAGGATGGGACGAGCTCTAACCTGCAGGCTGGCATGCCTCCTGGGCCAGGAGACCATTGCAACATCTACCCCCACTAAAAATGGCAAATATTTCAGTGGAGTGTGGTACTTCTCTGTGTAGACTTGTGTTAATAAAACGCTTAGCTGTAGCAATCCCATCCGATATGGCAGGTAGTTATATAGGCTTATATAGTCCAATCTGTGCAACGACCCTGCAGAATAGGTGTTTTACAGGCCAGGATTTATACCAAAAATTGCACAGCTCATAAATGATATAGGCAGAATTTAATCAAGATTCCTCTCTGCGTCACACAATGCTGTACTGAGATTTCCAGCATAGTGCCGCTGAGCAAGGAAGGTGAGAAAGCATAGCCATTCTGTGATCTGGGGGTCCCGGCAAACCAACAATTTAAAAATGGGACCGGGATCCCATCATCCGGAGCAAGTTCTGAGAACAAAACTGAGAGATGTGTGATTTACTTCATCAAGGGATTTGTTTTCCTGAAATCAACTTTACTGACCTATAATCTGCATACAGTGAAATTCAAACATTTTAAGGTTGATGGCTTTTGACAAATTGTATGTAGTCATGCAACCAGCACCTTAATCAAGATGTAAAACCTTTCCATCTACCAAGAGGCTTCTTCATGGCCCTGTAGAGCCACCTTCTCCCTGGCACTCAGCCCCAGGCGGCCACTGATGTAACTTCTGTAAGTAGAGATAGAACTGCAGGTACACGAAATCATGAAGTCTGTATTCCTTTGAATGAGGCTTTCATTCACTTAGCTTGATGTTCGGGAAATATACCCATGTTGCTGCAGGTAGCATTCCATGGCATTATTGCACTGTAATATTTTACCCATTCATTTGTTCAAGAACATTTAGGCTATTTCTAGTTTCAGGCTGTTATAAATAAGACTGTTCTGAACATTTGTATATGTATCTTTTAACTAGTATATATTTTTATTTCCCTTAGACAAATACCAAGGACTAGAAGCCTGTATCACGTGTTATGTGTATGTTAAACTTCATAAGATGTATCAAGACGTTTTTTCAAGGTAGCTGAGCCACTTTACTACCAAAAATAGACGAGCCTTCCATTTGATCCACATCTTGATTATTTGGAAGCGGTGTCATAGATTTTTGGTGTCACAATTAATTATTTGATTAAAATATAAAATATAATACATTAAAATAAATACAATTGTCAGCATTATTGAAATGTAATTAACAGGGCTCACAGTTCACCTGCTTAAATGTGTACTATTTAGTGGTTTTTGATATATTCACAGTGTTGGACAAGTATCCATTTTTTGTTATGCAACACAAGTTTAGAAATTTCTATCACTCTCCAAAAGAAACTATCCTTTAGAAATCCCTCTTTGGATCAGCCCACTCCCTTACCTGCCCTCAGTCCTAGGCAACCAGGAATCTACTTTCTGTCCTTATAGTATGGCTTACGTGGTATATTTCATATACACGATGTTACTTAATCTGGGATTTTTGTTGTTGCCTTCATTGACTTAGCAGAGTGGTCTCAAAGTTTATCCGTGTTTTGACATTTAACAGTACTTCATTCCTCTTCATGATGGAACAACATGCCGTGTATGGGGATACCAGGTGTTATTTATCCTTTCACCAGTTTATGGGCTTTTGGATTATTTGCACTTTTGGGCTATTGTCAATAATTCAGCTGTGCCCTTTTGTGTGTGAGTTTTTGTGTGAATATATTCATTCCTCTTGGGGTATATACCTAGGAGTGGAATAGCGGGTTCATATGGCAGTCCTATGTTTCACCTTTTGAGACACTACCAAACTGTTTTCAAGGTCCCTGCATCATTTTACATTCTTACCCCAGTGCATGAGGGGTCCATTTTTCAAAATCCACACCAACGCTTGCTATTACCCATCTTTTTGATGATAACCATCTTAGTGGATGTGAAGTATTATCTCATTGTGGTTATGATTTGCATTTTATTCATGGCTAATGGCGTGAAAAAGAAGGGGAAAGCATTCAGTCTTTCACCATTAAGTTTAATGCAAGCTGTAGGTCTTTCATAGATTCAATTTATCAGTTTGAGGAAGTTCTCTTCTATTCCTAGTCTGTTGAGTGGTTTTATCAGGGAGGAGTATTGGATTTTGTCAAATATATTTCCGATCTATTGAGATGATCATGCATTTTTTGTACTTTATTCTGTTGATCTGGTATATTACGTTAATTGATTTTCAGATATTGAACAGATGTTGCATTCCCAGTATAAATCTCATTTGGTCATAATATGTCATAGTTTTTGCATGCTTCTGGGTTTTGTTTGCTTCCATTTCTTATTGAGGATTTCCACATCTATACTTGTGACAGAAATTGGACTATAGTTTTCTTTTTTTGTGATATGTTTGTCTGGTTTTGGAATCAGGGTAATACTGGCCTCATACAATGAGTTGGGAAGTGTTCTCTTCTTTTTTTTTATTTTTTGAAGAATTTGTGAAGAATTTATATGAATTCTTTAAATATTTGGTAGATTCACTGGCAAAGCCATAGCTTTACTTTGTGAGTAAAATTTTAGTTAGCAATTTAATATTTTTATTTGTTGTAGGTCTATTCAGATTTTTTAATTCTTTGTGAGTCAGTTTTAATAATTTGTATCTTTCTGTAGATTTAGTCACTTCACATGTTACTTATTTTATTTGCATATAATTATTTGTAGTATTCCTTTATGGTCTTTTTTTTTTTTCCCCTGTGAGCTTGGCTCCTCTTTCATTCCTGATTTTAATAATTTAGGTCCTTCTTTCTATTTTCTTGGTCACTCTTTCTAAAGGCTTATCAAAGAACTAATGTTTAGTTTTGTTGACTTTGTCTATTGATTTCTTTTTTTTTTTTAAGATTTTTATTTATTTATTCGACAGAGATAGAGACAGCCAGCGAGAGAGGGAACACAAGCAGGGGGAGTGGGAGAGGAAGAAGCAGGCTCATAGCAGAGGAGCCTGATGTGGGGCTCGATCCCAGAACGCCGGGATCACGCCCTGAGCCGAAGGCAGACGCTTAACCGCTGTGCCACCCAGGCGCCCCTGTCTATTGATTTCTATTCTCTGTTTCATTAGTATCTGCTATATTCTTTATTCTTTTCTCCCTTATGCTTACTTTAGGTTTAGTTTACCCTTCTTCTTGATGAGTAAACAGTTCCTATACTTGATAAAACTTCCCCTAACTCAAAAGGGAGGTTCACTGTGCCTAGACTGTTTGTACAATTAGTTTTATGCTGCACACCTGCTTTCCTTTTGGGAGTCTGGAATTTTGGTATATACTAGGCAGAGGGTGCCTACATGTCCAGCCTATAATTGAAACCTTGGGCACAGAGTCCCTCATGGGCTTCCTTAGCCAGAAACATCACACACATGTTGCTGTATATTCACTGTTTGGGGAAAGACTGTGTTCTGTGTGACCCCTCATAGGAGGGAGAGAGCATAGGGAAGCCTCAGATGGATTCCTCCAGACTCGGCCTGTGTCTTTGTCCCTTATGACTCAGCTGTATGTCTTGACTATGTCTCTGTAATAAATCTTAGCCATGAGCACACCTACCTGCTGAGTTCTGTGAGTCCTAGTGAACCTCTGAGTGTGAGAGTGGTCTTAGGGACCCCGGACACATTATTCTTGCCTTGTTTCTTATTGAAGGTGGAAGACATTCATTCTCTCATTATTAATTTATTATTATTTACTTTTTCAGCTGACTTATGACTTAATAACTTTACTGTTGCTTGATATTTTTCTAGGAGTGTATTTCTCTCAAGCAGGAGATAAGATCATAGCACATGCTGTGTAGGGATGAGATGACCAGGAATTGAAGGGGAAGACCTTTATATATGATGATAAAAAGAAGTGAAAGATGCTATTGTGGTATCTAAAGAACAACTTGACCTCTTTTGCAGTTTTTCCTCTTATCTGCCTTTCTTCTTCTTCACTCAAATCTCTTAGCTCCTTGCCCAATGCCTAACATAGTAGGTTCTCAAAAAAACTAAGTTTTTAAAATACTTGAATCAAAGCTCAATCACTGAAAGGAGTTCTTATTAATTTTGTCATATGCATGATTGTATTTGGTAATGTAATACCAAAAGCATTACTTTTTAGGGATATATTCTGAAGTATTTCCAGGGAAAATGATGTAATGTCTGGAGATTACTTTAAATTGTCAGCAAACAACAACAATAGCTAAAGTGAGGGTCTCAGAATATTGATCATTGTAAAACTTGGTGCTAGGTATACCATATTTAAAAGTCTTGTATTTTTTAAAATTAATTAATTAATTTATATTTTTTGTGCATTTTAGAAATATCAATCACTTGCCCTAAAATTTTGAAACAAATAAGTAAATTCTGGTTGGGGGAGTTTTATTTTCTGAGTTCCAAGAACTGGAAAGCATATTTGACAACTAATTTTTCAGGACAGTTTATTGAGAACTGTAAGAGATATTGGTACTGACAAACCATCAGTCACTGAAAGATAAGAGAGATGCTTGTAGAAAGAGCAGTCTGCTTTCATTGCCTCATCTTCCTCAGGCCATGTTCACTGCTTACCTCACTAGGGTCTGACTTCTGAACTCAGCACTGCAGTGGGAGAAACTCAGACCACCATGGGTTGTGTACTTGCCAAATCTAATAGACACCTCCTCACCTTCTTTCAACTGCCACCTCCCTCTGTAGCGTTTATAGACTGTTCACTATTTCTTTAGGATTTCTGTTCCTTTGCTTTGCCCCTGTTCTCCTTAGCTCAGAAACCATCCCCAAGCTTAGTGGTGTAAACCAACCATTTTATTATACTCACAGACACCTTGAGACAGGGGTTTGGACAGAGCCCCACAGGGACAGCTTGCCTCAGCTCTGTGACGGGGAAGACCTGAAAGCAGGGTTGACTAGACAGCTGGGGGTGGGGGTGTTGGAATCACCTCGGGGTATCCTCACTCACCTGTGTGTGTTGGCTCGGACCTCTGCAGGATGTCGGCCAGACAGCTACGCGTGGTCTCTCTGCATGGCCTTGTTTGGGCTCCCTCGCAGCAGGCAGCTGGGTTCCTACAGACAAGTGAGGATGTAATACAATCCCACCCAGATATAAGAAGGCATCATTGACGCCACCCCTCGGTGAGCGTATCGTCAAAGTCAATGTGACGTGGAGACATTGTCCAGAGATCTGTGGGAAACTCTTCTGCTTTAGTCTTGTAATACTCTCAGATTCTCTTCCCTCATCGAAATTTCTTTCTTAACCTTAGTGTGGGCTCTTTCTCCACTTACTACAGAAGTGACAGTGATCTCCAGGGTGGACTGACATGGATCTCTTCCTCCTTTCATTCCACATTTTCTCCTTTTATCTCCTTCCAGACCGCAGCCGTAACCAGCACCCATGTGTAGCTGCAACACACAGCCAGACAAGCAGGTCTGTATAGCTCGGGCTTGACTCCGGAGCTCCAAATCCCAATATCGAACCGTGTAAAAGGCATTCTTATTTTAATGCCTTACAAGCACTTAAACCTACTTTAAGCTTACACTTCCCAAGCGGAGTCCATCATTCGTTTCCTGCATTCTTTACGACAGGGAACGACACCACTGTCCTATTGCCTCAGACAGAAAATTGTTAAGTTAACTTAAATTCCTTCTTTTTTTAACGTAGACTCCTTCTTTTGATCCTTTCGCAGTTTCCGAGTCCAAGATCCGTAGAAGCACTTCCAATCCTGCTAAAAATCCTTTCAATACATTAATTTCTCTCCATGACCACCACCACTGCCTGGTTGGGGCACACGTTATCTCTTATAAGGATCATTCACTATTTCTCTTACTAATCTTCTTTGAGATACGCGCTTCTCTATTTCATCTTCCATTCTGCTGGTAGAGGGCACTGTCTATATTACATGTATCTGACTCTGTTCTTCTCTTTCTCAGATTTTGCAAATGGTTTCCCATGTTCCTTAGGAATATCCTAAAACCTTTTTGTTTGTCATATGTAGATGCCTGCACAAATGTCCACACTAAATGCTCACCACTCTTTCCACTATTTCACTTTAAGCCACAGATCAACATTTTATTTATAAACGTATCTTAAAATACCATGTTCTTTTGGGGCACCTGGGTGGCTCAGTTGGTTAAGCCTCTGACTTCAGCTCAGGTCATGCTCTCAGGGGGTTAAGATCGATCCCTGTGTTGGGCTCCATGCTCAGTGGGGAGTCTGCTTCTCCATTTCCCTCTCCCTCTTCCCCTCCCCCTGCTCATGCTCTCTCTCTCTCTCAGATGAATAAATAAAATACTTTTAAAAAATATTATGTTCTTTTATGTTTCTGAACCTTTGCTTATGCTATTCCAATTTCCTGGAATCCCCCCCCCGCACCATCTTCTAGGTTCTTTCTTTATATTTGGCCTTTTAAAATCTCAAAATAAATAAATAAATGGAATCTCAATAGACGTGTTACCTCTTCCATGAACATTTCCTTGATAAGCAACTCCCTTTAACCACACACATACACAAACCCACCAAAATTTAACAGCTGCAAGAACTCTGAGACTTCTAGATGTAATGCTCTGATTCCATTGTTTCGTCTCCATACCTGCAGTATAAAATATCCTAGTGTGTTATAATGGTTGTAATACAGAACTCTCCCGAGGCTGTAAGTCTCTTAATGTGAGAATTCTGCCTCAGTGACGTCTTAATTATTCATTCTATTAACAAATCGTGGCTGGTGTCCCCTGCTACATGCCAGTCAGTGTTGTCAGGTAACCAGGACTTCATTCATAGTCTCTCTCTAGCTCCTGGTAGATATTTGGAAAATCCGTGTTGAGTTTTCAAATAAATAAGCAATGAGCTATTGTAGGTGCTCACCAGTTTGTTAAGAGGCTGTTGAGAAGAAATGTGCCTGCATTGCATGGATCTCAGCTGGGGTCATTAGAGAAAGTCTTCTGTGCACCTAGGGATGGAATTGTGATTTACATAATCCAAGTAAGTAAATTGGAGGTTTGCTGTTAAAACTCTCTTCGTTTACCCTAAAGGTTGTTGACATCCATAGCCTAAAGAAAAAATAGTAACGTAGCATCATGCAATCCCAGGTCTCTTCAACAGACATGCGCCAGCCACATTACCTGGGAGCCCAGCTTTTTTTGTGTTTGGGGCTACACAAGTCTGAACGCCCCTAGAGGACACCTGGAGAGTCTCCCAAGCTTCATGCTGTTCTAATAGTCTTCCTTTGGTGCATTCTCTTGAATTTGCCTCTATTTGCTTTGGGTTATATAGACCACACCCAGATTTCAAGGCAACAAATATGAGTTCTTCACCATTCTACAGAGTTCGCTGTCATTGCCCACAGGCGACAAAGACTCTGCAGGAAAATCAGGCTTAAGACAAATGACATTTCACTTTTAGCAGCTTCCCTCTCTCTCTCTCTCTCTCTCTCTCTTAGCCTCCATTGCATTGTAGACATTTTTATAATGGGCATAAATCTTCATTTAATGTCATTTGACATATGCTGCTTTAACAGTGCCACATCACCACAGAAGATCATTCATTTAGCCACTGAATTCTGCCACCAGCTATAAAGGAGCAACTCTGGGTGTGACCAGGGGTAATTTAGAGCATGGCCACATTTTGATTGGTTAAATTTTATTAGTCCACACACCAATTACTAAAGCATAATCACAAGCCTGAAGGGTACAGGAACTCTTCGTACAGTGAACCAACATTGCTGCTTTTCTCAGTATATTATTATTTTTAAGTAAATATCTGACAGTGTCTAGGTAAATGAATTCTGTGCATACAAAAATCACAATGTGCCCCCCAAAAAGAAAAGAATTGAAATATCTATCTATCTAGATAGATAGATAGATAGATGATAGATAGGTAGATAGATATTTCACAATATATATAGATAGATATTTCACAATTCTACTTATACAAATAACACAGAAACATTGGTTCACTTTCAGTTGGGTGCTGTTTATTGTGTCCTATAAGATGATTGAGGTCCTTGCTCACCCAATGGACAGGGACCTTCTTTTATAAACGGAAACCAAATTTATTCTTATTAGATACGTAGAGATATAGAACCCTGATGCCCAGAAGTCCTCTGTGAAGCCTGATCCAAAGCATGAAACGTAGAAGCCCAAAGGACAACTAGACAGTACATAGTCACTCACATATAGGTCAAGTGTGTTCATATTTTTCTTTTAGGTTTAGAATAAGGGTTAATCACACAATCTAGGAAGGATTCAGGAATATCTCTTTGTGAATTTTCATAGTTATGAATAATATCAAAAATTAACCTCACTCATGATGAAAAGAACAAGAAAGCTGAGAATTCTTTCAAGTCTTAAAAAACAACATTGTGATATTAATAACATAGATGAAATTTATTTTTATTAACTCCTACTTTTAAAATTTCAACCAGCATGCTTTAAGCCCACATCTTATAATACTGTTATGTTTTATTGCCAAAAGTAACGACATATTGATATTTCAGAAATGCCGCAGGGCCTTTATGTAACTAGTTGCTATTTTACCTCAAAAAAATAAATAATGCTTCCTGTTTTTACTTTTACTTATCTGGAATAAGTAGCTATTGACATCTGCTGAAGTCAGTATAAAGATTTATTTACCTGAGTGCAAATATTGACCAATAGGGAGCCTGGCTCAGTGTTCATATTGAAGGACTATAAATTTTGATATTGACTGGCTGAGACATCAATATTTGCATTGTTGTAAACATTTAAAAAATCTCCATGAAATATTCTTCAGAAATTCTCTTGTCATCAGAGTAGCTGAGCTAGAGCTGTTTGGGGAATAGCTTGTGTCTGGAAGCGAGTGGGTAACTTGAAATAGCTATAAATTGTTCTGGTTTCCAAGTTTACACAAAGACACATTTTTTATGGTGATGGATAATGGTGATTATTAGGAGCTTTCGGATGACAAACCAAGAACCCCACCCCCAAATCGAGGATTTTGTCTAAAACAGCTCCCAGAGCAGAAATATTCTCCATGATCAGCTTATGACTTGACAATCTCATGTGTTCCAAAGAATATCTGATCCCCAATACAGTGAAACATCATTAATTCCAACTAGACTAATTCATAATTTGTGATATTTACACTCAGCTCGGATGAATTTCTCCTTTACGTTTACAGGGGGAAGAAAGATGGTTTAAAACAAATTAGGGCAGGGAAAATGATAAATTGAATACTTATTCAATTTAAGGGAGAAATCTAAACACAATCTTATAGCTTATACCTATGAATGCCTGTGTTTACCTGTAACTTCTTGAATACAAGTAGTGTGTGTGTGTGTGTGTGTGTGTGTCTGTGTCTGTGTCTGTGTTTATAGGGTATATGTAATTTTTAACTAATTGTTTGGATAGACACAGGGTTATACACCTTTGTCAACGTGCCTTCATACTGTTGTATATACTTCGAAAAAACAAGGCGTGGTCAATTCCTACCATGTAGTGTATAAATTAAACCTCCGGCTAATTCTTAATTCTCAGTTATTTCCAAGTAGGTAAGGTCATAACCTACTTTGGCCTGTGCAGCAGAAGTGAGTGTTTCAAGGTAATGAGCCCCGCCTTTCGGAGAAGACAGACTGAATGTCTTAGTGCAGGGTTTGACGCCCAAAGTCTTTTTAGAGAAAGGCAACTATGACTGCATCCTGACCAGAGATCAAACAGCTTGGGAAGATAAAACATGATGCCTATTAATGTTTGAGCATGAATTTGGGTGGAAAATTTGGCATTTTTAAAAATATTTGCATCATGTGTATATTCCTGGAGGATTAAAAAAAAGGAAAAAGAAGCATCCAATATGCCCTACAGTTGCTTAAATCTCTTCTTTAGGCTCTTCTTCACAGCACCCTGTTCTAAGTTGGTCTCGGGGACTGACAGTGCTTTTAGATAAGAGGGCTGGAAGGGAGGCCAAGATGGGCAAGACTAAAATAGGCCTTCCCTGTTAAATGAGGGGCTTATGAGGGAAAGTGGAAATTTTCCTGCCAATAATGGTGGCCGCAAATGAAACACTCCTCTTGCTCAGCTCCTGTGGCAAGCCCTTGTTCTGTCGTCGCCCCACAGTCTCCATTTCCACCTCCTCCTCCCACTCCTTTTCTGGTATCTTCCTCCCTCTGGTCTCCCCACTCTCCCCTTGCCTGTCCCTTTGGGGAAGCTTCTTTTATCCAGCACCGGGCCTGCACGTCAGGCCCAGCGTGCGTGTGACTGAGCAGAGGGCCCTTGAGCTGTGTATGTGTCAAGCTATGGGTGTGCATGAGGTTGAAGTTATGTGATTTCCTAGGGAAAAAAAAAATCTGGTTTATAAGAGAAAATAATACACTAAAAAGAATTGAGAAAGGGATTTGGGAGACTGAACAACCACTGGAGAATATGATTATAGGAAGTCAAGTGCAAATGAATTAAGGACTTAGATTCCATGAATGTTTCCCAATATAGAACTTCTGAAAAATAGACTTAAAGGGAAATAAATGGCAAATGTGAGCATTCTGCTAAGTAGAGAAATAAGAAAATGTGATAACATATGTGTATGTGTGAGCATGCGTGTGAGTGTGTCCCAAATAGGCTTACAATTTTATTAGCTTACAGTTCGGGGTCTCTGAGCATGTCCAAAGAGCGTACGTGGTGTATGGGAATAAAAGGACATTCTGGGGATGTGCTGGGTATATAAGTGTCTATTTCGAAGAACATTGAGGAATAATTAAGGCTAGTCATTCAGTATACATTTATGTGCTTGACAGGAACAATGTATTTTATCCCTGGAGGCAAGACTGTTTAAAAGTGAAATTTTAGTTCTTTATATGCTTTGTGAAATATAGTCTCCTTTCTTGTCAAAAACCTTTAGCATTGTGTGCTATACTCAGAGCCTAGAGTTAGTGTTTCCCCGGGAACTGAAGCAGACAGTTCTACCAAACAGTGCAGAGGGGAGACAGCCTGGACAGGACACAGCACAGAGTGGAGAATGTGATTCTCAGTGGAATCAGGAACCAAGAGCCACAGAAGCCAAGACAGTTATGAGCTTCCCAAATACCCCAAACTATTTGAAGGAACATTAAGTTTCTCAGTGCACAGAAAATCCAGATTTACTTAAATTTAAAGGACAAGTAAATTTTAAGAAGCTGTAAAACATGGGAACATCCAAGATTCTGACATATGAAATACAATTTGTTTGGCACCTATGTTGTACCATGCACTGTATTAACTACTAAAGTTAGCTAGCTTTTTTTTTTAAGTATACATTTCTATGAGTATATAGATTCATGTGTTCCCCACTGCTGGAACTGAACAGAATATACAACAGCCCCATCACCCCAAGACATGTATTATGCTGCCCTTTTGTAATCAAGCTGTTAGCCCTCTCTTAATCTATGTTGTTCAGATTGGATGACTTCTATTCATCTTCTTCAAGTTCATTAACTACTTATGCTGTTATCTCTGTACTGTTACTGAGCCCATCCAATGAATATCTAAAGTTTAGCTCCATTTTTGTTTTATTTGTCTCATGTTTATGGCTTCTAGTTTTCTGTTGAAAATTTATATCTCTTTTTTAAATGTTTTTTTATTATATTATGTTAGTCACCGTACAGTACATCCCTGGTTTCCGATGTAAAGTTCGATGATTCATTAGTTGCATGGAACACCCAGTGCACCATGCAACACGTGCCCTCCTCACTACCCATCACCAGTCCATCCCATTCCCCCACCCCCCTACCCTCCGAAGCCCTCAGTTTGTTTCTCAGAGTCCATAGTCTCGCATGCTTCATTCCCCCTTCTGATTACCCCCCCTTTCTTTATCCCTTTCTTCCCCTACCGATCATCCTAGTTCTTATGTTCCATAGATGAGAGAAATCATATGATAGTTGTCTTTCTCTGCTTGACTTATTTCACTTAGCATTATCTCCTCCCGTGCCGTCCATGTTGCAGCAAATGTTGAGAACTTGTTCTTTCTGATAGCTGAGTAATATTCCATTGTATATATGGACCACAACTTCTTAATCCAGTCATCTGTTGAAGGGCATCTCGGTTCTTTCCACATTTTGGCTATTGTGGACAATGCTGCTATGAACATTGGGGTGCATATGGCCCTTCTCTTCACTACGTCTATATCTTTGGGGTAAATACCCAGTAGTGCAATGGCTGGGTCATAGGGTAGCTCAATTTTTAACTTTTTAAGGGACCTCCACACTGTTTTCCAGAGTGGCCGTACCAACTTGCATTCCCACCAACAATGTAGGAGGGATCCCCTTTCTCCACATCCTCTCCAGCAATTGTTGTTTCTTGCCTTGTCAATTTGTACCATTCTAACTGGCGTAAGGTGGTATCTTAGTGTGGTTTTGATTTGAATTTCCCCGATGGCTAATGATTTTGAACATTTTTTCATGTGTCTGTTAGCCATTTGTATGTCATCATTAGAAAAGTGTCTGTTCATATCTTCTGCCCATTTTATGATTTATTTGTTTCTCGCATATTGAGTTTGAGAAGTTCTTTGTAGATCTTGGATACCAGTCTTTTATTTGAAGTATCATTTATATCTTCATATTCATTTCAAAAGTATCCACTTTTAAACACCTGGGTGGCT
Organism: Ursus americanus; assembly: GCF_024610735.1. Taxonomy (NCBI): domain Eukaryota; kingdom Metazoa; phylum Chordata; class Mammalia; order Carnivora; family Ursidae; genus Ursus; species Ursus americanus. The sequence goes on along the minus strand of NC_142142.1, from coordinate 37,659,735 downwards.
CAGTTGGTTAAGCGTCTGGCTCTTGATTTCGGCTCAGGTCATGTTCTCAGGGTCCTGGGATCTAACCTCATGTGGGGCTCTGCACTCAGTGGAGAGTCTCCCTGAGGATTCTCTCTCTCTCTTCCTTTCCCTCTGCCCCCTCCCCATTTGCGTGCTCTCTCTCTAAAATAAATAAATAAATCTTTAAAAGGTGTCTACTTTTATTTCATGGGTCCTAGTTACTAGCTGCTTGAAAGCCTTTGATATTTTCAACATATAGATCTTCTGAGCATTTGTCTCTGTTGCCTTTTCCCTTGTACGGTTGAGCTTTTCTTTGTTCTTTGTACGATGAGTGGTTTTGGATCATATCCTTCACACTTTGAATATTAGGTTGGTAGATTTTATATTAGGTTATCTAGATTTCATAAAAATCCCTTGAGAATATGCCCAGAGATAAACAGCCAATTAGTTCAGTTAGGTTCGTGCCACAAATACTGATCTTCCTTTTGCTGTCTGTGATTCCAATGCTAGTTCTCCTCCAAAGTCTCCACAGTGTTATTAAGATGTATCATCCGTTGGCTAACTGGAACTCTGCTTTAAACAAGACGTCAGTTCTTGAAGCTTTTGGCATGCTGTGTGGGGTGGGTTTGACACATGTTCAGAGGTGAACCTGAGGTTTTATCCACTGCTTTACGTGACCCCTTTCTTGAGCTCCCATCTCTGTGATTTCCTCCTCCTCTCTAGTGCCCATGGGTCCCCTTTTCTTGCCCTCTGCCTAGAAAACAAAAGTATGAGCCTTCTCTTAATGTTTCTCATTTCCTGTGACTGAGTCAAACTCTGGGGCAAAACTGTGAAAGACAAGAAAAAATATATAATGGAAATTCCTTCATATGTTTCAGGACACAAGGGCCCCTTTCCTCAGTTCTCGGAGTCATAAAGAAGACTTTTTTTTTTTTTCCCCCAAGTTTGAGGTGTTTATGTGGCCACTGCTGCTGCTAACATTGCTGCTGCAGGACTGCGGCTCAGGGCAGAGCCAAGAAGGAAACAGCAAAAAAACCAAAACAACGTTCCTCACTCTCCCCATCTTGGGAATTTCCCCTTTCTCCATCTTCAGACCCAAAAGAGAGGGATTATCTTGAAGCGTTTTTCAGTTTGCACATACCATACCATTTCAAGATTCTGGCTGCTCTGAGTTTATGCTGAGAAAGATAGGGAAACAAAGCACAATTGGAAAGTTCCCACTGTAGTGGTCTTTCCTCAAGTTTTCATTTCCCTCCCCAATCTGCCTGCTATTGTTTCTGTTTCAGAGTAATCAGATCACTTGTAGATGCATTCTGTCTAGCTGTAATGAGTGGAAGATCCCAGATGTGCTTAGGGTAAGGTGTGCTTACTTCATCTTAACTGGAACTGCAGAAAATTAAAAATAATTGACTAAAATCAGTCCAATTTTTGTGTAATTTTTGGACAATGTCCGCGAACACCCATTGCCCACTGCCCTGCCCTTGGTAAACCACTGATGGGAAAGATGGAAGCTGAAGTAATAGAAAATGGGACTACAGAGTCAGGTATGTGCGTCATGGATTATTAAGTAATTTAAGAAGGGCAGGTGTCTTCTTTTGGGGGCCCTCAATATGCATTTGATTGTAAAGTGGGTTACTTTGACAAACTGTCCATTCAATATAGATAGAGAGTAAGTGTTGGCCTAGTTAACTATAACTTTATTGATGGCAGGAAACAAATCAGCTAATGCATTAATTTACTCCTTCGTTCATTCAGCAACTATATATTGTGAACACTATATGCTACAGACACAGAGCTATTATGTGCCCTTAACGGACTTTTAGTCTGAAGGGAGAAACAGATAAAGAACCAAACCATTTTAATATGATATAATAAATGTTATTGTAGAAGAAAGCACTGGGTGCTCATGACATAGATTGAAGAGAGGACCAAGATGTTATTCTAGTGGCACCAGGACGGCTAAGGAAGGATTCTCATAAGAGATGAAATCTAAGGAACAGGAAAGAAAAGGAAGGAAAAGGAAGAGACAGCTTGAGACAGAGGGTGTTTCTAGGTGATAGCATGAGTAAAACCAGGAACAAAATAAAAGATGACATTCTTCTGGAATTATAACTTTTTTTTTTTCAGTGAGGCCTGAGCCAGGTACAGGAATATATTAAGGAAAAAGTGACAAAGAAATAAAAAGGGGTTAAATCATGATAGGACATGTGATAGTTTATGCTGATTGGGGGTTGATTGGATCATATGTTACCTACCTGATAGTGTTATTGGGAGAGATTAAATAGATAATATCTGTAAACAAGTTTTGTAAGTTAGAAAGTCCAGAGGCTTTTTCAGTAGTCCTTGAAGGGTAAGGTAAGACAGGTAAAAATAGAAAGAGGAGAATAGACTCAAGGCATATTTTGGAGGTAGAACTGGCAAGACTTAGTAATGGATTCAGTATTGTCATCAAAGAGAGTAAGGGCTGAGCATGGCTTCCAGAGTTTTCATTAGGTCAATACAGATGTCATTCATTAATAAGAGAAAAACTGAAAATAGTAAAATTTGAAGGAGGAAACCAAGAATTCCACTTGGACAAATTTGGATGTTTATGAGACTTCCAAGTGATTGTTTTAGGTAGGCTATTGCGTAAATGAGTCCAGGGCTCATGAAGGAGAAATCAGGGGAGAGGTGTAAATTTGTGAGTTGTTGACATATAACTGGAGGTTCAGAGCCAGAGAACAAATGATATTGTCTGAAAAATGGCTGCACAGTGAGAAAAGAAAGGAATGCCTAGGGCTTGGCTCTGGAGAATCCCAACACACAGAAGTTGGATAATACAGGGGAAGCCAGTGAAGGAGATTTAGAAAGGGTATCCAGACAGGGTGCATAGACAATTAGGAGAATATGGCATCAGAGAAGCCAAGAGAAGACCATTTAAAGGAGCTAGTTGTCAACCATGTAGATTGCTGCCAAGAAATCTCTTAAGAAAAGGCTACGATGTGTGCAATGAATTTGGAAACTTGGCAGTCATTCGGTGACCTTAGTATGATCAGGTTCATTTAAGAGATGTGGACAGAAGCTCAATTGGACTGATTGAAGTATGAATCTGAGGTAAAGAATTCTAAGATGGCACATTTGGACAATAGTTTCAAGACGGTTGGCTATTGAGCAGGACTGTGAAACACAGGGTCAGCAGTGAAGAGTGGTGTTCAGACAGACATTTAAAAGATGAAAAATGTCTGGGTGGATTACAATTAGGAACTAAGACTGTGATAGCAAACTGATTTCTGTCAGTCAAGCAAAGTCAATTGGTATTACTGCCTGGAATGATGTCTTTAAAAATAATAAAAATGAAAAAGAAATCTTTGAGGCATAAATAAATAAAACAGATGGAGAGAAGTCCTCAAAAAAGTGAGAAGGGAAGAAATTATAGATCAAAAGGAGGAATTGTTTTTTTGAGAGGAGACAGACAGCTGTTCTATTAGAGAGCAGGAGTAGAGGTGAAGAAGTTGAGGGTGCTTTCCAGTGAGAGATTGCAATGATGGATCATTTTCCAAAACTCAGGAGACAATGAGATGACAGGCACAGATGTAGAGGTCTGTAAATTTGATCGTGAGAAGAGGAGTGATGCTGTCTGAAGGCATCTGGGTTCCCCCCCTCATTAGCAGATCATTATCCAAGGATAGCATAGTTGGAGGGAGATGATGACCAGACAGTGAGGTGTTTGGAGAGAGCGAAGAAGGAAAATACACCTCGAGAGTGGGAGAGCCTGGTTATCAGAGAAACACTGTAAAATTCCAGGGCAGTGGTGAGAGCTTATTTGTGGTAAATGTCCAGTGAATTCAGGCTGCTGTTGGGGTGATACTCCCAGAGCAGACACACGGAAGACAGATATCTGCATCCATGTAGAGTGGGGCTTCCTCAAGCTAACGTAGCACACAAGGGGAGGTGAAATAACGGTGGGTATTTTCCAGGGAGAGATTACCATGATGGGTCGTAAAAACCTAAGTTTTATCAAAAGGCATGTCAAAGGAAAAAAAAAAGAGTAAAAAGTGTTGTGTCAGTGGATTTGAGGCCTCTGTGAAGTAAAATCATTGTCTCCATAAAGTCACCGAGCAAATGTATTAGCAAAGATAGGAAGTCATGGACAGAATGAGGTGCTCAGATTCATGAGTTCCAAGGTGGTTCAGTTTCTTCCAAGTTCCAGGTGTACGTGTGAAATAGGTCACTGAGGTGAGCAGAGGAGAAAGTCATTGGAGATAAGGGGTCAAGATTGTGAGAATCAAGTTTTTGATAAATTATATTTCTGGACAACAAAGTCCCTGGGAATGATGGGTAAGAGTTGGCATGGAGATGAAGAGTCTACCAGGAGCAATGGTGTTCATTGCATGGGAAGGAATGACCAGAAGGTCAGGAGAACAGACTTGTGGGAAGGCAGAAGAGTGTGCAAGTAGGTACAGGTTTTATAAAGATGGAGTCTAGAAATTTCACTAGAGAGCAAACATACCAACCAACAATAAAATAAGTTGGTAGCCTCCACTTGACAGGCTAGGGCTACAGTGGAATCCATACTGTCGAACTCAGTGGCAGTGAGGGGGAGGTATCTGTCCAAGAAGAGTGGGAAAGGATAAGGGAGTGACTGGTCCTCAGTAGACGTGCAGAGAGCAGAATGGAAGAGTCTGGAAGGAGAGGAAGAGTATAGAGTTGAGCCAGATGAAAGGTCCTGTGAAACAGTGTGAGGCAAGACTGTGGGAAGTAGAAAGTGACTGGACAGATTCATGCTTCTACCTCAGAGGTCAGCAAACTACCATCTACAGGCCAGATCCAACAGCCACCTGTTTTTTTGCATGTCCTGCAAGCTAAGAATGCCTTTTACTTTTTAAAATAGTTGAATATTAATCAAAAGAAAAATCATATCGCGTGAGAATTAAGATGATATGAAATGGAAATTTTATTGTCCATAAATAAAGCTTCACTGGAAGGCAGGCACTCTCACTCAGGTTCTGCTACAGAGGCCGTATGGTCTACGAGGTCTAAAATATTTGCTATTTGATCTGTATAGAAAAAGTGTGACCACCTTCTTCTAGAAGACTGGGGAGGAGGGTCTCTTGGAAAAAGCGGTCATTCTAGCCAGCGCCGGGGTCTGTAAAGCATAGTACGATGTTCTAGTGCTGCTCAGGCCAGCTGCTTCCACAGGCTTCATACCAAAGAATGGTTGTGTCTAACTGCTTCCAGAGTGGTGACAGTGGCTTTGAGCTTTAATGAGAACACAGTCGTCATGGGAGCGAGATTCTGATTTACCTAAGCAAATGCATAATAGCCTTTAGCAAAACACTTGCATTCTGCTTGCTTTCTTTGTTGTTTGATGTGTAATTTCATCATCTGCTTATGCTTTGGCTGTCTCACACTCTCCTCTCCTCCTTTTCCCTCTCCGCCTATGTCTCTGTCTTTCTACCTCTGTCTCTGTCTTTCTCTCAACTCTACCTTCGGCAGCCACTGACTCTATGGCTTGCTTCCTGAGCTCCTGTCCAGTTGCCCACTGCACCATGGAAGGTGCCAGTCGAGTCTTAGACGTGGCAGTGAAGCTTCTGAAGGAGAGAATTAGAACAGAAAGAAAGAAAAAATGTATGGCCCATCAGTTCAGGTGGTTAGTTTTTTTCAATTCAAGAACCAGTGGCATTTTGGTTGGTGATAGAGTAAAATGTTCCTTTATCCCATCTCTTGGGACTGTAGGATAGGAAGAAAGTTGCTAGGTTTGAAGAAGACCAGAGGAGTGGGAGCTAATGCAGTTTCAGTAAAGCAGTTGAGGACAGACGGCGGGGAGAAGCCCATGACACCGTCAGTGGCGGGCCAAGCCCCTGGGACCTGAGAAGGAAGGAAGGCAGGGAAGTCTCAGGAGCACATGCATGAGAACAGGGATTCATTCAGTCTTTTTGTGCATTTTGGTTTCAGACATCATGAAGCAGGTGTGAGGAGAGCCCAGGCTGGTTCTGACGCCACAGAACAGCATTGCTCTACGAGGTGGAGCTCAGGATTTTCTCAATAGAAGCAGCCGTTGCTTGAAACCACATCCCCGGGGGCCAGCTTCCCTTCCTGCTGTGGTGCGGCTTATTGTATGTAGTGCTGGCTGGCGGTGGTGTTTCTACTGCAGAGGCTCCCCCTTCCCCTGTTGAGGCCCATTTTGTGTTGATGACAGCACTTTTTTTCCCTGCCTGTCCCAGGAAGGTAAAGAGCCTAATCACATTGCCTGCAATCATTCCACCACTAATTACATATAGGCAGAGCTGAATCACCAAGCTGATTCCAGTCGGAAAAAATTCATCCAAATTGACGATGACATAAGAAAGCTCTCTGAGACACTTCTGATTAGGGCACGCTGGATCCTAACTCATTCAGAGGAAGCAGGAACATTAGTTACAAGAGCTTTTAACTAAGGATATTTGTGGAGATGGCCAAACCCAGCTCTTATTCACTCCAGCCCTAGCTTGATGAAGGCTTTTTTAGTTCCCCTTAGGAAATGTGGGGGGGAAGAATTCTGTCACGTAAGGAGATTTGAGAGGTTCAGGCCTCTATCAGAAGGAAGAAAAATAAACCTTAAAAAGTAGACCTCTGCTGTTTTGTCCAAAGTCACCAAAGAAGGTTTTAAATAGTTCATTATGGGGGTGTGTGGGTGGCTCAGTCGGTTAAGTGTCTACCTTCTGCTCAGGTCATGATCCCAGGGTCTGGGGATCGAGCCCCATGTCAGGCTCCCTGCTCTGTGGGGAGCCTGCTTCTCCCTCTGTCTGCCGTACCCTCTGCTTGTGCTCTGTCTTTCTCTCTCCCTCTCTGTCAAATAAATATATACAATATTTTTAAAAAATTAAAAAATAAATAGCTCATTATGATAGCAAGAACAGCCCCCAAAATCATAGTCAGTCGGTTCATTCATTCGGTCTCCGACCATATGATCGTTTGGTGCCCTCTCTGTGTTAAACACTGCTATAGATATTAGAGATGTGGAAACAAATAAGAGCTCCTTTCTGTCTGAGGATGTGAGTCCAGATGGGTAAACATATGTAAATACATAACAATGCAGCGTGATTAGTACAACACTCGAAACAAACCCAAAAAATAAGCTGAGTAGAAAGGAAGCAAGGAAATTGAATGTCAAGAAAAGGTTCCCAGAGGAATGATACATAAGATGGTTTTGAAGGATACACAGACAGTTTATTTATTTATTTATTTATTTATTTATTTATTTATTTATTTTGTTTTGGTTTTTTTTTCTTGTCTTTTATTTTATTTTATTTTTTAATTTTTTTATTATATTATGTTAGTCACCATACAGTACATCCCCGGTTTCCGATGTAAAGTTCGATGATTCATTAGTTGGTGATGGGTAGTAAGGAGGGCACGTATTGCATGGTGCACTGAGTGTTATACACAGACATTTTAAAGTGGACAAAGGGATATTAGATCCCAGGCAGAGAAGAAGAAGGTACAAAGGCACAGATCAATAGTTTAGTGTTTTAGGAAATTTGCCAGTGTGTCCAGTGGACGTGGGGAGAAAGGAGTTGGTAAGAGAAAAATCTGGAGCTATAGAACAGCCAGCTGATAAGAAACCTGTATATGCCACAAGGAGGAATGCAGAGCAGTGAAAAGATTTAAGCTGGGCTGGCGCTGATTTTTATTTTTGGCAATGATTGGACAAAAATAAAAACAATGAGCTGGAAGCAGGGAGATCACTAAAAAGGGTGTTAAAATAATCCTCAGTAGATAATGGGCACCTGAATTAAGATAGTTAACAATGACAAGAAAAAGAAGGAAATAGATTTGAAATCTCTAAAGAGGGTAAAAACAATAGGATTTGTTGACTGAAGATGAGGAGTGAAAGAAAAAGGATCACATGTGACTCTCTTTCTCTCTCTCTCTCTCTTTTTTTTTTTTTAATCTTAGGAGAGTGGGGAGTTAACTGTGCCAGCAACAGAGATCAGTGGATATGGGGTGAGAGCAGGTTTGAAGGGCAAGACCATGAATTCAGCCCATGGTGTCTGAGACTTAGGGATGAGGCGTTTGGTGGGCTGAGAGTTCAACAGAGCCTCCTGAGGCTGATGATACACATGTGGAAATTATGAGCACGGCGGGTCATTTAAAATGTAGGAAAGAGGTTTCAAAGTATAGATTGGCCTGGGAGAAGGGGTAGATGTAGCAGAGTGGCCTTGATTTCTGGATCGGGCATCTTTTTTCCTATAGTTTGTTCCTTCTAACATTTATTGGCCATCTTCCATGTGTCAACCCCGCTTCTGTGCCTCTGCACAAAGTCTCTCATATAATTCTCAGACCCAACCAATGAGTAATAAGAAAAGCCCTCACATTTTAGTAATGAGGGAACTGGGGCTCAGTAATTTACTCAAAGTTACCTAATTGCTGAGAGAAATAACCATAATCAGGATTCAGAAACACCATGTTTATTCCAGTGGATCATGGTTGCCTTGTTTACATAGAGTGCATTTCATCTGGGACCCATGTGTGCATGCCTATTTTTAGACGTTATGTGAAATGAAAAGAGGTAGAAGGAAATAATGAAAGAGTAAGCCAACCCTTCTTTCCTCTTCCACACACTCTCTCTTTTCATAGATTTTATGTGCTTGAAAATTCCACCCGTGTGTAGTGGAACACTAAGAACAGACAAGTGGGCAAGGTCCATGGGGCATTGCAGGCAGTCTGATTTGGTAGCAAGTAACTTTGGTGGTGGGTAGATTTTGACAACTATTTGCAAAGATTATATATATTATTATACAGAGATATATTTATATTCATATATACATATATGTACATATTCATATATATTCATATATACATATATTCGTGTATATACATATGTATGTATATATACATGTGCATATATGTATATATGTATATACATATGTATGTATATATACATGTGTATGTATGTATATATGCGTATACATATACATGCATACACATATACATGCGCATATATATATACATATATATATGGCTATATATATATAGGCTGTAATCAAATATGGTAAATACAAAGGTTTTCAGCCACATCTCCCCTTCTCTCTGGGCCCAGATCATCCTACACCGGTAGGCTTCCTGCTATTCCATGGGCATTTCCATGGGATTTTCTCAAGGCATTCTCTTACACACGTTCTTTTACGCCATGCCAGTTGGAAATGCATGGATAGTATTTACATCTCCCGTATGGGTGGTACTTAGTAGTCTCCCGTCATGATCTAATCTGACTATATATATATTAGATTACCTTAACTATAGATATGACCCCACCCCACCTTCTCTGCTGCCTCCCTTCCCCCAAATGGTCATTGAGTGTGTGCTTGATACAGTCACCAGTACATGGGAGTCTTCAGGAAAGCCTTCATTCTTCTCTGCATCTGGGGATGGCACGTGAGAAGGGAAGGCCTTGTCCTTCCTCCCTCCACGTACAGCGGGCGCCTGGTGAATCACTGCTGGTCATGAGGCTCTGTGGGAATGGGCAGAACCCTGCACACTTCGTTCCTTTCACCCTGAGTCTTGGTAAGCACTCCCCTCTTTTAGTGAAAAAAGAACTCTTCAGATCTGCATAGCTCTTCCTCAAAAAGATTATTTATAAGTTACTTCTCTCCCCATCCTCCACAAAATAGTAAATGAAATATGCACAAGGCTGTGCTTTTTCTTCTAGAATTACGTCTTTGCCATCGTCAGTTACATTGGGAGGAGCTTTTCGGTTTTTTTCTTTATGGGGCTGGGGGTTGTAGAGATTTGATTCTGTATCATCATGAACAAAAGAAACATAGAAGTGTTACTATTAATCTTTGGCAAAAAGACAGAGAATCCTTCATTAGGGAAGATACACATTCGTATGCACATGCCCATCCTCTCATTTCTTAAAGTTCAAAACCTCCTGGGGTTAGAGTTCCACCGTTCTCAGATTAAGGACTCCTGTTCTTAACCTAGGAAGGGTCTTCATGAGTAAATTACAGGCTGGGTGTGCACACGGCTCTGCTCTTCCAAAGCAATTCAGAGCCAGGTGATGAAGGGGACTCTCTGTGAGCGGACTTCTGACCTGAGGGTGTGCGTGCTGCCGTCAGGAGAGACTTAACCCATTGGGAGCCTCTCAGGTAAAAATAATTTCCTTACATTAACCCGAGCAGGAAATTTCAAACCAATTAAATCCTCCATGTTTCTCAGCACTCGGTACTGACTTACATCTCTAGAGATTTAGAAAAAGAGAAAGCAAACAGCCAAGATACTGAGGTAATATGACACTGCGGAGTTCTATATTTATCCCCTATCAATGTCTTTCAGATCAAATTGGCTGAGTTTACAAATCAAAAGCTGATTTCTTTATTTATTTTTTTATTTTTTTTAGCAGCCATCAGCTGCACTGCTGCAAATACCCAGGTTCCAGACATCAAGCTGCAAACTCCAAGCATCCAGCTGTGTGCTTTCTGACTCTGATATCATCACCCATAATAGAGGGTCTGCATGCAAAACCGAGCTGACAGGCTTCGTGAAAAGGCACACAGAAGAGCACACCGCTCCCAGGGCCCAGCCGGCTGCTGAAGCCGCATCTGCGCAGAGAACTAGTGTCCTATCATTACGGGGACGGCTAGGCCGCAGAGATACACAGGGCTTGGCCCTGCGGAGTCCCAGGGCTCATTTTCATATAATTACATTGTGGGCCTCAGCTCCTCCTGAATACATCACTAGTGATGATTCCCAGAAAGTTTCAAAAATCAAAAAATTAAGGAAATTCTTTTTCTGCCCTTCTATGTATCTGTACAATAAAACATTACATTTTATGCATGCATATTCACACATATTCCAACAAAATATATACTGGAACCCCCTGGGTGGCTCAGCCAGTTAAGCGTCTGCCTTCGGCTCAGGTCATGATCTCAGGGTCCTGGGATCGAGTCCTGCATCGGGCTCCTTGCTCAGCAGGGAGCCTGCTTCTCCCTCTGTCTGCCACTCCCCCTGCTTGTGCTCTCTCTCTCTCGTGCTTAACCAATTGAGCCACCCAGACACCCCTCAACTGATTTCTTATTATATGCCAGGATCTATGCTAAGTTTCTCCCTGTGATAGGTAGATAGATAGATAGATGATAGATAGATAGATAGATGATAGATAGATAGATAGATAGATAGATGATAGATAGATAGATGATAGATAGATAGATAGATAGACAGATAGATAGATAGACATGCAATTTATAGTTGGTATCAGTGTATGTAATATTTTAATTGGATCTCTATCGCTTTATGATGGAATCAGGTTAATAGATTAATTTTTCAACTCTCAATTTGCATTCCCATCTTAAGCAGAGAAGATAACGAGCATAGAAGCTGCCTGGGGGTTGGTATCTTCTGTGTGTAGGACACGGTACAAGAGATGCTGCAGCCAGCCGATGTTGCTCTGAACAACCAATCCTTAGGTGTCTAACAGAACTGATGAGATAAGGTTCCCAGGTGAAGAAGAAGCCACGGGACATTGATACAGATCTGAGACTGGCAGGGAGGTAATGGCATGGGGACATTGCCACGTGCTGTACACTCCACAGTCTTAGCTCCCGGCTTTCTAACAACAAATACCACCATGTTTCAGGAAGAGCCTTCTTCCGTAGTGGAAGCCGGCTGTGTAGAACAAGTCAGTCTGTCCCGTTCCCCAGAGGTGGCCCCTATGTTGCTACCAAGAGTAGCTTTCTCAGTGAATGTTTGTGGCTGTACTTCAGGGCTAACCCAAGCATGCTGGGTCCTCTAGACGTTTTTTTTTTTTTCCTGAAAGAGATCTTGTAAGTTCTCTTATTCTTGGAGAAGCCTCAGACTCTCTTTTCTGTCAGCCGTACTCTCTGTATCCAAGGGAAAGGTCAAAGAGAAAGATATAAATATTGATATAGATAGATCTATATGTACAGACAAATAATATAGAAAGATTGGATATAGACATGCAATTTACAGTTGGCATCTATAGATAGAATATAAATCTTTATATCTACATCTATCTATGTCTATGTCTCCTTTTATTCTTACTTGTGAAATGAGAGACATTTCTCAAACCCTCAGCAGGTCTCACACGGACTGTGCAGCGACACCGCCTTTCCTAGAAAAAATGATCCCAAGAATCTGCATCCCTTGTAAATCAAATCCCATTTTAAGTGAAGGGAGTAGAACTTTCTCGTTAAAGGATCTGTGGTGAATCCTTTGTAAAGTTTATTATTATTAAATTCCTACTAGGAAAGCAGAGATCTGATTATTCTTTCATCTCTACATTGAGGTTTCCTCGTATCGAGGATCTTGTGTATTAAAATGTACTCAGAGTTGTGGTGTCAGTGATAGCTACCATCTATTGAGAACCCGCTGTGTTCTAAGTACTGTACACATATTTGCTTAATACTCCCAGTAACCCTGTAAGGTGGTATCATGTGCCCCGTTTTACAGAGGAGGAACCTGAAGCCCCGAGAAGGGAAGTAGCAGCCAGTGCATTCTCCGGGGCCCACGTGAGGGCCTGGGAACTCCGCCCTGCCCACCGTGCAGTCGGGCCAGTGGTGCTGGTAACCATGATCTGCTCGTCCGTATAATGCCGGACCCTCAGGAGCTATGCTGTGTGGACAGATCTATACCGTCACCATGTTTGGAAATGCTTTTGTAGCACCGATCGTCTCGCCCTGTTGCTGTCGATGTCGCTGTCTCTATTCCATGTGCATCCCGTGTGTCCCCAGCCTGGTCCAGCAGCACGGGGACTGCATCGGTGCCCTAACACGTGCACCTTGAAACCATTCCCTCCGGCTCGCAGGGGTGGGTGTTGTGGGACAGTAACCACACTTCTGCCACGTTGCTCTTGTCCCCCCGACCTCCCAGCCTCTGAACAAAACCAAGTCTTTCTGCAACAAAATACAAAACCTCCCATGCTGGTCAACTCAAAAGAACAAGGCCCCGGGGGTATACCTGCCAGCCAGTTCTGGAAAGAGCTGTCCCTGAAGCCCAGGCTGAGTTTAACGGGAACAACCCGATGGAAACAGAGAGGGAAACAGAAAGCAGTGGCACGAGTACTAGTCTAGGACTAAACTAGTCACAGTATTTGAATCTAAATTAAAAAAAAAAAAATCCAGCTTTCAAATTCTGGGATTCTGTGTTCTGCATTTTTTTCCAGTTTCTGAGGTCCCATGATTTTTATGTCAGCTGGTATATATGCCATAAAAATATTAAGTAAGGAGACAGCTGTGTCCTCTCCTCTCCAATAGCTACAGCTGTTCTCCCAACAAGCTTATTCTTGGGTGCAATAAAAATGATAATTGTGGCTATTATTATTTTCAGTTATAAAGGTTTTTAACACCCAATCTATGAACTCAGAAACTTAGGGTTTTCTTTTCCAAGCGAGTATTCCTTACACCGGGCAGTTTTAGTCCTGTGATTGGTTATAAACTGCTGAGCTCAACCCTCTGGACAAGGTGAATCTCCTTGGGGATCGAGGGGCAGGTGTAATCCCATTTCCAGCTTGCTTCCTTTCCCTGCTTGGGTTGTCAGATTCCACCTCATGAAATAGCTGTGTGCCTAAGAAGTTGGCTGTAAGACAAGCCCTGTTAGATAAATCATACGTCCTCATTGATCCACATTTTTAAATTAAGAATGCATTCCTCTGAGGAAATAATTGGCCCCAAGACTAAATATAAATTATACTAAACACTCAATAAACCTTTTAAAATCACATATTTAAAGGAAGTCTGTTTTGTTAGAACACTAATAGTGATGGTATTTTTTAAAGTCGAGAAATACAAATATTGTGCTAAGAACAATTACCAGAAGTGGCCCTGTCTTGGGAGTAGAGCCACGTGAAGATTAGGTAAGCAACAAGGAGCTCCGGATGTTTGTTTTTTTTTTTTCTTTCTTTTTAATTGAACTCAGACTGTAGTTCTACAGTCAATCATTTGATTAACAAGAAGTTGACAAATTTTGGATTATGTAAACTACTTTCCTAGGTGCCTTGAGAGCCAGAGATATCCAAGATGGGTCGCTGCTGCCAGAGTTTCATTTCCCTTGGAAAATCAGACCAGTGCAAACAGCATAAAACAACTGGCCACCAGAAAATGCTATTGTAGTTGCAGGGGCTGTGGGCCGGACATCAGGAGACCTGGGGTGTTCGGTCACTACCCAGATACGAACTCCCCTGCCCTGCAGTTTCCCACATTAAGATGCAAGGATGTAATGATATCGCTAACTCCCAGACTTGGCTGTATGTGGCAGTTTCCTAGTAAAATGAAAACTCCTCATTCCTGAAGATTCTGACTTAATAGGTATGGGTGGGATCTAGAAATCTATATTTAAACTGCTATTCTAAGGAATTCTACTAAAGTCAGACTATGTCCTAATATAGCAACTATGGAGTTATATATAACCATTAATGTCTCTTTTAGCTCTTGCATTTAATTCCCTTATGGTTTTAAAGCCTAGAAGAGCTCTGCATGGAACAAGAGTGCAGGACAGCCACAGGCACTGATAGGAGACAGAAGGGGGTTGTGAGTTTCCTGAGGCCGCCATCGCAAAGTAGCCCAAACCGGATGGCATAAATAACACAAGTGCATTGTCCAAAATCTGGTGTCTGCTGGTGCAGGTGCTCTCTGACTGCAAGGGGACAATCTTTACTTGGCCTCCTCTAGCTCCTGCGGTTTGCCAGCAATCCCTGGCTTTCCTTGGCTTGTAGAGGCATCGCTTGGTCCCATGGCCATCTTCTCCCTGTGTGTCTTCACACGGTCTTCCTCTGTGCCTGTGTCCAAATCTCTCCTTTTTATGAAGATACCAGTCACACTGCATTAAGGCCCACCCTAATACCTCATTTTAATTTGATTACCTTGATGAAGTCTCTATATCCAATAAGGCCACACTGTGCAGTGCTAATGATCAGGGCCTCAGCAGATCTTTTGGGGGACACAATTCAATGCATAGCAGGGAGTTTTCAGGGAAGAATTGGGATTTGAAAGCCAGGTGGTTTCCTGCCTCGGTGACAGAAAGAACATAGGTCTCTGAGCGATAGATGCAATATGTGCAAAAGGAACGATGGTGTGTGTCCAAGATGAAAAATAGCAGGGCCTGGCTCGGAAGCTGTGGCAGGGACAACAGTGGTGACAGTGCTAACACCTGCAAAAGTTTACCATATGCCTTTCACTGTGCCAACGGCATGGCAGGTGCATTCCCTCCTCAAATCACCACTAGAGGTCGGTAACTTTATTCTAACCGAGTTGTAGAGAGGAAGGGATGTTGGCCCAGAGGAGTCACGGAAGTCCACTCCTCAGGAAGCTTCAAGTAGACGATTGGGTTTGTTTGATGCCAAGCGTTTCCTTTTTCCCAGGATGACCTGTTGCCTTCCTCATGACACAGGTGCGAGATGAACCACCGTGAGTAGTAGATCGGGCTCGTTGCTGAAGTGTTTCCACAAGGCAGTGCAGTTTGTGTTTGATGTTACAGAAAATAGGGAGCCATTTCTGGTGTCTGGAGAGATGTGACATGACGGAGGGGGTATTTTAGGAAGATGAACGTGTCATTTCCACCGAGGGTTATGTTTTGTTTTTTTTTTTTTTGGAAAAGAAAGACTTACAAATGAGAAGCTATTGACCATGAAGGGTTTCTTTTCGTAGGATTTCATCAAGTGATTTGCTCCTTTCCCTACTGGTAGCTCTTAACCAAGAACTTCCTTTAGTACTTTAAATGCACTTTAAAGTATGCTCTGCTTATCTGTTTTTTCCCCCAATATTCTTTGTAAGTTCCTCATATGAGTGATAAGGCATTGATCATTTACAGCCAGAGCACAACTGCGGTTTCAAAGAAAACTCTCCTTGAATCATTAACTCTATAAATTCAGCCATCGACTCTGTAAATTTCAGTTTAGGGTTTTTTTTTTTATTGTTGTTATTTAATTCTTCATTTGCTTTAAGCAGCGACTACAGGAATTTCATTTCTGGTGGTTCGGAGTTTAATTTGTTACGTTACTGATCTTTTTCTCTCTGTTTTTGCTATACATGATTCTCCTGCAGAAAAAAAAGTATGTGAGGATAAAGGGGAAAATAATAACAGTGAAACCTACAATGTATAAAGCATTTTACTCTATGAATTACTTTTCATCTGCCTTACCCAATTTAATCAGAAGGTAGACATGTAACAATCGGTGAGCAGTGGAGTCTTTGTGGTTTTTCTGTAATTCTACATTTGGTCTGGAGAACATATGATAGTAAAATTAAGCCTCATTACTTTTTGCAGAATGACTTAAGTGTAAATCCCTTCCCTCTGGTAATAGAAATCTGGATCGATGGAGAACATACGGCTTCCCCAAATCTTAAGCCATCCAACTTCGTTTCCTACATAAGATTGCCTGATATCCATGTACAAAATTACACATACACTAATATACCTGTCCCCACTTGAATTCATGACTGTGATCACCCTGGCATTTATGTACTTGCATTTGAGTCTGTAAGCCCTCGGACTTGCTTCTCATTTGGACGTCCATATAACAAGCTCATCCAAGCTGGGTCCTTGTAAATCTTGCTGTGGTGAAATTACCACCATTTGGATGGTGAAATTAAAGTGAAGTCATGGCCTTTAATTGGAGGCAAGGACAAGAGATGCAGAGACCCCTGTGTCCTTTAGTTTCCTTGCTTTGGTGGTATAGTACACAGCCTCCCAGGAGATGTGAGGTCCTACCAATCACTGCTTTGACACTGGAGCTCCATCCAGAAACAGCTGTCCAGAGCTAATTTATTTCCTAATGCTACGGCACTGTTAATTTATAAATTACATCGGTAATTCGAGCTATTATTAATTTCAGATGGTGTAGGGCAAGCCTAATTAAAATATGACACCAATTGCCACACATATGTACCAAGGACTACCATTTAAAATTAATGGGAATATTAAGTGTGACACTGGTCTCCGAGATGCTTTGCACAGTAATTATAGCATTCTAGCCGGGAAAGATCTGACAAATGTAGGCTTGAGGTTGGTAGAAAATAAACAATGACAACACAGAAGGAATCACAACTTCTTTGTGTAACCCTTCCCTTCTTATTTTCTCCACTCTTCCTCAAATCAAGGTTAGTACTTCTCCCCCTAAAGATGCTTACAAAACAATAGCAAAAAAGCTACTGTTGATCATTAGAGATGTCTTACCGGTTGGGACTGTCAGTCTCTGTGGGTTAATATTGATGGTCCTCTCCCCATAGCCTGGACTTTCGGGCCCTGGTTTCTACTTATGAATGTGTTCCTGATTCTTGTGAATTTGGGTTGCTTGCTGTAACACACACAGGCTGTTCTTTTGCTCTTCTGTAGGTAGTAGAGGCAAGAGAGTGTCCACCCATATACAGTGTGGGTTCCAGGTGACCTAAACGTGTGTGAGGAAATCCTCAGGTTGGGCTTATTACTGGATGGTGGCACAGACTTCTCACGAGCAAGGAGTGGTGGCAGTGGTGGGCAGGTAGCAGCCCTTCAAGATACAAGATAGTCCTTTTCTAATTGCTGTCACTGTTATTTCTGTTGTTATCTTGATAAAGATGGCGACCTTAGCAATGTCACAGAACGAATACAATGGTAACTTTAAATACCGTGTCTATCGTTCTTAGTATTAGATTAGTGTGTTACTGTTGTCCTTTTCCTGCTTTGGCTCAGCAGTTCCCTGTGGCGTTATGGAGGGGTCGTATCACCCGGAGAGAAATGCTCCTCTCTTTCCTTTACTCATGTGGGCCACTCCTGATAAAATAGTTTCACTCCGCCTGAGTCTGCTTCCCAGCAGGTCACAGCTTGCTCCTAAAGCAACAGGCGTGCAGCGTGTGAGTGAGTGTTTTTAGATCACTTCCGTGTATATACGTTTTCATCTGTTACCCCAACAACCCCGTGGAGGTAATAGAACTGTATGTACAACATGCCTGCGAACTGTCTCTCAGTTGCCAGGGACAGTCTAGTCTCAACTTACGCTTACTGTCCCAGAGTAACTATTACTAGTCCCCCTTTTACTCTTAAAAGTATCCCAGTTTACACGATAACTATATATCATCACGCTAACTCTCTTTACTTAACGGAGAAGGCGGAATGATGCTGGGATGTGAGCAGTTCTTTTTGTCCTCCCTCGCCTTTCCGCGAGTAGGCTGAAGTTGACCGTGACTAAGGGAGAGGACTGTGAAATCAGTCTTCTCGGCTTTAACCTTATGGCTTCCATAAGCCAATGCTCATGGCCAGTGCTCAGGTAGGAACCGGTAGGTAGAGGGTGGTTATTATTATTCATAATTTTTCAACAGAGAAACTGCGTCTCAGCGTGGCGACATGACAGGATAAGATTTGCCGCTGTTTCTTCTTGCTCTTGACTTCCTTCCGTATCTGTGTGGAAGTGTGGTGTCCTTGTTGTTGGTTTGTCTTCAGGATCGGCCACACGAGAGCCCTAGCAGATCAAAGTTTAGGAAACTGTTCTTCGCTTATCTTACTGAGTGTCTAAATCTAAAAGCAAGGGTTTAGGTTTATTTTGTCAGTGTCTCCACTGCCTTTCATGGCTTGTGTGTGTGTGTGTGTGTGTGTGTGTGTGTGTAACTGCTAGTGTGATGTTTTTAATTAACTCCTGGTCTAGGCTGCAGTGATCAGCCCTAGATTTCAAGGTTCAGCCTTAATGATATCCTGAAGTCAGAAAGAGTTAATATTCACCTATGGTGCCTAACTTAGATCCCAGAGCCCCACTGCTTGGTAAGAGTTGGGCAGTGTAAATGTCAAAATTATAAATCACTTCTCGAGGACCAGTAATTCTCCAGGCTCTGTGTTCAGCCTAGGTAGGGGCACAAACATTTCAGCTGGTCCACTGGGGAATTAAAGGAAAGTTAATGATGGAAGCAGTAGAAGGGCTGGGAGTGGGGGAAGGAGAATAGGCATCGTTCCCAAGAATCCGAACTTGGAAATGGCACAATTCTCTGCAGACATAACCATTTTATACTTTGTTTTCTAAGTTTATACCTTTGGTGTTTTGTTTTTCTTCTCACCATACCTTCTCCTGCAGCCGTGGGCTTTGTGAGTGAAGACGAATACCTGGAAATCCAGGGCATCACGCGGGAGCAGTCGGGGGACTATGAGTGCAGTGCCTCCAATGATGTGGCTGCACCAGTGGTCCGGAGAGTAAAGGTCACCGTGAACTGTAAGTGGTCTCAGGAACCTCCACCCTGTGTGTGCGTGAGCCTGGCTGCTGTCATGGCCACAGCAAAGAGCTGGATCACAGAGCCAGCTGCTGACTCAGGATGGGAAATAATGCCGTAGCATTGTCCATTCTCTGCTTTCAAGAGAAACAATTCCAAATTCTAGTTTTAAAAAAAAATGCAGCTGAAAGTAATTTAATACAATCCCAAGCTTGACTTATATTCCTGGAAGATCATCAAATGGCCTTTGATGCATAATTTATAGAAATGCATCTTCGAATCCCAATTTTTCCCATACTTTGTTCGTGCTGTTTCCTAGCTCCTCCCTCTCTAGCC
This sequence comes from Ursus americanus, assembly GCF_024610735.1. NCBI lineage: Eukaryota > Metazoa > Chordata > Mammalia > Carnivora > Ursidae > Ursus > Ursus americanus. The sequence continues at coordinate 37,640,254 of NC_142142.1, read as the reverse complement.
CAGTCATGTCCATAGTGGGGAACAAAATACCAGGTGTATAAAGGAAATTTATGATATATTTATGGAAATTTATGGTACATATTGATGGTATACTTATGTGATCTCATACTTTTGTGATTACATATGTTGATGTACAAAGTACACATTCATAATTTAAATATAAATAAACATGCACATATTAGAGGATGTAGCTCAAAACCTGATTTTGAATAACAGAAGTACAGAATCCAAAAGTTTGGAAATCGCTGCTCTAGAACCCTCATTTTCTCTTATCAGCCACCCAGATTCTCTCTGACATTGAGCTTCTTCCACTACCCCACCTGTCTCACGCTCTCTCCTCTTGCTTCCGTATAGTATACATTGACTCAGTTCTGTATGACATTTTGAAAGTTTTCTCTGCTGTGCTTATTTCAGGAAGTCTTACAACAGGATAGAACCCAAGAACTAAACCAGCAGACAAGAAGCCTTTCCCTTTCAAAACTTGGGGGTGGAGGTGTGGGAAGAATATTGTGCCTTGGTGATTATTCATTCTTTAATATTTTGCTTTCTGTTATAATTTGAACCTACTTAATACCCAGCGCTTTAAGAAGCAAGGAAATAGGTACAACAATGCCACCGTTTTTTATACCAAAATGTGTACTACCGATTTTTTTAAAGGGATTTGAAATGACTTGCAGTTAATAAAAATTAACCTGGAAAGTAAGGAGATGTGCACAGAAGGAAAACCTCTTTAGGACAATAAGTGAAAGCTAGGGATAAATGAACCCAGGAAATATATACCTCAAGGAGGGTAGGTGCAGGTGCAGAATTTGGCTTTGAGTTGTGAAATCAAAGCGGGGAGACATCATCTGCTTTAAGGTTTATGTCCCTAAGATGAAAGGAAACCCGTTGCTTGGGAGAAACACTGCTTTTCCTGGTACTGAGACCCCAGAGAAATTTCTCCTTAGTGTCTCCACAAAAGATCACTTTGAGATATAGTCAACATCACACGCGGTATTTCTGCAATAAATAGAATGCCAAGTTTATTACGGCTGTTTTTCATAATGCACTTCAATGCAAACTGTTGGAATTGCCAAGGGTAGTTAGGTAAAGACTTCAAATGAACACAGGCCAACTTTATAGGTCTAGTTTGGTCTGGCTGGATTTGGGGATCCATTTTAGGATGCCTGGAAGAATGACTGATCTGTCTATGCTTCAGGCTATTCTCCATGAATATTATTTCTTACAACCGAGCTTTTGATGGGAACTGAATGGTTTGAGGTTATAGACTGGCAAGAACCCGGTGTGCAGAAATTCTAGAAGGCTGATTAAAGGAGTGTAGGGTTGATGGGCTGGCATTCTCCTATGAGAGTTAAGAAGTTTAAACAGGAAATATGCCTCAATACCTGGTCATTCCACCTCTGCACAGAGGGAAACAGCAGCCATACATGCTAGGAAGACAAGCTTTTCCTTAGCACTGTGTTGAATGGTCTCACTCCCAGGCTCAGTTCCTGTATCAATTTGTCAGCTCGAGCAAGCAGAGGTAGAGGAGGGAGTAAACACCAAAACCAGTGAATGAGGCAACCTGACCCGTTTTAGGATGCGTTTTAAAATGCTACAGCACATCTTCTCTCTGCAGACCCGCCGTACATTTCAGAAGCTAAGGGGACAGGCGTCCCCGTGGGACAGAAGGGAACACTGCAGTGTGAGGCCTCAGCTGTTCCCTCCGCAGAATTCCAGTGGTACAAAGATGACAAAAGGTAAAGCCTCCCTCCTTACCCCCTCTGCCTCCAAGGAGAAGAAAGTTTTTCCAGCTTTCTGTTTCCAGATGTTTACACATGAATCCCTGAACAGTCTTCTTCTAGTTCCAACTAGCTAGCAAGGTTGGGGAGGGGATATTTTCTGATTATTCATGATTTCCAGTTCTGTTTTTAATGTTTCCATGCAGAGTTAGCCCCCGCCAATCGACGGGCTTGAAAGAAAACATGTTTTTTAGGAAAGCAAAATCTCCAAGAAGGGCCACCAGAAACATTGCAAGCCCTGTGAATTTTGTTATAGGGCAAGAAAATAATGTGTTCTGCCTGAAGCTATTTTTAACACACTCTCAGGCGTGCATTAAGAAGCTGGGAATGTTCACAGGGCGCTGGGAGTGGCCAACAAGTTAGCGGGTTTCCAGTTCAGTTCCGGATACCCTCGGTGGTGGTGGATAAAAGAGTCCGTGACCGGATTTAGCCCTACCTTTGTGCCCGGGTTGTTCTTTCAAGGTAAAAGAAAAGAAAGGCGACTATTCCCTTCCCTCTCATTGTTGCAGCCATCATCGGGGTATCTGTTGTGATTCAGGGAAGATTGTCATTGCGAGGAGTTATCAAATGGCGAGTTAGCACAAGGTTCAGCGGCTCAAAACAGCCCGGGAACATGACAATTACTGTGATCAAAGAGCTATTTTAAGGTGGATGAACAACGAATAAATGTGCAAGAGCTGTCTGTGCTCCAAATGCTTTGATAAAAATGGGGAGGGGGTGACGCAACACTGTCCGAGGTGCATATGGCTGGGAGGAGGAAGGCATTCCAGGGGCTGAGAAGCTGGGAAGAAAAACAGCCCAAGAGGGATTGCGGGACGGGGAACACGGAGTGGGTCCAGGCCAGCAGTGACCCAACTGTTGCCCGCACTACTTAGAACATCTCCAGCACGCCTTGGGTGCCCTTCTTTATGAGGTCGGTCAGACACCAAAAGCTCTCCCAGTCTCGGAATCACGTGACTCCATTGTAAGCTTCACCGTGTCTGATCATAATCCTTCCAAATGAGAAGCAGTGCTTTTCCATCTTGAAGTACAAAGCCTAGCAGCAACTTGGCAAGGTGTATCCTATTCATCTGGCCCATTTTAGAGATGAAAGACGTGAGGCAGAAGGAAGAAAAGCAAACACATGAAGAGATAAGAAGAAAAAGCTGTCTTTCCCCCTTCTTCTAAGAACTCAGAATCAAGCTGAAGGGAGTACCATTTCCCCAATAAATAAGCATTTCTCTTGCAAGTCTTGTTTCCCTTTTCCCTCCGCCTTCCCGCTGAAGGACCTCCTAGGTGAAAGTCTAGTATCCAAAAAAAAAAAAAAAAAACAATAACAAAAAACATGGAGCTGTACGGCCAGTTCCTGAACCTTCAATTATCCAAGTCTTCGCCTAATCAGATGCATCTTATTTTTTTAAATTCTCGGTGGGAGAAAAAGATATAAGCAAAAATGTAGGGGAAAGTGAGATTTTTTTTTAATGTTTTTTTGTTATATTATGTTAGTCACCATACAGTACATCCCTGGTTTCTGATGTAAAGTTCGATGATTCATTACTTGCGTATAACGCCCAGTGCACCATGCAATATGTGCCCTCCTTACTACCCTCAACAAACTGAGGGCTTCAGAGGGGAGGGGGTGGGGGAATGGGATAGACTGGTGATGGGTAGTAGGGAAAGTGAGATCTTAAAATACATGGAGGAAAGTAGAGCCAGCCATAGGCAGAAATGGCCAGTGGTGAGAAAAAAATGAAAAGACAGCCCTGCTTTGTACCCTTGGTGTCGTCAGAGGGGCTGCTGTGTATGCGTTATTTTCCCAGGAGGAGAAAGCCCGATTGCCTCCCCACAGTGGGGTTTCAGACACCCCTGGCTCAGGCAGCCTTGATTCCTCTGCTGTCCAAGCTCTTCTCATGGGGGCTCCTTTCTCCCTTTAAATGATTCTGGTCAGCTTTCCATGTGCTCCTCATTTATTTATTTCCCGTGTTCTCCCACTGAGTGGAGTTGTCTGTCCTCCTGCCACCCAGTGCAGCAAAAACAGCTCTGGTTCCAAGGTCCTTGTTGCTGTGAGTCCTTCCTGGCAGGCTGGCAGGCAACCTCCTCCAGACGGGACCCCCTGCAGGAAAGAGCAGCTCTGCCCTAGCTCCATTTCCAGGGACATGAGCGGACTTCCGAGGCAAATCAAAGGAGTCTGTATGATGGGGACAGGCAGTTTTCTCAAAATTTACTGTAGAAGCCTCTTTTGTCTGCGTCCTAGCACTACTCAACTGTGCGCCCCTGGTGTGTGCCATCAATCAAAGGGAGAGTAAATGGGATGCTATACTTACTAAGAGCCACCCATCCACGGGGGCATGAACCAATGAAAAGCCTCAGGTTCCTTAAAAACCTGTAGCCTGGGAGCGTTATGGGATGGGGAAATGTGTGACCACACAGAGAAGCAGCAAGTGTGTCATCCCAGAAGCTGCAAAGTGCTGCAAAGCGCTGCTCGCCACCCCACCCTGCTTTTAGCTAAAGACATTTCAGAGCTGTCAAGCAGGAACCTGCTTCGGGTAAGTGTCTCTCCCCACTGCAGAGCTGAAATCTAATTCACAGCTTGGATCTGATGTGAAGGCTTCCTCCCCAGCCCAGGAATGGCGTCAAAATGGCAAATGGGATCAATACACTTGACGAGCTCTGGAAAACCTCCTGGTGGGTGGGCTTGTAGAGCCTTCTTTGGACAGCACCCCCTAGAGGATCAATATCTACATAACAAGCTGGAAATAGAACGGCGGCGTCTGGCATCACAGCCGGATGCCTCCTTCAGTTCCTACAGTGCTCACATTTTAATGAAGTCCATGGACTCAGGCCAGTTCACTGCCCTCAGCTTATGAGACAGAAAGGCTCCCAGAGGAAAATCTGCATAATGAAAAGCAAGCAAGTTCCTCCAGCCAACCTTCTGACTTCCCAAGAGACAGATGTTGCAGGAGAACTGAAGCCAGAGCCTGGCTTTCTCTTCTGATTGGGTTGGGGTGGTGGAGAGAACCGTTCTGTAGTCCTACACAGACAGTGTCTTCAGGTGATGACAACGCAGCTGTCCTGTGTGCCAAAAACACGTTGGGACCCAGGGACAGGCAGGAGATCATGATGTCTGACTCAACAGAAATATAGTATATTGAATAACATTTTATAGTTTATGGAGTGTTTTCTCATCACTGTCTTTCTTGCTGGGATTCACTTCCCATTCTGCCTTGAATATTTTCTTTCTCAGTTTGATGACTCCAAAACCAGCCATTGGCCCCAATTCCTGTCCCCTGTGTCTTGACATTGTTTACTTCCTACACATCCTGCCCCAGACAAGCCCTGAACCATGTTTTCTGAGATCTTCCATTCAGAAGGATTCTTCCCCCTTACATTTATCTTTCCTATAGCATAGGCTCAGCTTCTGGGCAAGCAAGACAAATTATTTCAGGGAAAGTAAAAGGTTGGCTTAAAGCCCATTCTCTGAAATAGGACATTCCAGAGTTTTTAAAAGGAAGAGGGTTGGTGTCATAATTTCCACGTAGACATGCTATGGCAGTAAGAATTTTTGCTGACAGCATCCTGAAATAGAGTATATGACCCCACCAGCCCCTAGCAGTGTTCTCCCTACCCTCTCCATCTGCCCAGTGGTGGTGTCTATGGCCCTAGCAGGTATATCTGTTTTCCCCACTCACCCTCTGTGGCCTTTCTTTAGTGGCCTCTACCACCAGTGCTAGCCCTTGTGGCATATTGGACTACCATAATGGATTGCTCAGGGAGACTGACAAGGCTCTATACGGTCAGACTCTAAGGAATCTATGATCCTTTCCAGACAGACTTATTATAATACTCTGGGCAGACCACCTCTCCCAAGCCCTTCAGAGTACCCTGCTGTAAAAGTGATCCCTGATTCTTGTATTCTGTTCACCAAGAAAAATAAGGTATTATCTGCAGAATGCCTCAAGTTCCTAAGAGAACATTTATCACTCAGGTCCTTGGAAACACTTTGTTCTTTCAAAACTCTCAAGCTCTTCTCTTTGAAGATTGAGGGTTTTTTTTAAATTATTTATGATTTCCATCATCATCATGTTCATTAGCCATATCATCAACATCAATTAAGTCCACACTTGGAGAACCTACTGTCTGAATGTCACACGGTTGGCACATTCGATGTGTTGAAGGCACCTGCCTTCAGAGAACTTGGTGAATATCTGTGTAGTGTCAGGAGTGTCTCCAGGCACATGCATAAAAATAGAGAAATACAATTATGTGTCATTATGTATGTGTGAATTGCATTAGCTGAGTGGGGGAAAAAGTAGTCATCATGATGTCAAGAAGGGGGCAATAAGAAGATCATTAGTTCCAGAGTCTGTCTTCCTCCTATGAGAAAAATATAACCAACTCCTTTTTTCTCCTTTTTTGTCTCTCTCTTGTTGGTCTCAGACTGGTTGAAGGAAAGAAGGGGGTCAAAGTGGAAAACAGACCTTTTCTCTCAAAACTCATCTTCTTCAATGTCTCAGAGCACGACTATGGGAACTACACCTGTGTGGCCTCCAATAAGTTGGGCCACACCAATGCCAGCATCACGCTCTTTGGTAAGACTGAGCCCTGAGCTGGGCAGTGAAAGCAGGAAAGGGTCCTGTGAGACAGAAGGAGTCAGAAGGAACAGCCCGGGTGAGGTGGCAAGTGTAAGAGAATCAGGAGAAGCTGGGTAGGGGTGAGTTAGAAAAGAGAGGAGGGGGAGAGAGAGAGAGAGAAAAAAAAGAGAGAGGGAGCGCTAGTGCATGGTTGGGGATCGGTAGGAGGGAAAAAAATGAGAAAGACTGTTCATGCTTCATTTTGTAGTGGGCAATGATGAAGTGACATTTAATTTTTTCTCTTCAACAGCTCCTCAGCTGACTAGGGATGGGGTGGGGGCGGCGGTTCTAACTGGGCATAATAGCAAAGCACTTGGAGAGGAACATTTACTATTTCAATACTTCGTTCACTAGAGCCGTGTAAAATGTTACCATTTCTGAACCTTTTCCTGGCTGTTGGGACATAGGAGAAACTGGGTTCCGTTTGTAAAAGTAGAATCATGGGCCTTGGGGTCCTGAATATTAGCCTCGGAGGGAGAATTCACAAAGGAAATGAGGATTTCCCCAGCTCTTCATTTGTGTCAAAGGGTGTTGTCTGACTGGATTAAGATATATCGGTTCAGCCAAGCCACCATCCTGACAGAAGTCACATGGTCATTCATGCATTAATTCATTAAACAACGGTTTATTGAAGGACTGATATGGGCACAGCAGATTGCGCTTCCTTCCTTCCTTATCTGGCATCTATATTGGTGCCGGGAGCAAGTAAAGAAAGCAAACAGACAAGCTCCTTGCAGACCCCGGATGTCTCAAACAGCCACGCTCGGAAGTGAGCTGATGTGTAGGTCTGTGTCATCCGCCAGGACTCCAGGTGTCCAGGGGTGACTTGCATCCCTTGGTAGATCCAGATTCACCCTGCAGGCCGCAGGGTGAGTTTCTGGTTGCTTTTGCGGGAAAATTCCTCCGTACCCTCACAAGCTCAGGTAGCTTGGAATTTTTCAAATCCATTCCCCTAGTCTCCCATGGTAGCAAGCAGCCTTGAATATGATGGTGAGGGAAAGCAAGGAAGGTAGCAGATAATTAGCAAGAACATAAATTCTTTTTACTCTGAGAATTCCTGGAAAACCCATAGCTTCAATTACCTCACCCTCGCCCCCAGCCCCTACCACATCCTTCCACAGCACATTGCATCTGGCCTGCCCCAAATAACCTGCCTGTGCGGCTCCATTGTCCCATCTTGGCTTCCAAATCACATTCGGCCCCCCTTCTATCCAGCACATAAAACAAAACCCAGCTTTATCCAAGGGGGCTGGGAAGGGGAAGGCTGCCCTTGATCCCAGAGCTGGTAGCTCAGAATGGGCAGAGCTGTGATTAGAGTGATTGATCTGTCTGACATCCCTCACACAGGGATAGTCATAATTGCCCCTCACATTTGTCAGGCCTTCCTGGCTTTCTGGCAGGTGTCTGTCAGCAGAAACAGAAGGGCCAGGATTATAAAGGGGCAGACCCCTCCTTCCCTGGCCTTGCAAACCTGAGGCTCTCCTAGCCGTGCCGTCCACCCCTCCCCAGGCCTGCCCTCCTCCCACAGCAGCACTCATCCCAGTCTTCCTCCTCCACGGACCTCCTCGCTCTTCTGATTTGGATGCGTGACATGGTTTTGCAATTGGCTTTATCACTACTCTCTAATTCCCTGGCCTCTTCCCCTTAAGCCATCTGAAGATGAGAACAGGGAGAAAGCACAAACTTCGAGAGTGAAATAGCTGGCGTTTGTGACAAGGAATTCAGTGAGGCATGTGCCATAAATCTGCTCTTCTCGGCAGACCCCTGTGTTGCAATTAGAACCTCTGCCTCCCCACCGTCGGTCTGTCTGTATTCACCCTGTGTGCCATTGAGACGCTCCTCCAATTGCCAGCTCTCTGGAGTCCAGGATTCTCTTAAAAAAAAAATGGAAAAATGATAATATGTATTCAGATAAGTTTAGAAAGACTGGGTCAACCAAGATGAATGGGGTACACGTGGGAATGTTCTTTAATGTGGAAATCTCTGAGCTTTTCTTTACATGCTAAGTCTCTAAGAGGGAGAAAAAGCATGGAGCGTTTTCCAAATTTAATCCAACAGAAAGCAATTTTCACCTCAAATGAGAGACCATTTGTGAGGAGCTCATCACCGAAATGCCCGTGGCTGACATAGTCCTGAGGAACTAGCCAAATGTCATTAATGTGCAAGGTGGGTGTTTCCACCCCATTGGCTCTTGCCGAGGTTTAGTCCAGACACGGCAGCCCCAAAAGTCAAGATGGAGGCCCACCACCAATCACAAATACAAACTTATCCTGGAGGCGTCCATGTCATCTCCCATTATCAGCAGACCCCGAGCCCAGACCCATCAAGCAGACTGGGGCGATGGGAAAGCGGCATTTGTGTTACACAAATCCGTGAACTTTGTGATGCAGTCCATTGTCCTATAGCATCATGACAAGCCAGCTGCATTATCACCATTTTGCCACCAACTTTCATACAAACCGTGTGCCCTCATCACATGACCTGAACGTCGGAAAGTGAGGAATGCTGCGCAGGGAGGCTCCATCATGGCCGCATCCAAATGGAGCAGGGTCATCCTTCCCATCATGAACCAATAGTGTCCTGAGCACCTGCTCTCTAAGATGGCGGGGATTGCAGGGCCCCCAGAACGCTGAATCATGGTGGTTCTTGGGGCTATCTTGTTCCTACTGTGGTGCCGTGGGACCAGAAATTCCTGAACTTGGTCTCCCAAAGTGAGACACTGGGGGTAAGATGTGGGACAGAAACCTCATCTGGAAAGGAACTTTGGTCCTTTGCTACCAGCTCAGTCCCCCAGCTCAGCACAACTCTGGGAAATATAGGAGGGGTCAGCTCCCTCACTTTCCAACCATCACGTCCAAGGATGGAAACATAAGGCACGTTAGTGTTTCTCATGCTGCATCTTGTCCTACCACCTTTGGTTTTTGTGTCTTCCCTTATTTATCCATTCCCCCAGAACTGTATGTGAAAGGCAGTATACAAACTATATATGACAAATATATAGCGGCTGTATATAATAAATGTCTTTGTTTTCATTTTTCTCTCCTGTATGTCCCTCACCCGATTTAGAACTAAATGAGCCTACAAGCTCAACTTTGTTGCAAGGTCAGTATCCCCCTTGCTTTATGGTTTTTCTCCCCTCTCCTTTCTCCCCGAGCCCCCCTTTCCCCTCCCCAACCCCGCATTCCTCTCTGTGAGGTTGCTTAGAGGATGGTCTCTGAAGCTCGGGCAGTCACTGGCGCTGTTGGAGCTCCAAGGGTAGCTCTCCTGTCTCTGCTCACACCTTGCCCACGCTTCCCCTGAAGGGCCAGGTGCGGGGAAAAAAAAGAAACACCATTAACCTCGCAAAGCCTCGAGATCTGTGTGAAGGCCAAAGGTAGAGAGCATGAGTCTGAACCAGTAGGAAGACAGTCCAACCCCCCGAGCCGTTTTCAGAGCAAGAACCCTATCAATGGGCCCTGAGCAACACTGTGTGTGTGAAGATTTAAGTACCCCCTAAAATGCATCAGCTGGTTCAAAGCAAGGTTCTCTGAGAAAGGCAGGGAGGCAGGGCGCCGCACGCATGACAGTCTGCAAGCAGTGACCTGGAGTGGGATGCCACTGAGGTCCAGTGCAGAGCCTGACATTTAGCAGTTCTGTGCTCTTGAGCAAGTCGCTAAACGTTATTGAGGCTCAATTTCCTCTTCTATAAAATAGAATTGATCTGCCGTATCTACTTTAGAGTCGTTCCAACATTCGGCTGAAACTACATAGTACAAAGGCTTGGGAAACTGCCAGGTGCATTTTTAATCATTCCAGTCCAATCTCCAGATGCAGACCGAAAGGCAGGAATTTCCCTTGGTGCCACGTCAGAGCGTCAAAGCTCTTCTCCCCAGCCCCTTGACGTCCTATCCCACTTCAAGCCTTTCCCCATATACAGCTCCTGCCTCTCCTGCTCATGTTTGCACCGCCTTCCGACTTCCTCAAGGCCCACTAGCCGACCGTAAGTGACTCACGAAGGTCCACAAACCGAGCGGAGCTGGTTCACTAGGACTGTGCCTGAGCGTTTGGGCAGCGGTGAGCCTGGCCGAGTGGTGGATTTGAACCCATGCCGAGTGTGCTTCTGTGCTCCTCTGAAGGACAGGGCTGACCATAGGGTGGCCCAGCAGGAAGGCAGCTGTGAGGTTTTGCCCACCTGCCACCCCAATTCGCTGACCTTTCTCCTCCCACCTGCCCCCACACCCATCCCCCCGCATCCCTTCCCATCTGGCCGCCGAACACTCGTCAGAGGCTGGCGGTAGACTTGCAGGGTGGGGAAGGAGATGGAAAGAGATAAATTGCATGGGAAGCTGTTTGACAGATGAGGAAAAATACTTTTATCACAAAAAAATCCAGGGCTGCATTCTTCACCTTAGTAAGGCAGGGTACTATAGTGATACTCCACAAACAGGAAAATGAAACAAAGGAGTAAAAAGTGAAAGTGAAGTCAATGGAAGCATTCAGGTCCAATTCATGATTCAACTTATGTTTATTGAACCCTGGTGCAGTGATATCCACAGATCTAAAATCAAGAGCGTTGGGAAAGTAGCGAACCATAAATGGTAAAAGGGAGGCAGGAGGGACTGGAGCGAAGACAGATGGTGTTACAGGCTGTGCTTTCAGAAGTGACCGAGCTCATTCTGATCCCTTCGCTCTTTATTTCCAGAGGGAATAGGAGCTTTTAAAATAGTCAGTGGCTGCTCAGGAGTTAGTGTATCCCTGCAGGTGGACTCACCTGATGGAGGGGGCATTGTCCCACACCAGACCCAACGATAACACAGCAGAGCAGAAGCAAACAGCACTTCCGGCTGTTGAGGAGGGGAGCGGGAGCAGGACAGTTTGTGACCAGGCTCACCTGCAGAGACAAAGCTATCCCACCCCACTCCTCTCTGCTGTAACAATGAACTTGGGTAAAAGAATCCGTACACCAGCTCTCTTCTAAGCTTCTCGGGCTGCTCTCAATCCCACATCCTTCTTGTTGAATACAGGGCAATGGGTCATTGCCAGAAGTTGTAGATTGTAGACATCTGGAACGTGCCAAGATTTGGATTCGTGTGGTTTTCAGTATAGCTATTGGGCTCTTTTGTACAACTGAAGAATATCTTAGAGAAAACAGACCTTGCACCTGGGGCATTTCTCCCATTCATCTGTGTTCTGTTCTTTCTTTCTTTCTTTTCTTTTCTTTCTTTTCTTTCTTTTCTTTTCTTTTTTTTTTTTTTTTTTTTTTTTTACCTCCTCCTTTGCTAGTCTCCCATGGAATAGAGAGCTATCTATTTTCTCAGGGAATACCCCTAAGTTATGCTCTTCTTATCTCAGAAATACCAAACAAGATTTATACAAATGCATGGATTTCCACGGACAGGGTCCACGTGGCTTTTAAGAGAAGTTCTAAGCTATTTTGTTACTCAGTATCTGGATGAGCTAGAGAGATTCTGATAAGAGAATTTCATTCCTCCTCAGCATTTTCTGCCACCTTTGAAGTATTTCTCTGCTCCCCTTTTGCAAGCACAACAGATTGCGTGTCACCCTCTCGTATTACTATTTGGTGGTGCAGGACTCCTGCCATGATAAATAAGGACTCGGGGATGGGCCACCATCCCTCACCAAGCTCCCTCACAGGCAAGCGTGCCGCGGCCCACACTGCAAACTCAGCGTCTTGGTAGCCATTCATTTCCCATCCACGGTCCTTTGTCTTTTATCTCCTAGGCATGAAGTCAGATTTGATGGTATCAGTGGGCTGGGAAAGGTTGGCTGATTATTGCCTGTGAACCTCACAGTGACTGTCAAACCAACTTATTAAAGAATGGGGGAGTCAGTAAACTCTGTGTATCAGAAGGAAAAAATTGCAGCAGGAAAGAGGATCAGTTCTTCCCTGCAGAGGATTAAAGGTAGTTAATTAGGCCCAGCCATCCAGCAGTGAGCATTTCTATGACACGTGTGTCTAAATACTGAAGGTATAAAAAGGCATTCTCTCATCCTCTTCCTGGATGGTGAATATACCCATCCTGGCATGCAACCAGCTCTCTTCTGCCCACTAGAATCAGACAGAAGCCCTGTGCCTACCTAGGTACTTAGATTTAGCCGCAAGCATTGGCTTTGGTGGCAAAAAGATCACGTTATGAATTGACGGGGGATATTGACTTAGAGGCTTAAAGGGAATGCTTCTTTTTTCTTTTTCTTTTTTTTTCTTCTTCTCTTTTCTTTCATTCTTTCTTTATTTTGAATATTTTATCCAGTTTTACCTGGCTTCTCATTAATATAGCAACAACAACAACAAAAAATCACAAATTCCGGTCAAGCTCTTGGCAAGGAAAATGCATGCTTGGATTGTCAGGGATTGTTTGCTTTCTTGATAGCCAAGAATGAACTCAGAAACATGAGCTTATGGGTGGCTAGCACTCGCTTTGAAGGCTCAAACAAGGCCCACAGTTCTGCAAACTGGTGCAACAGTGATACCATCTCGAGCATGATACAGAAAACATGTTAACATTTCTGCCTCTCTCCTTGGTACCAAGTCAAAGGCAGTGGGATGGAGTGCAGCATCAGGGTAAATACAAAGAATATCTTGGCTACATTTCCCCCCTCATTGTGGTGAGATGTAAAGGGCACGGAAGGACATTTCAGATAATTAGAAGTTTCGAAACATCGTTACCTGGCAAAGCTCACGGATACATTCTAGCTTAAGATCAATGTCAAATAGTCCTTTGCCAAGGTGGACACTGAAGATTACTGACCTTCATTCAAGGAGTGTGTGTGTTAGAGATTCAGGGAAAAGAGTAGATAGATGGGGACAGTTCAGCTGAAGTTGATCTCTACCTTACAGAAAATCACAACTGGTATCTAGATCACTGTGGAAACTTATGCTTTCAATTGATTTCTCTTTCTGATAGTTCCAGCAAACCAAACTACCAAGTAGAACCCTCCCCTGTGTCCTCCCTCCAGCAGAGTCTAAACCAGCACCCCAGCAGTCTATGGCTGCCCTCCCCCAAAATGCACCCTACATTTGCACTGTTTGTGGGGTTGAAGGCCTAGGACTACTTTATCGCTCCACGAGTCCCTCGTCATCTTCCCTCCTGACAGCCACCCTTCTTCTTGGTACAGAGGGACTCAAGTCAGTCATATCTGAGTGAGACGCTTCGTGAAAATAGCCCCACCTCTGCTTCTGGGTGGGTCTCGAGGCCCCAGCAATCACTCCAAGGGACTGTCCTCACTACATGCACAGACAACATGGTGCCAGCACTCCTGGCTTTTCTCTACCACCTCGACTTGACGTCAGATCTTCTGTGGATCATGCCTTTGATCTCTGGTCATACATCTCTCCTTACATCTTTTTCAGAGTGGCTTCCCTGAGTTGCTATGTCCACTTTGGTCAAGAGGGATATCATATCTCAGTGCCCTGAAAGAATAGATAGAGAGCTTGAAAGCATACATATGTATTCATCTCAGGTTGGTCAGATATTTTAGTTTAGGTTAGGTTGAATTATATCTAGGTTATCTTTCCTTCTATATGCAAGGACCTTAGCACAGAGAGTGGTATCACTTTCATGCATTTTTTTTTACTTCATTGAGGTAGAATTGACAAATAAGAGTATATTTAAAGTGTAATCATGTTGATTTGATACGCAAACACGTTGTGAAAGGATTTGCAACCTCTCTGTATCCAGGCTGAACAACTGCAGAGACCCTTAGTTAAAGTGGGAAGTAAAATATTTCAGATTGGACCACTTCTGGCCACTCAGGACATCTACTATTAGCAGGAAAGGCTCTGTGGATTGTTCCAAGGTTTGAGTTGGTGAAATGTGGTTCTTTTGTGGTCTAATCATCAGAGAAGAGCTGGCATCCCAGTACATTTCCACGGGCAGGTCTTACTTAGCAAGTGCAAGTATAGCCCCATAGGTGCGGGTCTTACTGCCCAAGGTTACCCCTCTGGACCAGCTTGCGGGTCTTACTGCCCAAGGTTACCCCTCATGCAGGGAGGTCAGGCATCACAGGTCTGAGCCCTCTGGCACAGGGTTTGTAAAACACGTAGATATATGCCAAAGTTTTATATCTCAAATGTAGCACGGACACCTATGTTCAGATTGCTGTAGTATAATCCATTTGTTATCAGCCCATTTTACACTTAAGGCCTACACATGTCAACTAATTAGGGGATAGTCTGGTGGCCAAAGAAAGAAAGTTGTACAAAGAAGTATTTATTGGCTTGGGGCCTCGGGCTCCAAGGTGTACTGAGTCTCCTGCTACGAACCGATGGATGTGCTGGCTCTCATTGGATCAATGATCCAATCTGACCATCATTCATATCCTGTCCCAACCCCCTCCCCACTCCATCTTGTGGCAACTGCCTTCCCAGCAAAGTGGAGGGATGCACGTATGAGAGCTGGGCTGTGGTCAGGACAGCAAGAGCCAAGGGCAAAGCAAATGCCTCTGACTGCTTTCTACTTTAACAGTGGTTTGTTTTTAATTTTTTTTAGAAGTGAAAACTACAGCTCTGACCCCTTGGAAAGGTTGGTATATTTCTTCCCAGGCAGCTCTGCCTGGGTAGGGGATGGGTATCCAAAACTCTTCACCTTCTTCCCAGATGCCTTCTCTTCTGAGCTAACCCCTCAGGGAGCAGCCCAGTGGGATCCTTCCCTGACCTTGGGCCATCTCTGTGCCAATCTCAATTAACCTATCTCTAAGGACCTGCCATTCCCCCTGGGTAGCTTCCGCCCATAGACGTCTAACTGCTGTTTGCCGGCAGCACTAATGAGCACCTGCCAGGGCCCAGAATAGCTCCATGTCTTGGCTGCTCCATACCAGGCCGGCCTCTCCTCACACACAGATGCTCTAATGCAGTGATCTTAAACCTTTGCCTTGCATGCTGTCCTTTGCTTATCCTGTTCTCTCTTTCTCTCTTTCTAACTTGGAGCTGGAAGGGAAGTGGTGGGAGGGAGGGGAACATGGAAGGAAGAGGGAGGTTCTTGGGTGAGTCACTTGGCTACGAATAAAATACGTCTTATTTGAGGCTTTCATTCCCACTGGGTATTTCTGATGGATAAATTGACAGTTCTCTGAGACCTTAACTGTCTTGGTAATTAGTCTCTTCAGGCCTCCACAGCTCTCTAATGAGGTAAAGGGAATAAAGGCATCCGAGACAGAGTGGAGGCGTGGCTGCGTGATGACCAGAGGCCTCATCTGTGTGGCACGTGTTACCAGGTGGACGGGTTGAGCTGCCGTTCTGGTCAGAGCAGGCTGAGAGGGGCCTGCCCTAGGACGCTGGCACCCACACCTGCCTAGACAAAAGGGCCTCATCTCAAGGAATTCTTTCATGTGCTGGCGGGTGGGGGGTAGCCTGTGTGGGCCCCCCCTTTCTCCAGTGGCCAGGTGGGACAGGCCCCATAGCCTCACTTCCTCTCCTCTCCTTGTTCTTGGAAGATGTGTGAGTTACACATAGTGGCGGCCCCGAGTTAGTGGGAAGAAAATTGTATTTGGAGACAGAAGTCAAAGGAGCTTGGGGAAGTCACTTAAGCCTTCTGAGGCTAAGTCTCCACATATGAGAACTGAAGAGACTAATCCTCATCTCGTACCTGAGTGTCTTTGAGGGGCTGGGACACTGTTCCAAATGCAAGGACTCTTCCCAAAATCCTAATCGATATGGTTTTACTCCTATGTGTACTTTCTCTCAATTGTAAGAACTTTCAGTGACTTTTATTGGAAATAGAAAAAGAGGGGAAGGGTGTTTGGAAGTGAAAACTGAGATAAAGCAGAAGGTAGGGAAAGAGTGTTTTGTTTTGTTTTGATTCTGTTGGTCTGTTGCTTTTTTCTCCAAGTAGAATCTTAGAAAGAAAAACACAGAGACAAAGTAAACATGAACACATCAGTATGCATCAAAACATTCTGGTTCCTTCCTTCTTTCAACAAACATTTGTTAACTGCCTGCCATCGGCCCTGTTAGACACAGACCCTGCCCTTAAGGAGCTTATAACACAGAGGAGGAAATACATATTAGATAAATAAAGAGAAATATAACACAGATGGTATGCGATGCTATGGAAGCAAAACAGCAGGCAAGTCAAGGAAGTCTGCTTGGAGGAGGTAACTGGGAATGGAAGGGAATCTTGAAGGAATGGGAATCATTTGGATGAAGAGCATTTCAGGCAGAGGGTATGAGGGTATGAGGATGGGAAGGGAAGGGAATATGGCTCACACACGCACACCTGCGTGAGCATGCGTGTACGTGGCGCCCATGGGCTTGGGAGGCAAGGGGAAACCACGAAACAAAAAACGTGGCAGGAACAGTGGCTGAGGAGGCAGATAGCAAGCACATGACAAAATGTAGGGAATGTTCTACCAAGCAGCTGGGAAGTTTTGTAAAGTTCGTAGGAATCACAGGTTAATATCATGATGAATGTGGACTCCTGGAAACAACGCTCTGGAATTAGCATAAAGAATAACTTCAAGGGGTCAAGGCCATAGGGGGCAAGGCCCAGTCCTCTGTGAATTTTTATGGCAATTGAAAGGAGAGCTGATGCAGCTGTCCTCTTTGAGAGGACAACTGGAGTACCTGTGTCTCGATGTTTCCCAGGGGTCAACCCCTGTGTCCTCCTCCTTGTGATCAGGTTTGTCCAGGTCAGGTTTCCTGGACGTGCCTAAGAGAAGGATGGGTTAGGGTGAGGGGAGAGAGCGTGTGGAGGGGGAGGAAGCAGGCCGGACATGGTCCCATGCAGTGAGTGATAGTCGCTTGTGGGCCTAGCACAGGAGCGCAGCAGAGAGGCTCTGTGAGCGTGGCCAGGGTAACAATGCAGGCAAAAGGAGGCTCCCGCACACTTGGTGGCCCTTGCCTTTCTTCTATGGGAAGAGTTTTCTGACACAACAGGTCAGGACCCCTCTCTGCAGGCTCTCTGTGGTGCTTCCCAGCAGGCAGCGGAGCCACAAAGGAACTCCTAGGGGCTTAGCAATGAAGCCAAAGACAAGTGCCCAGAGCACGCACCTGCAGAGGCGGCCAGCCATTGTGAGGTACCTTGGGGGTCGTTTGCCCGCTCACAGCCGCCTCCCGTGCAGCCCTGCAGAGGCCCTGGCTGCAAACACGGTTTTCTGACTTTTCTACATGGTAACGAAGCCAGGTCCCCGCTGGGCTGTCTGCTTGGCTTGTGGCATTCTCCATTTCCCTCCCTGGAGACTCCCCGGAGCTGGGCGGCCCCAAGAGGAGGGAGTGCAGGTGAGCAGCCCAGAGCCACGGAATGCAGAGAACTGGCATTTATTCTCTTCTCCTTTACCACAGGGCATCTTCCAAGCCACAGCCAGGGCTGGGGGTGAGGGTGGGAATGTGCTAGAGGGAGTGGGGGAGTGGGCTGCAAGGCTGTGTATGCAAGCATGCAAGAGAGCAAAAGACAGGCAAGAGAAAGAGAGCCAGGCACCCACAGACACGTGTCTGGCCAGGAGCACAATGTGCCAGGTCCGCAGAACACCCTTGGAATTCTGTGCCTTGCGCATGGGAAGAGAGAGTGCAGCCACCAGGCCCGCCCCACTTAAACATGGAACCCGGCTGCACAAAGGCCTGCTGGCCCGCTGGCCTCAGAAACAACCTTTGTGGCTTGAAGTCAGCCTCAGATGCGGGCAAGGGTCTTGATGTGAAGGATCTTGGAGTGGCCCAGAGCAGCAGGGCTTCCTCTAGGGAGAGAACAGAGCACCTCAGCCTTGAAGGCATGGCGAGTGGCTTCTCTCCGGGGGTTCCAAAGAATGTTCTGCGGACAGCAGAGATGGAATGTGGAAAAAGGAGTCCTGATGGTGGTTTACATGGAAACACACTAGTTAGATGTCACAAGACAGCCAATGAGTGATGAGTGGTAAATGATAAGCATCTCTGAAGTTGAAATGTAAGGCATTGGAGCGTAAAAGCAGTGCCCCTTTGTCCCCTTCTATCCCACTGTGGACTGGGAGAAGGAGGGCATTCCATGACAGACGCCTGTAGTTTTGTGTTGCCCAGAAATTTACTTCCCAGCTGGGTGGAGCGCAGAATACGTGTGTTTTGTGTTTCCCATCATGAGAACTTGCACTGCCCGGCCTTGAGAATACTGTGAACCAGACACCCCAGACACATAAGATTGAAGACCCGGTCCATTTCAAGCTCATGACCGTCTCTTTAGCCACTGCCCCAGAAGCAGAGATTTGTCCCAAAGGTCTAGGAATTAAAGTTAGACAGGCAATGCTTCCAGGCTAGGGGTTCTGGAATGGACATGATGGAATCATCCCGTATGGAATCGAAAAGGCCTGCTTTGTTGCTGACTTGCCCTAGCCAGAGGTGTCTCTGGTGCGTAGCAGGCAAGTCAGGCAAGCAGGTTCTGGCTTTGTTTCCTGACCCCAGTGAGGACATGGGTCTAGGGGGCAAAGCAGCTTTAAATACCTCTGTTACATTTCGCGCAACAGAGCATTCCAGAGCAAGGCCAGTCTGACAAGGTGCCCCGCTGCAGTAGGTACTGACCCAGCTGGGCCTCCAAACTTGTGTGCACTATTCATGAACCCCGGCTCCATTTGTTATGGGCATTCTTGGCTAGAAAGCTTATGTTTCAAACAGTAGGGAAACTGCTGGAAAATTTCAAGCACCTCATGGTTTTCTGGTCTCCTGCATTTGGTCCTGTCTCCCAAGAGTGTGCTGCAGACCGGGGTGAGGTGCTCCTCTCACCCGCAGGTGTACCTGGGGCAGGCTTTGTATCCTAGTGTCCACATAAGCCTTCCCTCACTGCATGTACATAGCACAACGCCACCTATTTCCTTGCTGATCCCACCTCGACATCCAGCGGGCTGGTTCTGGCCTTTCAGGGACGGGATACTTGAGCTAGGGCTGCTGTGACCTCGTCCAGGTGGGGAAGAGGCCAAGGGCTGCAGGTGGAAGCCCAGTGCCCAGCCCGAGATGGAGTGATCGACAGAACGGGCGCTGGGTCCAAGGCAGCGGCAGCAGGGAGACAGATCACTGTGTCCAGCAGGTCCTTCCCTGCACAACAGGGTGAGCAGCTGGAGGGTTACGTGCGTGCTCAAGGCAGGCACTGCTCAGAAGTAGTCAGATGATGACGCCGACGCTACAAGGGCTGCACTTCCTCAAAGCTCTTTATAGAATGTGAATTAATTCTGCCACCGTCTTGAAGTTGACCCTGAGCCATGGCCTTAGCACGTTACAACACAGTAAAGGAGTCGTGGCCACCAGCACACTTGACCCTGAGCCTCATGTTTTCTTCGTGCAAAGGAAGGCTCCTTGTGATACAGTGTGCGTCTGCGGGGGCCAAGCTGTGCAAGGTTATTTCTAGTGTGGCCCCCCTGCCACGGATGGAGCGGGAACATGAGGTGTCCCAGTTAGAGGGACGCCTCATCAGAGGCAAGGCCTAATGATGGCAGATCAGGTGACGGATGGCCCCTCTTAGACCAGGCAGCCCATGACGAGTGTGTTCTCTCCACAGGCCCCGGCGCAGTCAGCGAAGTGAACAACGGGACGTCGAGGAGGGCGGGCTGCATCTGGCTGCTACCTCTTCTGGTCTTGCACCTACTCCTCAAATTTTGATGTGAGTGCCACTTCCCCCCTGGGGAGAAGCTGCTGCCACAGCAACCACCCACCCCACAGCGACGGCAACTCCGACAGCAACAAGAGCACCCCCGTTTCTTATGAGCTAGAATCAAATGAAATTCCGAGACACAGAGCCTAATGGGACACAAATTCGAGGGAGGGGAAACAAAGAATACTTTGGCGAAACACATTTCAAAGGGAAATTGCGAATCGCCTTGCAGGCCTTGCAGTTCCGTAGGCACAGCTGAGTTTTCTTTCTTTGTCCGAACGGAAAGAACGCACACCCGGCTTTGGACCCACCCGCAGCTGCATTGTGACCTGTTTGTGACCAGGGTGGGCCGGGCTCAGCCACTCTGCCCTCTAACGCACCCCCAGCAAGGAAAATTCTGGCGTCGGCCATCCCAAATTCAACAGAGACGAACGCAGAGCGAGTCGTGCAGGCTCAGATGTGCCACTGTGGCCCCTTTCAGAGACTGTGCCACTGTTGTGTGTGTTACAAAATGCAAAATTAAAGAAAAAAAAATAAAGAAAAAGGAAACTAAATAAGACAGCCTGACAGCTACAACAATCCCACAATCAACAGCCACAAAAGATATTGTTACACTTTCTTTTTTTTTTTTTTTTGGTTTTCGTTTTACTACATGGACATCATGGATAATAAGGGATTCTGGTTCATTATTAATTTTATTAATTATATTTTCTGATATGAGTCTAGAATTTAGTGCAAAAACAAGACGAGACTAAAAAATACACAAATGAAAGGGGTGAAGAGAAGTATGTTTGTTAAACATTAAAAATAGTATACTTCTTAACTAGGTTTACAACTGGTGGACCACACGCCGGGCATTAACCACCTGGTGAGGATATGTCAAATCCACCAAAAAAAAACCACATACGATTTAACCAACATCTCCACCAGCGCTACACATTTCTCCTTCTCCTGGCATTTAATGCAGACAATACTATGCTTCTACCTGCTGTTTAGAAATGGAAGGGTGATCCGCACTCTATCTTGAGTTTGTTGGCTATGCTTCTTTTGATGACATATATTATACAGTATATATATACATATATTTTTTTTGTTAGAGTTCTAGCCATTTTATTTCTCAGCAGGGTCCTTTCTCAGACATTACTGCATGCTGTATATGGCGTTAGCTGTGTGTCGATCTTCTAAAAGATGATAGAGTTTACTGGTACTTGTGTAATCAGCTCCTGCCTTTTTGTTTTCTTGGGTTATTTACACGTCAGAGACATTTATAAAAAGTGAAAAGAGAAAACAAAACAAAACAGTAATACCAGGCACAGCATCTTTTCCAGGTGTGGCTCTTGGAGGCGAAGGCCCCAACCGGGAGGCCTGACTTCTCCGTCATGCCTCGGGGCTGTGAGCAAACAGCGAGCGACTGGACCAGCTGAACAGTCAGTAACCACTTGCTTTAGCCCATTACGGGAATCTCTGATGCCTTTGTGACTACTGGAGAATTGAATCCTCTCAGTTCATTTTATTTAATTTCCCACCTTTGTGTGCGTGTGTATGAAAGAGAAGAAAATGCAGTTTTTAGATAACCTTTTTTTTTTTTCCTCCCCCGAAGTCTGGGAACGGGAGAGGCCTCGGGGAGGGGTCCTGGATGTGATGAGGGAAAGTGGGATTGGGGGCTAGGGGAGGGAGGGGGTTGTCTCTGACTTGACATTAAAAAGTGTTCCATGTCCCTCTTCACCTGGTGTGGTACCTCATTCTCAGCTGGGGGGCGGGCCTGAGGGCCAAGAGAGCCTGCCTGGCTCAAGTGGGAAGAATATGGAGGCGACCCTGTATCTGACTCAAGCTGCTGCTGCTTAGCCCCCTCGTGGGGGTGGAGTGGGTTCCTTCTGGGATGTGCTCTGATGACAGGTGGGTTCAGGGAACCACCCTCATCCTCCTAACAGAAGCAAAGGAGGGCTGGCCGTCACGAGGACTGCATCTCCAATGTCTTCAAGAAGGTGCTGGCTGAGCTTTGCAGCATTCCGCTGGTGGCCAAACACCCCACTTCTCAACCTGGGCAAAATGTCAAGCCCGGTTAGGGAAAGGCTTTTCTGTGTGATTATTTTGGGGAGGCAGCCTAGTGCAGCTATCACAAAAAGAAAAGACAGGGGAGAGGGGAAAAAAAGCTCAAAACGTTGTGGATTAGTATTAAATTATCCCAAATTCTACCAACCGGTGTTTTGGGGAACTCTTTTCCCATCGTGCCTACCCCCAAACCTTGCCTTCAGTCACAGATAAGAGGAAAAATAGATTTTAATACCAAATAGTATTCAAATAATTCTAATCTGTGCTGATTGATTCTGGGAATTAAATAAATAGCTGCAGATTCGCTGAGAAGCAGAAATAGGTCAGAGGCGAAACACTGAGGAATTACCGTACCTGTGTCCTCAGGGCTCGGTTCCACCCCAGAGGAACAGGCACTGTTTAGGAAGGAGCTCTGACTGTTACTAGCAAAACCGAGAAAAGATGGTTGACTTCAGGTCTCTCTGTGCCCTTTGGCCTTCCACCCTCACCACCAGGCACCAGCTACCCCACCTTCTTCCCGGCAGCGTGATCTGGAGGAGTCTGGCCAGACCTCACACAAATTTGACTTCTTTGGAGTCACCCCTCCCTTATATCCCGGAACTGCTAGGGCGTGGGATTTGGGTGTCCTTAGACTGAAAGTGGATGGTGGGCATTTATCAGTTCTCCTTTGCCCGAAACTACTGTAGACACTGGCAAGAGGGTTTTTGAGCAGGTGATGGTGTTCACAGGATTAAAGTGGACACTGGTAACTCCCATATTGCTAAACGTGAGCCCAGACGCCTCTGAGTAAATTGTACAAAGACATCTGCAAAGAGACACTTCCTAGAGTTTGCTGGGACGTGGCAGCATGGGGACACATGGCCTCCATTTGAATCAGAGCTTTCGCTTTCATACTTACCAAGCATGCGTTAGATCACTCCTTCGCTATCCTCCCAGGAGGGACTTGTCAGTTACGACCAACTCGATAAAGTGGCGTTGATGAGGAAGACTTCAATTTACCTATTGGAGAATTCAATAGCCCTTCTTGTCTTGCGGTTCTTTAGAACACTGGTTATTCAAGAGCACAGGCCTTGTAGAAGCAGCTTTGGCGTGACCGATGGGTTCAGCAGAAAGGAGAACCCCCTACCCTGTGGCAGGAGGGAGATCCTCTCATCTTCTGTTTTGCGTTCCACAGGAGTCCCAATCTGCTAAATTTCAGTCTTTAAAGGGAGCGTCCGTGTGCTCACAAGAAAGGGCCTTTTTTTTTTTTTTAAAGATTTTATTTTATTTATTCGACAGAGGCAGCCAGCGAGAGAGGGAACACAAGCAGGGGGAGTGGGAGAGGAAGAAGCAGGCTCCTAGCAGAGGAGCCTGATGTGGGGCTCGATCCCAGAACGCTGGGATCACGCCCTGAGCTGAAGGCAGACGCTTAACAACTGTGCCACCCAGGCGCCCCACAAGAAAGGGCCTTTAACCAAATGTACAGTTCAATCCAAGAAGACATGGCTTTGATTAGGAGCTTATAGGGACAATTCTTGGACCTGTTTCTTTTCAGGAAAAGGAGCTTGGCTAGAGAGTTGTTGTTCATTAAAGAAAAACATCCTGAATAGTGTCTGAAGTTCTCTTTCTCGGTACAGGTACTGACGGAAGACTATTCCTATAGGCTGGCCTGGATTTCAGGTGTACTGGACTCCTTGAGACTCCAGTCATTGGCAGACTTTAGGAATCATCCAGCACCCCCCCACACTCTAGGATGTCCTTTGGGGGAGCCATGATTTAGGTCTTATCTCATATTTAGGTTTTATCCCATAACAGTCTCTCCTGTATTTAGGGTATGGGGTGGTGGGGTATGTTCTAGCCCTAACCACTCCAAGAAGACTCCTGAAGAACCCCGTTCATCTCGTTTCAACAGAATATCTGTTCCTTCCTAGCCACACAGATGCACAATGGCTCACAAGTTGTAGTTAAGTCTTTCCCCATAATTCTGCTACATAGTGGGTTCAGATGTGTCACCTGAAGCATTATGAGTGGAAAGGCCTTCTGATGAGTGGAACTTGCAAGTCTGGAACTATAATCACAGTTGATGATCCATAAATGTTTTTGTTGCTGTGGGTGGTGATAATGATGGTGATGATGCATGACAGCTATTGTTCTTCAAGCTGGAGATAAGTTAGCAAATGAATTAACGCTAAAATCGGGCTGAGATTTAGTACGTTTCACTAGACTGACCCATCTCTATTGTATAATTCAGTTTAGGAGGGAGGGCAGTCACACCAATCAATCACCGAAATATCCCTTTAAGGCGTGTATTTAATTTTTTAAGAGAATGTAAAATCTGGGATCAGCAAAACATCCACAATTTTTCATACTTACAACGGTACAAATTTGAGGTACCTCTCAGGACAGGAGAAAAATCTATGCAACAAGAGAGATATGGCAGAGTCGATGGTCCCTGCTCACAATAAGCCTACACACCCTTGTGCTTCTATGGCCAAGTGTATACGCACATGCCAGCCATTTACTCTTCATCAGATAAGCACCTTAAAAGAACTGAGATTAGTGGCACTAAATAATACCTCTTCCCAGCATTAAAAAAAAAAAAAAAGTAAACTAAATCCCAGACCTAATTTGGTTCACAACTTGCTCACTGGCATTTGATCGTATAGTTAGCCTCCCCTTTATCATCCCAAACTGCTCAATCGGGTCATTCTAAAGCATCAATCCTTACCTCTCTCTGCTTTTAATTCAGACACTATTTCCACGAGTGCCCAACTCTATCTTTCTCCAAGGCAATAAATGCAAATGAACATCCCCATGATTTGTGAGTAACTGGGATCTCTGAGTCTCTGCATCTTCGTTCTAATTTCCCTGTCCCTCACAACTTCATCTCTCTCCCATCTTATCCATATTATGTGACTAGAACAACACAGTTTTCTGTAGCAGACTGTCCAATTCCTGAGCTCAAGATATGATCATTTCTTATAATTTATGTCTGAAGCGTGTTGGCGCATTATTTTTTATGAAGGAGGCTTAGTTTGGCTTTCATATTCTGAATGTTGATCGTATCCCTATCCAAGCCTCCATGTAACTTAGACATTGCTTCTGACACACTGTTAAGGTACATGAATTTATTTCTATACTTCAGGGATTGTTGGCATTATTTGAAAACGAATCATACCTCTGCCAGCATATCTCTTTGATTAAAACTTCCTAGAAATACAAGTTGGCTATGGCCATAGAATTTACCTGGTTTCCAGTGACTCTGATTTTGGTATTTCTAAGTATCAGTGCACTATTTTGGATATAGAACTGAATTGCTGAGCAGCAGAACTAGAAATTAGTCCCGATTCTATTACTAGCTAGGTGGTTTCTCTTTAGCTTTTATATAAGGTGTTATAATGGAGGATTACTAATCATTTTCAATCTTTAAAATTCAATCATGTAATTTCAGACTTTATAAGATCTTAGCGAGAAAAACTTTGGAAGGTTGTGTTTTTGATAAATGACAATGGAAGGTGTGAATTGGGGTGAGTTCTGGAGCCAATTCATTGTCCTTGTTCCCAGGATGCCTTATAAGAAGGGGACATGCATGATCAAAGCTCTTATTTCTACAGATTTTTGAAGTAACTCCTTAAGGAGGATTTGAGGGATGGACACCGAGGCCCCTGGAAAAGAGTGTTGTCTAATAAAAGACAGTGGCTTTTTCTGGAACAGGAAATGATGCTAGCCCCGAGCTGCTGTTCAGTTTTGCTCTCTATATGACACAAGTAAAACAAGAGAATAAATGCCATACATTTTAAAGTCTAGGGAAGCAAAAGATATTGGGGCTCGACAAAATACTGGGAGTTCTCACTAAGAGTGTGTGTGCGTGTATGGGGGTGCGCGTGCGTGTTCTTGGATGTTCATGCACGTGGACGTGTGTGCGGGGAAGCATTTACTGTAATTATTAAATTACACAATCCTTCAAAAAAAACGGCACCTGTTATTCCCAAGATCCATCTTTAAAATAATAGGAGACAGTGATGAAAAGAGGTCTCCAGATAAGATTTTTCATAATTATATCACAACGTCCTGATAAGTGCTCTGTTCAAGAGTCCAGAAATGTTTGTGCAGGCCTCATTTGACATATTTATGTATTGTTGGTTCAATTCTAAGTTCACAGAGTGCCCCACTTTTCATCCTGCCTCTAGACTCTGTGCTTCATTTGTAACTCCTCCGTGAAGAGCACGAGGATATAAGAGGCAGTGGGCAAAGATTAAACTGAGTTTGGCATTGGAAACCGCATGATCCTTGGTCCCTTTTTCCAAATGTTTGTTCCAGGCCACCCTCTTAAGCTTCAGAGTTGATGGAAGGATCAGGTGGAGCCATCAAGCCATATCGCCTACACTCTGGGCACTGCAAAGGGAAGAAGAACACACGCCATAGAGCACACACGTGGGTGAGGGGGTCCTTGTCTTCCTTTGGAAGGAATGGGGTAGAAAGAGAAGGAAAAAGAAAATAAATGCTTTATCATGTCACCAATTCAAGCCAGTGCCATGTCATTCTTTTCATTCCTGTCCATAATTATTCTCATTTGTACTCGGCCACTTGGAAAGGAAGACAGACAGGAACTAAGATGTACAGTAATAGCTGCTGTCTGGTAAACACAAAATTCTGTTCTCTAAGTGTCCACCTGAGAGTTTAATAACCAAGAACAATGAAAATAAAATGATAAAATAGAGAAGAAATTCAAAAGATACAACTTATTCCGGAGTCTGTATGTGGGAGGGGGTGTACATAGACACACAGCAAATGTGGCCTGTGGTGCCAAAAGTAAGTTCTTAGAGGGTAGGGGTGAGGCCCTGCCTCCTTCCTCACCAGTCACTATGAGCACCATTCCTAGACCAGCTCTTGGCACAATACAATCAGATTTCCCACATTAAAGGTAGCACGTGCTATTGCATACCAATTTTCCCTCATTTTTTGAGGAACAAGTGTAAGTAGAATAGAATATGAAACAGGCAGCCAGAGGATGTGTTCTAGCCCAACATAGGCTAGGGTTTGTGGTGGGATCTCCAACAGGTCATCGAACCTCCCAGGGCCTTGATTTCCTAATTGCTAAAATGAATATTGGACAGGCTGGTCTTAAAAGGCCCCCCGAGGTCTGAAACATGCTGGACCTCCCTTCATCATTCTTCCAGAGTTCACATCTATTTCCCAAAATGAGAGAAGTCCACATTTGAATTGGTCTTGTGGAGTTATGTAAGAGG
This sequence comes from Ursus americanus, assembly GCF_024610735.1. Taxonomy (NCBI): domain Eukaryota; kingdom Metazoa; phylum Chordata; class Mammalia; order Carnivora; family Ursidae; genus Ursus; species Ursus americanus. Next base: position 37,613,042 of record NC_142142.1, on the reverse strand, counting down.
TATTGCTATTCACACTTGGCTAGGAAGGGCCCCTTTTTCTGGCATGGAAATAAGGATTAAAAAGGCCAGAAGGGGGAATGAAGCATGAGAGACTATGGACTCTGAGAAACAAACTGAGGGCCTCAGAGGGGAGGGGGGTGGGGGAATGGGATAGACCGGTGATGGGTAGTAAGGAGGGCACGTATTGCATGGAGCACTGGGTGTTATACGCAACTAATGAATCATCGAACTTTACATCGGAAACCGGGGATGTACTGTATGGTGACTAACATAATATAATAAAAAAAAAATTAAAATAAAAAAAATTAAAAAAAATAAAAGAATCCAAAAAAAAAAGGCTACCATTCTCAAAGCATTGGACGTGAGGCTCTTCTTTGAGAATCTGAAGGAAAAAAAGACAGTCACACTCTTAAGACAAGAAATCCAAACAAGTGCACATGCTCCAAAAATGCTTATAAAATGCTCTAGATGGTTATAGATGGTTTGTGGACTATTCTAAACCCATGTTTAAAAACCCTACTGTGATGCTTCATTCTGGATTTCTCTTATAGGCTGTTTACATTTCTCAAATATATTTGATAAAGATTGTGTCCTACATGCTTTGATTTTTAATCAAATAAACAGAAAACAGCCGCTTCTGGAATCACCCAGGGAGTCCCATATGGATTAAAGCTCATCATTTAGGAATCAAACCCATAATGATGAGATTGCTCAAGCTTTTTGCCTACAAACTCTTTTTGTTGACTGACTTCTCAGGGTATGTTCCTTACTCTGACAGTGTCACCATTTTAGATAACACCAAACTTGTTGGTGTTTTTATTTGTGCTAGCTGGTAATTCTGACTCTTCCTGTCAGCCAAACAGCTCACAGTCCACAGAAAGCCAAGGAAATTAAATCACCACTGTTTTCTCCCCATGTCTGTTAGGCCTAAGGTGGTCAGGACATTTTCCTTAATAAAAAATAAATTCGCCAGACACCCCATGATCCAGAATAATGGATAATTCACCCTTCCCACTAGCATTCTCTTCCTCATGTTCTGGGTACAGGATGCCCCCCTCCAAGAGTGAAAGGCTTTCTTCATCTAGGGAGCATTTGATTGAGCCAACAGTAGCACAGCACGTGTGTAAAAGGGTCAGGCAAACCATTTGCCCAGCCCTAGTTCTGAACAAGGAAATCAATATTCCACGGTGTAATTCACCAGTCAGAAGTAATCGCCCTCCATCACAGCAGCCCAAGGGCAGCAAATTCATTACAATGTGCTTGTTGCCATTCTCTCACGTACCTCAGCACTGCTGCTTTACAAATACGTCAGACACCCTGGCCTCCTGATCGTTTTTGCATTAGTACCTGTCTTTTCCCCCAGCCACATGTAGAATCATTCTTCTAAACACTGGCACACTAGGAGCATCTATATTAATGTCTCATCATTCCTTGTCTTCAAAAATAGAAAAGAATAATCTGTCAGGTAGAGTCCATGGCATAGGATTACCTGAGCTCTGGAACACTGGGCATCAAATTAGAATTTGTGAGTAGAAGCATAGGCTATTTTCATTAACAAACATAGCAGTGTTAAGACACATCCCTGAACTATCAATGAGAAAGTCTCTCTGATTAAATAACCCACTATGACTTCTTTGGTAGCATTTTTTCCCCTGTATATTTCCCTTTATCTCCTTTCCTTTCCTTCCATTCCCTCCCTCTAGGACAGCCTAACCTTTGCACTAATAACCTAAGAAACTAGAGATCTAAGAATTTGAGGGGAAAAAAAATCAGTTCCATAGGGTTGTTCCAGTACCCCTGTTTACACCAGGCATTCTGAGAGTAATTGTGACTTTGATGAAAGAAATGCGATCTGGTTGGGCTATACCTAGGAATACACATTACCTTGGGTTAGATATATAGTACCCTGAACTACACATTGGCCCAGATCATTGCCAGATGCTTGGTAGACCTCTAAGACAGTTCTATACTACGAACTGCAGTAGATGCTAGCCCTTGGTTAACTTGAGGCAGAAGCCAGTTTGACTCAAGCATATTTATCCAGCTTCCGCCATCTAGTGACTAATTCAGATGAGCCACACAAAAGAACAATCGCCCAAGAACACCCAGGTGCCATTACTGCAAAAATTCCTTGAGGAGTGACATTAACAACATGGGCAGTAAGACATTCTTGTCATATCCCCCCTTTCTACAACAATTTGGTATCCATGCATAGGCAGAAGTGTCTTTGTGGGAGCTGTGGGATCCAGAACCATATGCCTAGGGGCCAGAAGGAGTCTTGCTCAACTGTGCATCAAGTAACAGACTACAGACCTTGGTTCTGGCTGTGGACCCTGCACTGACCCGTGAACCAGCCCCAGCCCCTCTCAGTCACAGTCAGGAGCTCCTAGAGAACATGATCTTAGATCAAGCATGAACTTGAGAGCCTTTATGGAAGTCCAGGTTTCTGACAGAAAAGTTCCAGCACAGCATTAGAGCTAAAAATACAAGTTTTGTTGCCTTGGAAAGGGTAAGAGGAACTGTTTGACTTTACTTACATAACCCTTTCTCCAAGGCAGCACAGCTCAGTGCCAAGTGAGACGTTCTCAGTCCATGATTTCTTCCGTGGGGGAAAGCTAAAGTGTATGAGTAAGCACTCATCTTTCCCAGACAGGGTCCATTTCTCTCTCATTCCATCCATACTACTGTCATGAGCTGCATGAGCTGGGGGGCTGGAAAGGCTGGAAGAGGCTCGAAGAGTGGCAGATAGGACTCTAGGAAGGCATTATAAAAAAGACACAGATCCTACTAACTCATCACAGTCTCCATCAGGAGGGCTTCCCATGAGCTGCTGGTGATACCTCATCCATGGATTCCCACAGTTGGCCCACACCTACCCCCAGCATCTGGCATGCCTCATCCACACACCCTCACATCCTGTGGCCAGTCCTCTGTGCATACCCTAACATTGGCAAGAGTAAGCTTTGGTAGATGGTTAATGAGCACGTGCAGAAAAACAGCCCAAATCTACAAGCCAAGGAGAGACCAAAAACTTGAGCTTTAGTGCTGCCCTTGGGAAAGCAAAAGGGAGGTGTCTGCATTTGGCCTGGTGCATTGCAGAACAGAGAAACGGAACACAAGCTTAAGAATTCTGCCAAAGAAGAGAGCAAAAAGCGTGGAAAAGGCATACTCATAGAGTATCTGACAAAGCCTTAGAATCCCTAGAAGAATGGACAGAACGTATTTCTCTTCCTAAGTCAGTTAGTGAAGACTAGAGGAGGAGATTGCTGCTGATAATGTAAAGATAGTAGAACTTTAAGGAACATGAAAACTCAAGGAAACATGATACCCCCAAAGGATCACAGTAATGTTCAAGTAACCTACCCCAAAGACATGGAGACCTGCAATTTACCCAATAAAGAATTCAAAACAGCTATTCTAAGGAAGCTCAATGAGCTACAGGAAAGCACAGAAACACAAGTCAATAATATCAGAAAAACAATACACAAACAAAATGAGAAGTTTAACAAAGAGCACGAAATCATTTAAAGAGAGAGAAACTCTGGAACTGAAAAATATAATGAATAAAATGAAAAATGTAATAGAGACCATCAGCATCAAAATGAATCAAGCAGAAGGAAGAATCTGTGAATTTCCAGACAAGACCTTTGAAATTATTCAGTCAGAGAAGCACAAAGGAAAAAGAATGAAAGAGAATGAAGAAAGCCGATGTGATCTATGCAATACCATTAAAAGAAGAAATCTGCAAATTATTGGAGTCCCAGAAGGAGAAGAGATGGAGGAGGGAGCCAAAAGCTTATTTAAAGAAATAATGATGGACACCTTCCCAAATCTGGGGAGAGATCTGGATATCAAAGTTAATGAAGCTCAGAGGTCACCAAACAAACTCAACTTAAAGATATAGTCTCCAAGACACATTAAATTAAAATGTCAAAAATCAAAGATAAAGAGAGACTCTTAAAAGCAACAAGAAAAAAGAAGTTGTAACTTATAAGGGAGCCCCCACAAGGCTCTAGGCGAATTTCCCAGCAGAAACTTTATAGGCAAAGAGAAAGAAGGACGGTATGTTTAAAGTGCTAAAAGAAACAAAACAACACAAAACAAAACAAAAAACTGCCCAAGAATACTCTATCAGGCAAAGTTGTTCTTCAGACTTGAAGGACAGATAGACTTTCCAAATTAAACAAAAGCTGGGGGAATGCATCACCATAAGACTTACCTTACAAGAAATGCTGAAAGGAGTTCATCAAGCTAAAATCAAACAGTAGGAACATCAAATTCAGAATGCATTAATACTACAATATGGTGGTGTGTTAACCATTTAATGCTAGTATAAAGTTAAAGGACAAAAGTAGTAAAAATAGCTTTAGCAAAATAATATGTTAACGAATGTACAATATAAAAAGAGGTAAATTACGACATCAAAAAGATGAGTGGGGAGTAAAAGAGTAGAGTTTTTGTATGTAATCAAAGTTAAGTTGTTAACATAAAATAGACTTACACCTGTAAAATGTTTTTTTAAAGCCTATGGCAACCACAAAGCAGAATAAAATCATACTGCTACAGAAAATCAATTCACAAAGGAAGGCAGAAAGTGAGGAGAAAGGAATAAGGGAACTACAAAACAGCCAGAAAATAATTAATAAAATAATTAGAAAGATGGCATTAGTAAGTACTTACCTATTGATAATTAGTATTAATTTAAATGGATTCAATTCTTGAAATCAAAAGGCATAGCATGGCTAGATGGATAAGAAAAAAGCAAGACAGAACTATATGCTGCCTAGAGGTGACTCACTTCAGCTTTAATGACACACACAGGCTCAAAGTGAAGGGATAGGAAAAGATGTTCTATGCCAGTGAAAACCAAAAGAGAGCAGGAGTTTTTATATATGTATATCATATATAAAACCAAATAGACTTAAGCCAAAAACTGTAATAAGATAAAAAGACCATATTATAATGACAGTGTGGTCAGTTTATTAAGAATATATAACAATCTTATGCATCCAACATCAAAATACCTCAAATATATTAAACAAATACTAACAGATCTGAAGGATAGACAATTCTCTAATAGTAGGGGACTTCAATACCCCATTTGCAACAATGGATAGATTATCCAGACAGAAAATCAATAAGGAAACATTGGACTTGAATTACAGTTTAGACCAAATGGGCCTAACAGATATAGACAAAACATTCCATCCATCAATAGCAGAAAACACATTCCTCTCAAGTGCACATGGAATTCTCTAGGATAGGTCATATTATAGGTCACAATATAAATCTTTTCAAATTTAGGAAGATTGAAAACATATCAAGTAACTTTTCTGACAATAGTATGAAACTAAAAATCAATTATAGGAGGAAAGCTAGAAAATCCACAAATAAGTGGAAAGTAAACAACTTGCTCTGAACAACCAATGGGTCAAATATGAAATCAAAAAATATCTTAACAAATGAAAATGGAAACACAACCTGCCAAAACTTATGAGATGCAGCACAAGCAATTCTAAGAAAGAAATTCATAGTGATAAATGCCTACATTAAGAAAAAAGAAGACCTTAAAAAAAAAAACAACTTAACTTTAGACTTTCAGGAACTAGAAAAAGAACAAACCAAGCCCAGTGTTCACATAAGGAAGGAAATAATAAAGACGAGAGTGGAGATAAAGTCATAGAGAACAGAAAAACAATAGAAAAAATCAAAGAAACTAAGTGCTAGAGTTTTTTGAAAAGGTAAACGAAATGGACAAACTTTTAACCAAATTAAGGAAAAAAGAGAGAAGACACAAATAACTAAAAGCAGAACTGAAAAATGAGACATTACCATCGATGCCACAGAAATACATAGATCATAAAAGATTATCATGAGCAATTATACACCAGTAAATTGGATAATAAAAGAAATGGAGAAATTTCTAGAAACATACACCTACCAACATTGTGTCATGAAGAAATAGAAAATCTGAATAGGTGAATAACTAGGGAGATTGAATCAGTAAACAAAAACCTCTCAACAATTAAAATCCCAGGACCTTACGATTTCTTTAGTGAATTCCACCAAACATTTAAAGAATTAATGTCAATCGTTCTCAAACTCTTCTAAAAGATTAAAGAGAAGGAATTATGAAGCCAATATTACCCTGATACCAAAGCCAGATAAGGATAATACTAGAAAAAAAAAAAAAACTCTATAGACCAATATTCCTGATGAATAGAGATGCAAATACTCTCAATAAAGTATTAGCAAACCAAATTCAAGAACACATTAAAAGGATCATACACCATGATTCAGTGGACTTACCCTGAGATGCAAGGATTCTTCAATATACACAAATCAACACACCACATACCAAAATGAAAGGTGAAAATCATACGATCATCCCAATAGATAAAAAATGACAATACAGCATCCTTTTATGATAAAAACTCTCACGAATTGGGTATAGAAGGAATGTACCTCAACGTAATAAAAAGTACATGTAAAAAGCCCATAACTAACCTCAGATTCAGTGGTCAACAGTTGAAAGCTATTTCTTTAAGGCCGGGAACAAGACAAGGGTGCCCACTCCTGTTCAACATAGTACTGTAAGTCCTAGCCAAAGCAATCAGGCAAGGAAATGAAATAAAATTTATCCAAATCAGAAAGGAAGAATAAAATTGTCTTTGTTTGCAGATGATGTGATCTTATATAGAGAAAATCCTACCAAAAAAATCATCAAACTAATCCACGAATCCAGTAAAGTTGCAGGATAAAAAATCAACATACAGAAGTTAGTTGTTTCTATGTAGTAACAATAAAATATCTGAAAAAGGAATAAATAAAATGATGCTATTCACAATAGCATAAAAATAAAATACTTAAGAATAAATTCAGTGAAGGAGTTGAAAATTCTATACACAGAAAACTATAAGACTTTGATAAAGAATTTAAAGAAGACTCAAATAAATGGGAAGATATGTTCATGGATTGGAAGAATAAATATTGTTAAAATAACTAGACTACCCAAAGCCATCTATAGATTCAATGAAATCCCTATCAAAATGTGGATGGAACTGGAAGGTATTATGCTGAGTGAAATAAGTCAATCAGAGAAAGACAATTATCATATGATTTCACTCATATGTGAAATATAAGAAACAGGGCAGAGGACTGCAGGGGAAGGGAGGGAAAACAGAATGGGAAGTCATTGGAGAGGGAGCAAAAGCATGAGAAACTCTTAACTGTAGGAAACAAACTGAGGGTTGCTGGAAAGGAGGTGGGTGGGGAGGTGGAATAATTGGGAGATGGACATTAAGGACAGCACGTGATGGTGATGTGATGAGCACTGGGTATTATATGCAGCTGATAATTTATTGAACCCTACACCTGAAACTAATGATGTACTGTAAGGTGGCTAACTGAATTTAAATTAAAAAAATAAAAATAAATCCAAATCCATTTTTCACGGAAATACAAAAAGTAATCCTAATATCCTATAGAGTCACAAAGACCCCAAATTGCCAAGGCATTCTTGAGAAAGAACAAAGCTGGAGGCATCACACTTCTTGATTTCAAACTGTAATACAAAGCTGTAGCAATCAAAATAATATGGTACACTGGAATAAAAATAGACACATAGATCACAGCACGGAATTGAATGTTCAGAAATAAATCCTCATATATATGTCAAATAATATTTGAAAAACGAGCCAAAAAAAATTCAGTGGGGAAAGGTAGTCACTTCAATAAATGATGTTATTGAATAATCACATGCAGAACAATGAAATTGGACCCATATCTTACAACACACCCAAAAGTTAACTCAAAATGGATTAAAGGCTTGAATGTAAGTCCTGAAATCATAAAGCTCCTAGAAGAAAAAATGTGGGACAAGCTTCTTTACATTGCTCTTAGCAACATTTCTTTTGGATATGATACCAAAAACATAACAAAGTAAAGCAAAAATAAACAAGTGGGACTACATCAAGAAGTTAAAAACTTGCACAGCAAAAGAAACAATCAACAAAATGAACAGGTAACCTGCAGTATGCAAGAAAAAATTTGCAAACCGTATATCTGATAAGAGCTTACCCCCAAAATAAATAAGAAACTCCTCCATCTCATTCATATATATATATATATATATATATATATATATATATATATATATATATATATATATAACAGGCAGAGGAACTGAATAGACTTTTTTTTCTGTAGAAGATACACAGATGGCCAAGAGGTATGTAAAAATGTGCTCAATATCTCTCGTCATCAGGGAAATGCAAATCAAAACCACTATGAGCTATCTCGTCACACCTGTTAGAATGGCTAGTATCAAAAAGAGAAAACAAGTGTTCACAAGGATATAAGGAAAAGAGAAGCCTTTTGCACTTTTGGTGGGAATGTAAATTGGTACAGCCACTATGGAAAACAGAATCTCAATTCCTCAAAAACATAAAGATAGAATCCAGCAATCCCACTTTTAGGTATATATCCAAAGAAATGAAGTCAGGATCTGAAAAAAATATCTGAACTTCAATGTTCATTGAAGGATTTTTTTTTACAATAGCCAAGACATGGAAACAACTTAAATATCAATCTATGAATGAATGGATAAAGAAATTATATATATATATAATTATCTTGCAATTTCTTTATATATTTATGATAAATATATATACACTATTAATATCTCATAATTTATATATATATATATACACACACACACACACACACACTATTCAGCCATGAGAAAGAAGGAAATCCTGCCCTTGTGACATCATGGATGGACCTCGAGGGCATTAAGTTAAATGATACGAGTCAGACAGAGAAAAACAAATATTGAACAATATCACTCGTATGTAGAATCTACCAAAGGTGAACTCATAGAAATAGTAAAATGACGGTTGTCTGGGGCTGCAGGGATAGGCAAGCGGGATACCAGTTAAAGAGCACAAACTTCCGGTTATAAAATGTATACGTTCCGGGGACACAATGTATAGCATGGTGACCATAACTAACTATACTGCATTATATACTTGGAAGTTGCTGATAGCGTAGATCCGAAATGCTCTCGCCACAGAAAATGAATGGTAATTATGTGAAGTGGCGGAGGTATTAACTAACTCTACTGTGGGAATCATCGGGTTATATATGAATGTATCCCATCCTCATATTGTACACTTAACGTTTATACATGTAATTGTGTCAGTTATATCTCAATAAAGCTGGGAGAGTTCCTTAGGGAAAGGAATGGATTATATTAAACTCCAGTTTCCCTGTGGCCAGTGGTTCCTGGCATGAGAGGTATTCACTATAATTTCACGGAAAGTTCTCACTTCAACACTGATATCATAGGAGAACTTGAAAACTCCTTTTTGAAACTTGAGAACTCCACAGAGAGTGGAAAGGTGAGTTCAGTAGATTTTTGGTGTTGTTGCTGACATTTAAGTTTATGCAAAGACTTTTCAGTCTAATTAGTTTCCTTATATTTCTGAATCATATTATGTTCTTTATGGTGCATTCTGGTCTTAAGGGTAAACAAGGACCCTTTTAGATATCAATGAGCTGCCACCAATGAGAAGAAAAGTAATTACACTTGGAACTGGGTAAGAGACTGGATAAGAAATATATTCATTTATTCCCCATTATACATTGAGGACTTCATATATTCCTGACACAGTACTAGGTGCTGGGATAAAATGCTGAGCAAAACAAAAAACAGCTTTTGCTCCTGAGACTTTTCCAGTCTAGTGGGGGAAAGAGGCAATAATGAAATTGTCACAGACACACACTGCACATGCACACGCACACACACACACACTAAATGTGCTCCGTGCAAGGTGCCGTGTGGGAGTCCAGTAAGGTTTCCTGATGAGGTAAGATTTGATTTGAGGCAAGAAGGATAAGGGGCTACCTGTGCGGGTTGGAGGAGGGAGGGGCGAAGGACACAGTAACCACAGATACAGAGGCCCTAACATCAGAGGAGGGGCTAACGTCACAGAGACAACGTTCATCTCCTACTTTATGCTTCTTATACACAACATTTTAGTAGATTACTGTTTTCTTTTCAGGTACAGTAACCTTCATACGTATGATTGAACGCAAACCGGTACACCGGCCATTCATCTCACACACACATTTATTCACACACAATAATGTGCCCGTGAACTTTTTTTTTAATATAAAGGTTCTCTGTGTGTAATAAGACTCGGACTATTCTCAATTCTGACTGCGGTATATCTGAATCACCGGGCGAGTTACCTATTCAACTGGAATCTCCAGGGAGAGGGCCATGGAATGTGCATTCTAAGCTAGTGTTCCAGGTGAGCTCTCAAAATGAGAAAATCCAAAACAGAACATCCTGTTCCTCCAATTGTCTTTACCTCCATAACTGGAACCACCGAACTTGGCCCAAACCAAAACCTAGGATTTATCTTTGATTTACCGGTCCTCACCACCCACGTACAATCCACCAGAAGATTCTATCATTTCCCGTGTATCTCACCTATGTCCAGTTCTCTCCGACTTTGTTACCATGTTCCTCCAAGCCCCCATTACTGCTCCAACTACTCTATCCTAATTCCTAACCATTCCACAATAACTCCTCATTGGTCTCGCCGTCTCCGACATTCTTCACACAGTTGCTGGAGTGATATTCAAATACACACAGACACACACACAAAACCCACCATTTCTCAACCCATTGAAGTTTTTGACTCCTTTTAATTCAGTTAAATCTTTTTTTTTTAAGATTTTATTTATTTATTCGACAGAGATAGAGACAGCCAGCGAGAGAGGAACACAAGCAGGGGGAGTGGGAGAGGAAGAAGCAGGCTCATAGCAGAAGAGCCTGATGTGGGGCTCGATCCCATAACGCTGGGATCACGCCCTGAGCCGAAGGCAGGCGCTTAACTGCTGTGCCACCCAGGCACCCCATAATTCAGTTAAATCTTAACAACTCTCCCTTGGGATGCTTCTCTAACTCTGATTTTCTGATCCCTATGTTCAGACACAGGGAGGGCTCAAGGTCACCAGAAGTGAAGCCAGGATTTTAACCCAGGTGCTCTGACTCTGGAACTTGCAAGCTCAGTCTCTGAGCTATCCCACCTTTAATGAATACATTTTTAATTCAATTCTAAGATACACATTTTTTCACTTAAAAATCTTTGAAATTGCCAATGTGTATCGCAATCAGTGGCATATCACAGCTTAATT